>NC_057392.1:4512644-4881472 GCF_019320065.1 Cervus canadensis | reverse complement strand
AGGCTCCTTATCCATGGGATTTTCCAGGCAAGAGTACTGGAGTGGGTTGCCATTTCCTTCTCCAGAGGATCTTCCCGACCCAAGGATCAAACCCAGGTCTCCCACACTGTAGGTCAATGCTCTATCAACTGAGCCACCAGTGAAATCACACACTTCCATACACATGTTTAAAGCAAACATGATTCATTCATCTACAAAAATATAAAACACACAGAGTTAAAAGCATCCCAAACATGTTCCCAAGAAAGACATCCTTCTGCTAGGCATTCTGGTCCTTCAGGCACAAATCACCACTGCAAGCATTGGCCACACACCTAAGCCATAGACCCCAAAACCACAATTTTGAGCAGCTGAGCTGTCATTGAGAAAATATTAGAACTCCCTCCTGCCTATTAAGTTCCCCCTTCTGAAACATTTGAGATTGAAGGATCAGGTATTAGGGTATGTGGTAGGCTGATTAATAGCCTCAAACATAGTCAGGTCCTAATTCCTGGTAAATGTTAACCTTATATGGCAAAAGGATCTTTGTGGGTTAATTAAGAATTAATTTAATTTAAGATTAATTAAATTAAATTAATATTAATTTAAGAATCTCAAAGGACTTCTCTGGTGGTTTAGCAGTTAAGACTTACAATGCAGGGGACTTGGGTTTAATTCCTGGTTGGGGAAGTAAGATTCCACATGCTGAGGAGCAGCTAAGACCACACACCACAACTAGAGAGTCCCTGTGCCACAGCAGAAACTCCTGCATGACGCAGTGAAGATTCCACATGTCACAGCTAAGACTTGATGCGGCCAAATAAATAAATGTGTTTTTTTTTTTTTTTTAAAGAATATTGAATCTGCCTGTGGCTATTGGGTTCCATTCCAGAGCTACAGTAGTTTCAGCACCACGTGAATGACTGACTGAGGGCTTTCAGTTTCAGATCTTGGAGACAAAGTGAAAGAAAAACAAAAAAATCTTGAGAAACGGAGATTATCCTTAATTATTTTTTTTTAGGCTTTTTGGAGGAAGGACAGGAGAGGAAAAGAAAGGCAGCCTACCCAACAGCCATCTTTCCTCCTTCCTTTGCACACAGATGCCAAATATTGCTCAGGGAAGCTGCATGCCTTTATCTAGAAGATGAATCTTAATTGGTCTAAGCCCAGCACCCCCTTTACTAATAATTGGTCTAGGAATGGTCATGTGACCTCTTCCTGGCCAATGAGAAGTAAGCAGATGCCTCTTGAGATTTTTTTTTTTTTGACAAATTTTTTTGGTCCTGTTCCAAATAAAAAGAAGCACAGGAGAAAGAAACCCTTTTGTCCTCTTCTTTTTTTTAATATTTAAGTGATAAGGGGACAACGATGCTTTGCCCTGAGATGGCCATCTTGATACCATAGGGTAGGAACTTGAGGATAAGAGCTAACACATGAAGAGGCAGAGTGGCAAGATGGAAAGGCCTGGATTTTTTGGGGGGTGGGAGGGGGTGGGGGCTGTGTTCCAGGCCCTTGGCAGTAAGAGCACAGGGTCCAAACTTCTGGACCACCAGAGAATTCCCAGGGCCTGGGTTCTAGATGATACTACTGAGCTGTCAAACCTACCACCCTCAGACTTTTGAAGAATAGACCCCTTAAGGTTTAGATTTGCACTGATAGTCAAGATTCTGATTGCTGCCAAACATACTTAAAGAATAAAAGAAAGAAGGAAAGAAGGAGGAAGAAAAGCCAGAGGGATACACAGCATGCCTTTACAGAAGTGAGTTGTCAGAAAACAAATGCACAGAAACAGAGAACAGAGGAGTGGTTACCAGAGAGGAAGTGGCAGGAGGTGGGGAGGAGGGTGAAATGGGTAAATGAGATCAACTGGATGGTGACAGATGGACACTAAATTTTTGGTGGTGAGCTCACTGTAGGCCATCCAGAAGTAGAAATATAATGTTGTACACATGAAACTTGTATAATGTTATAAACCAATGTAACATCAATAAAAATTAAATCCAAAAATTCACCATTAACTGTTCAGTTTGATGATGAAGTTTGTATCAGATATTTAATTGTGTAACCACCACCACAATAAATACATTGAACTTGTGAATCACCCTTAAAAAAAATTGGACTGTCTGTTCTATAACTGCTGCCAGAACTTCCAAAGTGAGTCCTCAAAGTGGGCTGAAGGACACCCTGTGGGAGCCCGAGGCACCCACCACACCTTTGGCTGTAGAACTACATCTGCTCACTCTTTGCTCACCACAGATGCCTTTCCAAACCCTGGCACTAGTTATCCAAGTGCAGACAAAGTGCTACCAGCACCAAAACCACGAGAAAAGCTTGCAACAGAAAAATCAGAGTCACCACAGGAAAGGGTTTCTCAACTTTTACAGTTTCTTATCCTACTTCAGAATTTACTGTTTTGGATTTGGATTATATATGCTCAGAGGCATTTTTTTTTTTTTTTAAACCACACCTTGTAGCTTATGGGGATTTTCTGACCAGGGATCGAACCTGGGACCCAGCATGAAAGTGCCAAGTCCTAACCACTGGATTGTCAGGGAATTTCCCAGGGGTGCAATATTTCTGATGCTCAGAATCTCAAGCAGTGGAATCACTGAGGGGTTCATTGCACTGAACCTTGAATCCTGAGTCTGTTACTCGCTAGCCATGTGACCTTGGGGTTTTTTAAATTTTTTGCCTTTTTTCCCCATCTCTAAAATAGGGTATTGATGCTAATACTAGCACCCACCTCTTAGAGTTGTTGTGAGGCTTAGATGAGTGCATATATACATAGTGTTTGGACAGTGCCTGGCACAGAGCAGATACTGTATGTTTACAAGCTGTTGCTGTTATTAATATTATTGTAATATTATTGTTACAAGCTCTAACTATTTCAATATGGCCCTGGCTCTGTGCCCCCTGGTCATAGAGAGGTGACTTGAGCCAAGGACCATCCTACAGAGGCCACTCCAGTTTCTATGACTGGCAGCAGTGGGACTCCAGTTCTCATTGCTGAGAGCCTGTGTGCTGCTCTTGCTGTGACTCCGGTTAGATTAGGCCTGAGACCCTAGGGACCCTTTCCCTCAGTCTGCCCGCCTTCCCCCACCCCTACCCCTATGAGATCCACCTTCACTTGGTAGCCCTGAGTTTCTGTACTTGTACCAGAAGCTAGTCTTTACTGGGATGTTTGCGGGTAAAACACCTGGCCTAGGTCTGTGGAGAATCGCTCCTGATATGGTTAAAAACGCCATGCTCCGGACCACTGTGAATTTTGAGCTAATGTCTTTGTTATTTGTCTTGTGTGCTGTGTGTGTGCTCAGTCACTCAGTCATGTTCGACTCTTTTCAACGCCATGCACTGTAGGCCTCCAGGCTCTTCTGTCCTTGGAATTTTCCAGGCAAGAGTACTGGAGCAGGTTGTCATTTCCTACTCCAAGGGATCTTCCCTGACCCTGGATTGGCAGGCAGATTCTTTACTGTGCCACCTGGGAAGCCCATTATTTGTCCTGTAGTTGGAGTGAAATGAACAGTAATTCCTCTTCTAAGATGAGAGTCTTGAAAATTTTTTCCAGTGATGTTTTTCTTTCCTATTAAAAAGTAATATGGGACTTCCCCAGCAGTCCTGTGGTTAAGACTCCACCTTCCCATGCAGGTAGTGTGGGTTCCATTCCTAGTCAAGGAACTAAGATCACACATGCCTCTTGGCTAAAACACCAAGACATAAAACAGAAGCAATATTGTCAGTAAAGACTTTAAAAAACTAAAAGTAAATAAAACTTGTTTTTAAAAAAATAATACAAGATGAAGCAAGACTGGTCATAGATTAATAATTACTGAAATTCAGTGATGGGTAGATGGTGAAGAGGATGGTTATCATAACTTTTTCTTTTTTTTTAGTTCTACCACTTTATTGCTACCAACGCATCTCCCTCCACCCTCGTGCACACATACTCAGTCATGTAACCCCATGGACTGCAGCCCGCCAGGCTCCTCTGTCCATGGACTTTTCCAGGCAAGAATACTGGAGTGGGTTGCCATTTCCTTCTCCAATAACTTTTTCTACTTTTTGTTTATGTTTTAATTTTTCCAAAACAAAAAGTCCAGAAAAAATCACAACATATTCATTGGATAAAATTAGTTTTAAAAAAAACTAAATATAAAAAAGAAACATTATCTTAAGCTAACCATTTATATTTTGGTAGATTCTGGTGGATACATTTAGTGGACTGGTTACGTATTTGGTGGATCTGGTAGACTATTTGGTGGGGAGATATATATTGGTTTTTAACTACTCTGGGGTCTTAGTATCTATGTTGAGAATGTGTCTTTCATTAAACAATGTATTATAAGCTCTCCTCATGTGGAAACATTCCTTGTTAATCATGATAACAACTGCATTTCATTTTATATGGTGTATGTACCATAATTTAACCAATCCTTTGTTTTGACTATCAATATTTTTTCAGTTCCTTATTAGAAATAATCCTGTAATGAACATCCTTGTAGCTATCTTGCAACATCCTCAATTATTACTTATTCTTGTTCTAGGATAAACCTCGAGAAATGGAATTTAGGGGTATAATTTTGGGACTTTGGATAAGTATTGCCAGGTTGACCTCTGGAAATGTTATACCAGGTAGCACTCCCATGAACTGTGGGCCATCATCTTCTGATAAGATAATGGAAAACTATTCAACCTGATTGTTGCTAGGTTGCCTTGTATCAGTAACAGGTACTATTGTATGTATGCCTCAGAATTTCCACTAGGAAAATGTAAAGAATGTAAATTGTAAATCAAGACCTTTAAGGTCAGTTCAGACCTTATCTAATCCAACTCCTGAATTTTACAGATGAGAAAATTTAGCCCCAAGGTCAGATAGCTAATTGAAAACTTTCTGGAATTTCTGTAACATCTGCTGAGCACTTTACTCCACACTATTCATGAATTCATGATTTGATCCCTCCTCATTTTACATTTAAGTTAAGAAGGCACTTGATACAGTCACAATAATCTAAAAACTAAACATAGATCAAACTAAAAATTATATACAGGAGGATTGGGGAAAGATGTATGCACGTGGTTTAAAGGAGCAAATAAGCAAGAGGACAAAATCTTTATCCCTTACACAGATGTTCAATCAGAAAAAAATCATTTATAAATGATTTAGCAATATGGATATACTCAAAAAGCAGCTAGATGAAAATAGGAATAGAGGGAGAAATGGACCACAAAGCTATGTTTTTGACAAGTGACCTTGAAGAACCATTTGATTTTTAAAAATTGTGGACATGTACCACTTTAATAAAAACAAAAAATGAAGTGACAAAGAAGGAAAAAAAAGGCACTAGGAGGTGAAATAACTAGACAAAAGACACACAGCAAATACATTCAAGATTCCAGGTTTAAACCCAGGCAAATAACACCCCCAAACTCAATTTAACCATAGATTATCAGTACATCCCCTATTTTTAATCCCGGAAGTGAAACTGAATCAATTAATTCCTTTCAGGGGATTTCCCTGGTGATCCAGTGGCTGAGACTCTGTGCTCCAAATGAAGGGGACTGGGTTCCATCAATGGTCAGAAAGCTAGATCCCTCATGCTGCAACTAAGACCCAGCACAACCAAATAAGCAAATGCATATTTTAAAAGTAATAATAATAATTCCTTTCAGGCCAGACTGGTCCCCACCCAATATTCCAGGAGCACAGGTGTGACTGGAATCTTGTGGCTTTTATTCCATACCTGCACCTCTACCCACCCACCCCCACCCCACCCCCATGCTCCTGTCACTGCTCATTTCCCGTTAATGGAAGGATTTTTATGGAACTTCATGTTTCTTAAACTTCTGATTGTTGATAGGAGCTACTATTCTTAAAGCAAACCTTCTCCTGGAATAGCCTGAGAGAACAATGTGTGTGATTTCCCCCTCCTTAATCTAGATAGAGCTGGATGTCCAAACTTTCAGCTCTTCAACAGTACTGGAAATGATGACAGATACGGAGCAATTGTACCTTGTGAATGGTTACTAATTGACAGCTCTTCCTGGGGTCTTCCTGTCAAAAAGAAAAGTCCTGGCTGCTCCTGGACTATTATTTCCTGAAAACAATGAAAGAGCTCACAATAGCAGAGGAAAAAGTTACTGGACCTGGAAATCAAGTAACCCGCAAACAACCCCCAGGTTACTCTGGAGCAAACCGAGGCAGAAATTTAAATTTAAATTTAAATTTCCTTCTTGTGTCTTCCAAGGTGGCGAAACATAATGAATTACGTCACCTGGGCAGGGGCAGCCAGGATTCAGTTGTAAGAGAGGCGACAGAGTCCTGTCCACAGCGCTCACAGAGAGGGAAGTCAGGGGCGAGAGACCGGATCATAATAAAAGTCCTTCGTTTCAACTTTTTCCTCTTTTCCAAACCTAACCTACAGTTAGAATTCTGAAGGAGAACCTAGTCATTAAAGAACAAGACAGCCACCAGCAGATTACAATCTTATAATAATTTTTTTTTTTTTTTTTTGCCAAGAAAGGAGCACCCCACCTTATGAATCATCCAACCACTATTCTTTGTCTGGCTTCTTCTCAGCTTGTTTTCTGAGCTTTGTCAATTGCCAGTTTTTTTTTTCTTTTTTTCTAATTGAGAAAAAAATTTTCTAATTTTTTTCTAATTGGCACCTCACTGGTGCCAAAGGTCGAACAGTGGTAAAGAATCCACCTGCCAATGCAGGAGATGCAAGAGACACAGGTTCGATCTCTGGGTCAGGAAGATCCCCTGGAGAAGGAAATAACAACCCACTGTAGTGTTCTTGCCTGGGAATCCCACCGACAGAAGAACCTGACGGGTTATAGTCCGTGGAGTCAGAAGAGTTGGACATGACTGAGCATCTGAGCTCACGCACACATGCACACACACACAAACACACTGGTGCCAAAGCCTGCCAGGAGCACAACCCAGGTAAGATATGTCTTTAATCATCGGCAGCAGTAAAGAGCCATGGTTTACAGGTTCTGCGATTTCTGGGACTGTGAGTTGGAGGACAGAGAGCCTGGACACCTTTCCCTTCCTTTAAGGCATCAGCAGAGTCAGCTCTGGACTCTGCACAGCTCATGGAGCGGTTGCCAATTCATCCACTCTGGCTGAAGCTCAGAAGGCAATTTAGAAAGGAAGGTTAGGGGGACTTCCCTGGTAGTCCAGTGGCTGAGACTCAGAGCTCACAAGCAGGGGCCCGAGTTTGATCCCTGGTCTGGGAACTAAGATCCCACATGCCACAGCTAAAAATCCCATGCCACAGTGAAGACCCAGCACAGCAAAATAAATAAATAAATAAAAGTTAAAAAATAAAAAAGGTTAGAGAGTAGCCTGGGCAAGCAAACTAAATTATCTTTACCTATCCATGTGTGCTTGTAGGCTGTGCTGGCAAACCTTGATGGATATTAGTTAAACATCTTTATTTCTGTTGATGTGCACAGTGCTGTCTTCAGCATTGCATGTTACCGGGAACTGTGCCTGTTAATCGTGCTCAGATGAGACCCAAGATACTCCAACTCTGCATCATTCTCAGATTCTTCTGTCTCCACTCTCTTCTCTGTTTCACCATCATCACAGAGCTTCATTCATTCTTACCTGTTTCCCCTCTCCTTGATGGTTTCATTAGTATTTCCCAAATTTCTTGACCATGGGTCTGCCATTTGCCAGCTACAAACTGGCACTTATCATCTACTTCTACAAGGATTAAGTCATATGCTGCTATAGGCGCTGATTTTCAACATCTCCTGAAAGGAGTTCAGGGTGGAGAGCAGAAATGAGGCACTCTGTGCTCAGGGCAGGGTAGGGGTGGGGAGGACGACTGGCAGAACAGGTCTTCAGAGAGATATTTTCAGGAAGTGATTTTATGAGCCCAATTCTTGTATCTCCTCAAATCTAGAAAAGCACTGAAATCCTTCATGGTGGACTGCTCCTTATGACTTGCAGAAACCTTCATGACACTAGCAGAAAGCTTCATGAGACTAGCAGAAAACTTCTGCAAAAAAAAATATATGTGCTTGATTGCATGTATTTCCCCTTCACCAAAATCATCTATATACTGACCTTCACCTCTATCTCTTTGGAGCAGTTTCTCAGAGCTATCTGAGGTGCTGTCTCCTGGGCTGCAGTCCTCATTTTGCCCCCAAATAAATCTTAACTCACAATTCTCATGTTGTGCATTTTTTTAAGGTCAACACATTATTATACCTTTCGAAACTCTCAAAACTTTAACAAGTAAATAAACTTTCGGAAATGCCTCTCAGAAATACTGGTGATGTTCATCTGTATTCTTTGTGTTGTATTGAATTCAAAATTGGTAATGAGTTTACCAATTGGTAATGACTTTAAGAAGTGTAGAGATTCTAGGCTGGATTTGAAAAAGATAAAGTAAATAATCAGTCCCTTCCTGTAAATGGTCACCGTTATTGATAAATTAACCAGACTGAAGATAGAGGAGGGACATGGATAAGCACGTGGACTCTAGGATCAGACCTGCCTGGGTTCAAATTCCACCTTGTCCTAGCTATGTAACCTTGGTCAGATTACCTAAGATCTCCCCATGTTACCCTGTAAAATGGAGGTGAGCAAAGTAGCATATCTTACAGGATTGTTGTGGTTATTAACAATATTTTTATAATTATTAATCTAATAGTAAGAAATCACATAAAGTACTAATAAAAATATCTGACTCATAGTAAGCACAGAAGAAGTGTTAGCTATCAACACTTTGAGAGGATCACAAAATGCCAGGGAGCATGTGGATGATTTTGCTAATAATGTCAATCCTTTGTTCATAGAGTTTTCATAGAATATGAGCTCAACTTTGCCCTCTGAAATGTGCTGCCAACAGATACTAGACATCCTGGAGTTTGTGTTAATTCAATGCTTGGGACTTCCCTGGTGGTCCAGTGGCTAAGACTATGTGATCCCAATTCAGGGGTCCCGGGTTTGATTCCTGATCAGGGAACTAGATCCTCCATGCTAAGGAGGATCTAAGAGTTCCCATACTGTAACTAAAGATCCTGAGCACTACAACTAAGACCCAAGGCAGTAAGATACTTAAATGAATAAAAATAAGATATATGTATTTTAAATACAATGCTTATTAACAATAGATTCTAACTACCAACATCTGGCCTACAGATGGGGAGATCTTAGGTAACCTGACCAAGGTCATATATATATATATGTTATATATACATTCACTCCAGGCTTCACTGGATGTGCTAACTATCTTTCAGGAAATTTCCTTTAGCACCCCATGCTCCAGGCTTGGGAGTGGTCTCCATAGGGCAAAAGGTGAGGTCATGATTTCTGTTTTTACCCACAGACATGAGCCAAGTTTAAAATTTTCCCTGGAGTATACATGTGCATGCACACACATGCACACAGGTGTGTGCATACACAGTCTTACATTTGTGTGATTCTGAATAATTTATAAGGAACTTTCAAATATACTCTCCTTCAATGCTTGGAATAACACTTTGAAATAAGCAGGGCAGTTATTCTTTTTTTCTTTTAGCTTTTCATTTTACATTGGATTGTTGTTGATTAACAAGGCAACTCTTCTTACCTTCACCCCCGTATGTGTAGTATTTAACACTTAGGGTAGTTCAGCGACTTAATCACCCACCGTTTCCCTGTGATTCTACAAATTGTTATGCCTCCTAGACTGATCTGTGCTCTCTCTTCTGCCTGACATATCCTTCATCTTCTTCAAGGGTCAGCTCAAAAGTCACATCCTCTGTGACAAGGCTTCCCATGTACCTGCTTCCTCCCCTGAGCTCCCAGAGGAAACTTCCATTACAACACAGCTAGAGATGGGAGAGGTTGGGGAGGTGTGTGCCTTGGGCTCCAGAAGGGAAATGCCCAGGCTTGACTCTCTAGTCCTTCCCTTGTTACTGGGTGACCTTGGGCAAGTCCCAGCCAGACCCGGGCTCTGTGTCTTCTTGAATAAAATGAGGATAATATTTCTACCGTTTGTCATCTTCATGTGTCAGGCTTTCTACCAATCAGCTCACATATCCTTTCCCAAAGCCCTAAAAGAAGGGATTATTTTGCTGTTTTAGAGATCTCTCAGCCTTGGACAAGTTGTGACTCTGGTCTATTTGATTTCATTCCTTTCTAATAGATTATCCTCCACCTTTTACACAAGAATGATTCTTTCGTGATTCCCGCTGCTCTAGTTTTTGAGAAGGTAGAAGAGGTGAGAATGTCAACAGCTTTGTGACTCAGCAGTTGGGTTGCTCTCCTTTTTCTGCTGTATCACACAGTCCTAATAGTCCTTCACCAGAGCAGTCTAACAAGTGTGGCCTCAGAGCGGTCCTTGAAATACGTCACAAAGGATGTTTGCATCAACTAGTGCCTGACCTCAGTAAATAGCAACCCATAATCTTTCTAAATATACGCAGAAAACCAACAAACACACTTTTCAAATTGTGAAAAACAACAGATATACCTAAAAATGGGCAAAACATAGAATGCAAGCCTAAAAAATTATTATAAAGTGAAAATCCATAGAACTACCTCCCAGGTCAAGAAATAGCTTATCACCATAAATAAGCTATAAGGATATATTATCCAACAGGAAGAATATAGCCAAAGTTTTACAACAACTAAAGTGAAATGTAACCTTTAAAAATTGTGAATCACTATGTTGTATACCTGAAACATAAAGATTGTATATCAACTATACCTCAATAAAAAAAAGCATTAATAGCTCATCACGAGCACCCAGAAGCCCCTTCATGCTCCCTCCCAACCTCCCTCTGTTCTACCAGAGGTCACTACTATCTTGACTTTAATGAAAATCACTTATTACTTTTCTTAGTAATGTATTACCCAATAGGCATTCCTAAACACTACAGTTACATCTGGCTTATTATTTAATTTGGTATAAATGGGGTCATATGATGTGTATTCTTCTGGATCAGACTTCTTTCACCTGGCATTATATGTTTGAGAGCCATCCATATTCTGTGTACATAGAATGTGCTCTTTTTTGTTGCTGTATAGTATTCTATTGCATGAATATACCACAGTTTATTTATCTACTCTACTGTGGATAGGTATGGGGATTCTTCCACTTTGGGGCTATTAGTGAAGAACAGTGTGAAGACTCCTAGAGTATTGAGTCCTGTGGTCTTCTTCACTTATCCATAGAAGTTTTATATCTCTCTCTTATCCAGAAATTATACTTTCTTCCCAACACAAATCACCCCACTCCCACCACATTATCTCTTGTTTAGCTTGAAAATGTCAAAGCATTATAGTATAAGCTGAGAACCAAAACCTATTGAAGAAATAAGAGGTCAAAAACTTCCCAAGGCCTCCCTTCCTCCCCACTTCAGATTTGACTTCTGATAACAACAGCAGCAAGAAATACTTGAAAGCATGAGAAGAATTTTTATTCATTTCCTTCAGGTCTTGGGCTCTTGGGTGGTGGGGGCAGGGGGGATGGAAATAAGAAAGTGCTGAGCTTGTTCCTACTGCCAGTGAGACTGAGCCCAGTTTCATAAAAACCTCAAGCGAGGTTGGGGTTTAGGGAGGATCCACAAGGAAAGGGGAAAGGGCTGGGCTGCTTCTTCCTTGCAAGGCCTGATCCACAGCCAATTTTCAGACAGTCTGGAGGTGAAAGACAGTGAGGCCAGCAGTAAAGAGGCTCATTCTAGCCTCGAGCCATGCAGGAAGCTGGCCAGGCTGACTAGGCCACCAGTTCACTCTACCAACTTGGCTCTAAGAAGGTGGGCCTGGGTGAACTGGAGGGACTGTCTCCTCTCCTGATAATGCCAGTTGGTGCCACAGTGGAGATGGTGTGCCTGACCAAATGGGCTTCTCACTGGGGAAATGAACCATAGAGGCTTCAAGTAGTTGATGAATGACAAAGCTGTAGTTGAGTAAGACTCCCCTACAGGGTCTGAACCAGCTGGCGAATCTCCCTCCTCAACTCAGTGTTTCCTGGGTCATCCACCAGAGAAACCATCCAGCTGCTGTCACTTATCTTGCATTTTCATTGTTTTGATTCGTTGGACAGTGCGCTCCTGGCAGAAACATAACTGCTATCATCTTTCTGCAAGGCTTTTTGGGAACAGGATCAGAAGCCTGGAAAACAAGCTTTCCCTTTGACCCTGCAATTCTACTTCTAGAAAATGGTGTCAACTGCAAATTGGCACTTGCCATCTACCTCTACAAGGATTAGGTCATGTGCTGCTATAGCTGTTGATTTTCAACATACCCTGAAAGGAGTTTAGGATGGAGAACAGAAATGAGGCACTCTGTACTGATGTAGGGGTGGGGACTGGCAAAACAGGTCTTCAGATAGTTATTTTCAGGAGCTGATTTTATGAGCCCAATTCTTATATCTCTTCACATCTAGAAGAACACTAAAATCCTTCCTGGTGATGACTGCTCCTTGTGACTAGCAGAAACCTCCTGCAAAAAGCATGTGCTTGATTGCATGTACTCCATCTTCGCCAAATCACCTATATCTTGACCTTCCCCTGCTTCTTTGGAGCAGTTTCTAAGGTATCTGAGGTGCTATATCCTGGGCTGCAGTCCCCATTTTGCCTCAAATAAAACTTAACTCACAACATTCACATTGTGCATTTTTTAAAGTCAAAAGAAGCCATCCTAAAGGAATAATCAGAAACAGACACAAGAATATTCATCACAATATTGTTTATAATATGGAAAAACTGGAGTCAACTCAGACAATAAGGAACCAGTTAAATAAATCTACGGACATCATTATAGGAATGTTATTAAAGAATGTTTAATAGCATGGAAAAGGAAAGGAAAGTCAAGTCGCTCAGTCGTCTCCAACTCTTTGCGACTCCATGGACTGTAGCATACGAGGCTCCTCCGTCCATGGGATTTTCCAGGCAAGGGTACTGGAGTAGGTTGCCATTTCCTTCTCTAGAGGATCTTCCCAACCCAGGGATCGAACCCGGGTATCCCACATTGCAGGCAGACGCTTTACCATCTGAGCCATCAGGGAAGCCTCAATTAATAGCATGGAGTGATGTTAATTCATATTATAACATGATGGCTATCAGTATCATCCCAAAGGGAGAAAAAGACTGAAAGGATATATATATCTTCATAGAAACATTTTTATGGGTTCATATGTAATTACATAATCAGTACATACTATATATAATATTTTAAAATCTTTAATTTTTATTGAAAATGTAATACATGCTTCTCCAATACATGTGGTGTCAGAGAAGACTCTTAAGAGTCCCTTGAACTGCAAGGAGATCAAACCTAAAGGAAATCAATCCTGAATATTTGTTGGAAGGACTGATGCTGAAACTCCAATACTTTGGCTACCTGATGCGAAGAGCCAACTCATTAGAAAAGACCCTGATGCTGGCAAAGATTGAAGGCAGGAAGAGAAGGGGACGACAGAGGACAAGATGGTTAGATGGCATCACTGACCCAATGGACATGAGTTTGAGCAAGCTCCAGAAGATGGTGAAGGACAGGGAAGCCTGGCGTGCTGCAGTCCATGGGATTGCAGAGAGTTGGACACAACTGAGCAGCTCAACAACAAACAATACATGTTCACTGAAAAAAAATTCAAAGATTTTTATTCACGGCCACTCATTGGAGGTTACCACTGTCAACAGTTTGGTCAGACCTGTTTAGATTTTCAAGTGCTTTACAATTTACAAAGCAAACATCTCTTAATTTTTACAATAACTCCCATGGTATATAGCATTTTTATTTTTTCCTGATTTTGGTGGGGGGGTGGGTCTTGGTGCTGCACTGTGGGATTTTAGTTCCTGGACTAGGGATTGAAACCAGGCCCCCTCATTGGAAGCATGGGGTTGTAACCACTGGACCACTAACTTTTTTTCTTTTTTAAATCATTTATTTATTTATTTGGCTGCACTAGGTCTTAGTTTTAGCATGTGGGATCTAGTTCCCTGACCAGGAATTGAACTCAAGCCCCCTGCATTGGGAGTGCAGAGTCTTAGCCACTGGACTACCAGGGAAGTCCCTGGACCAATAACTTATGTATAAAACATGGATGTAACTACAGTGCACACATGTGCGCCCAGTCATATCTGACTCTTTGTGACCCCATGGAATATAGCCCACCAGGCTCCTCTGTCCATGGGATTCTCCAGGCAAGAATTCTGGAATGGGTTGCCATGCCCTCCTCCAGGGGATCTTCCCAACCCAGGGATCAAACCCGCATCTCCTGTGTCTCTAGCATTGACAGGCAAGTTCTCCACAGTTCGTTTAGGGAAGTCCCATATGTTCCTGATATTTAGAGCTAAAGAAACAGACTCAAAATGATTAAATCTGGAACACCAGCACTGTTTTCTGGAATACAAAATGGACACCAGCATGAAGAGTTCTATCCTTGGTTAGTCCTAGACTTCTTTGTATTATCAGTTCTTGGGCCCTTGGGAGATTAGATTTGGAAGAGGTGCTGGCCTTCAGTCCCCTACTGAACCCCCAGTTAAGGAGCCTCCCTTTCCTTCATTTGGAGAGGTGGCTCCCGGTCACTTCTATCACACGCCCAGGGACAGAGTGAAGGACAACCTCCTTCACTTCGTGGAGCTAAAACCTACCCCCTGCAACTTGATTTCCTTGGCCAAGTCCTATGGCAAGTCCTGGCAAACCCAGCAAGTTATTTGCCCAGAGGGTTGGAGGTAGCCTTCTGGAAGAAAATGCAGTCATGGTGAAGGAAGAAGTTGCTAGACCAAAGGTTGGACCAAGGGTCAAGTTTGCAAGGCCCAGCTTCTAGACCCTAAACAGAAAATGAGTCAAGTGAATTGGGGGAGGGGGGAGGCTGAAGAAATTTCCTAAATAAACAAACAAACAAACAAAAAATGCAGAAGTTGCCTGAGAGTTACGGCAAGCATGCTGGTATTGGACTGCATCCAACATCTAACCTTGCATAGACATTCTGGAATGACTCAGAAATTCACTTGCTTTCCCACATAAGAGCACTCCAGATATTTGCATCCACCATTCCCCCTGTCATGACTCACCTTAGTCTTCTCTTCTACTTACCCTGCAAGGATCAGATGTCCTTTCCCATAAAGTTACTATTTCTGGATAGGTGATGTATTGACTCTTGTCCTTGTTAATTTTTTTTTAATTAACCATGTAAATTAGTCACTGAAAGCAAAGTCTGTCATACAATTTGTCCATTGTGGGTAGGGCCCAAGGGAGTTCAACTGAATTAATAAGGAATGGGAGGTTCCTGGGTATTTGTTGTACTATTCTTTATATTTCTGTGTTGTATTAAATAGGTCATTAAAACGGTCTCAAGCCTATATCTTGAATATACAGATGCTCTTCATTTTTATATTCAAGATATAGGCTAATAAAAAAAGATGCTAATAACAATACTATCAAAGTTATGAAACAGGAACTTCCCTGATGGCTCAGTGGTAAAGAATTAATCTGCCGATGTGGGAGACACGGGTTTGACCCCTGGTCCAGGAAGATCCCGCATAGCCCGTGCACCACGACTATAGAGCCTGTGCTCCAGAGCCTGGAAACCACAACTACTGAGCCCTGAAGCCTCAGCTACTGAAGCCTGAGCCCACGCTCCACAACAAGAGAAACCACTGAAGTGAGAAGCCCATGCACCACAACTAGAAAGCGGCCCCTGCTCACGGCAACTAGAGAAAAGCCCGTGCAGCAATGAAGACCCAACACAGCAAATACATAATTTAAATAAAGGACTAATATTGAAAAAATCTAAAGTTATGAAACATATATTTCAAATAATTTGTTTGTTCACTCATTCAGTCCTGAAAGATAATGAGCCGGCCATGCACAGATGTAGGAAAGAGCATTCCAAGAGAGCAGAAACAGCAAAGTCAAAGGCTCCAAGTGCAGTTAAACTTGGGAGTTCATGAGAAAGCAAGAGACCACTGAAGCTGGAGCGTGGTAAGGTGCGAAGAAGAGAGGTAAGAGATGAAGTCATCAGGGTGGGCAACTGAGTATAAGTCAAGGGAGAGGTACAGGCTGGGAATATAAATTTGGAAATGAGCAGCAAATAGATGGTACTTAAAGCCTTGATACTGTGTGTGAATATCAATTGAGTGTGGCTAGTGCTCTGGGAGATAATAACTTTGAGAGATTTGGAATGATGAGATGAGGCTAAAGAGGATTGGCCAGAAAAGTGGAAGAAGAATCAAGAGTGGAGTCTATACAGATGTTAAATGAAGAAGTGCTGCAACAAGGTGCAAGAGATCCTGTGTGTCCAACGCTGCTGAAAAGTTGAGTAAGATTGAGGACCAATAAATACCCAGTGGATTTGGGGGTATAAAGGCCCTGGGGACATTGACAAGAGCTCTTTCTATGGAGTAGAGGAGATGAACGTGTGGCTGGAGTAGATGCAGGGGAGGAGGAGAAGTGAAGACAGGAAGTGTAGACAACTCAAGAAGTGTTGCTGTTAAGGGGAGTAAAGAAACGGGGCAGTGGCTGGGGTTCAGAATGTTTCTTTAAGGTGGGAGTGTTCTTGTATATTGAGGAGAATGATCTAGAAAAGGGAAAAGCTGGTGATGATGCATAGACCCAAGAGTGAAAATGTGAGTCCCCCAGTCGTGTCTGACTCTTTACAACGTCATGGACTGCAGCTTACCAGGTCCTCTGTTCATGGAATTCTCCAGACAAGAATACTGGTGTGGATTGCCATTCCCTTCTCCAGGGTATCTTCCCAACCCAGGGATCAAACCCAGGTATCCTGCATTGCAGACAGATTTTTTACTGTCTGAGCCACCAGGGAAGCCCATACCAAAGAGTAATGGTGCTTATAGCTACTAAAATACATGTGCAAGAATGTTTGTAACCACTTTGCTCCTAGTAGCCAAAAACAGGAAATAATCCAAATATTTGACAGTAGTTTCCTGGTTATTAATTATTGTGCACCAAACAATTCCCAAACTTAGAGGCTTAAAAGAGCAATATGTCTGTATTATTATGTCTTATGGTTCTGTGGGTCAGGCTATCAGACAAGGAACAACAGAGACAGCTCATCTTTGCTCTATGATCTCTGGAGCCTCAGTGGGATGATTTGAACATGTGGGGACTGGCAAGGAAACTCTCTTTTTCTCTTTTGGCTGCCCTGGGTCTTCATTGCCTCCTGGGCTTCTCTAGTCCTGTTGTGTAGGCTTAGTTGCCCCAAGGCATGTGGGATCTTAATTCAATCCCAACCAGGGA
Source organism: Cervus canadensis (assembly GCF_019320065.1). Taxonomy (NCBI): domain Eukaryota; kingdom Metazoa; phylum Chordata; class Mammalia; order Artiodactyla; family Cervidae; genus Cervus; species Cervus canadensis. The sequence goes on along the minus strand of NC_057392.1, from coordinate 4,864,287 downwards.
TTGAACCTACATCCCCTGCATTGGAAGGTGGATTCTTAACCACTGGACCACCAGGAAGTCCCAGAAACTCTCTCTTTCTACTCTCAGCCACTTTACATGGGCTTTCATGAAGAATAGTGCCTTTAGAATAGTCAGTCTTCTTATATGGTGGTTCTGGGCTCCAAGAGAAAGGAAGCAGGAACTGCCAAACCTCTTAAAAGCTAGGCCTGAAACCAGCTTAATAAGCTCACCTCCACCATACTCTTGGTCAAAGCAGTCACAGGTCAGCCCAGTTCAAGGGGACACAGACCCCTCCATCTTTCAATGGGAGGAATGTCAAGGAATTTGCAGCAATCTTAAATCTGCCACAGTCAATAAAATAGGTAAATAAATTGTTGTGCACTCATAAAATGGAATAGTGCACAGCAATAAAAAGATGAATTCCTGCTCCTGCAGTTAACCTCACAGGCATAAAGTTAAATGAAGTGGTCAGGAACAAAAGGTTACATTCTGTCATATTCCATTTATATGAGGTCTTATTTGCATGATCAATTTAGGGTGATAGAGGTTAGAATGGTGGATACCCTTGAGTGGGTACTTACTTGGATGAAATGTATGGGGGAGGCTTCAGGAGTGATAGAAATGTTCTTTATCTTGACATGAATGGTAATCAGAGAGGTATATACATATATAAAAATGCATCAAGCAGTACACTTAAGATTGGTGCTTTTTGCTATATTTTAAAATATACAAACTGGGAACTTTCCTGGGTGGTCCAGTGGTTAAGAATCCGCCTGTCAATACAGGGGACACAGATTTGTTCCCTGGTCTGGAAATTGAGATTCCACATGCCACAGAGCAACTAAGGCCATGTGCCACAACTACTGACGCCTGCATACCCAGGAGCCTGTGCTCCACAAGAGAAGCTACCACAATGAGAAGCCTGCACACCACAACTAGAGAGTAGCCCCCACTCACCACAGCTAGAGAAAGACTGTGTGCAGCCAAAAATAATAAATAAATAAATGATTTATACATGCATTTTTTAAAAATCTAAAGCAAACCAAAATGATGCAAGAAAGAGAAAACAGTTACTGGAAGTTTGTGTGAAAGGTAAGAGGGGACGGGATGCATGCATAGGCTGGCTGGTGTGGTTGTACAAGTGCATGGAGCAGAAATGCACACACATGTACGTGTGCATATATATATATATGCATGTATTCTTTTTCAAATTCTTTTCCCTTATGGGTTATTACAAATATTGAGTGTAGTTCCCTTGCCATCCAGTAGGTCCTTGTTGGTTATCTGTTTTACATATTTTTGGTTGTTGTTTTAGTTGCTAAGTCGTGTCTGACTTTTTCGACCCCATGGACTATAGCTCACTTGGCTCCCCTGTCCAGGCAAGAATACTAGCTGCTGCTGCTGCTAAGTCGCTTCAGTCGTGTCCGACTCTGTGCGACCCCACAGATGGCAGCCCACCAGGCTCCTCTGTCCCTGGGATTCTCCAGGCAAGAATATTGGAGTGCAAAAAAAAAGAAAGAATACTGGAGTGGGTTGCCATTTCCTTCTCCAATGCATGCATGCTAAGTCGCTTCAGTTGTGGGTTGCTATTTCCTTCTCCAGGGGATCTTCCGACCCAGGGGTCAAAACTGAGTCTCCTGCATTGACAGGTGGATTCTTTACCACTAAGCCAGCAGGGAAGCATATATATTTATATTTTATGTATAGTGTATATGTTAACCCCAACCTAATTTATCCATCTCCCCTCAAATACTCTTTCAAATTTTTAAATGAATTAAACATAAATAAAACTTGGATCTTACAGCTCTTTGGACTGCTGCTGGTTTCTCACTGGAAACAGGTAGCCTGTCAGACACTGATACAGGGGAAAGGCAGGAGCTGTGCAGGGTTGAAGAGAAGAAAAATTGGGAAAGAGTAGTATAGAATGGAAATGCAAGAGGGTTTTCTAGTAGCAGTAAATGCTCTATTAAAGTATTTGGTCATTTAATTTTAAGAGAGGTAGTTTGGTTCTGTGTGTCCACATTCACTGGCTGCAGGAAATGAAGTAGACTTCACCCCAGTATGGTTTTGCTAGGAAAGCACAGTGGAAGAAGGCAGGGACAAGGGAGCTGAGGGTGTATACAAGGAAGTACAAGCCAGAGGATGAGGGTCCCTGGGTGAGGAGGAAAGTGGGGGGTGGAAAATTATTAGAATTTTGGTATGAGAGAAAAGGAGCTGAAAATAAAGCAAGTGAGAAGAGGAGGAACATTGAAATGGCACTTAAAGAGGAGGCAGAGCTATTGGTAACACAAGATGGGGCTATTGTTGTGTATTGGTCAGACTAGCTGCTGTAACAAATAGTCCTAAATCTTAGTGGCTTGGCACACAAAGTTGGCTTTTTGCTCACACCATAGTCACATGCTTCTGGAGGAGGTGGGGGTGAAAGTTGATTCCCTAAAGTCATTTGGAGTCCTGGGCTCTTTCCATAGCAGCTCAGATTCTAGGCCCACACTTTTCAGTACTGAGCACCTGAAATGTATGTTGTGCAACAAAGAAACTGAATTAAAATCAAGGGTTTTTTTTTTTTTTTAATCAAATATTTTTATGGGAACTTAACATTTGAATTGATTTGTGCTAAAAGTATAAATTACCATTTTTGAAAGACTTAATATGAAAAAAGAATGCAAAGTATCTCAAATAATTTTTATAGTAATCACATGTTGAAATGATAACATTTTTGACATATTGGGTTAAATAAAATATATTATTAAAATCAGGGGCTTCCGTGGTGGTCTAGTGGTTAAGAATCCACCTGTCAATGCAGGGGACACAGGTTTGATCCCTGAGCCAGGAAGATCCCAAACACTGTGGGGCAGCTAAGACTGTGTACCACAGCTACTGATCCCACATACCTAGAGTCCGCGCTCCCCAACAAGAAAAGCCACTGCAATGAGAAGCCCGCACACCACATTGGAGGAAGCCACGAGTCACAACAAAGACCTAGCACAGACACAAATAAATTAATTAATTTTAAAAAATTAGCTTCCCCCGTTCCTTTGTGTGTGTGTGTGTGTGTGTGTGTGTGTGTGTGTGTATTTTTTAAAGCAACCACAAGAAAATTTAAAATCACATGTGATCTTTCTACTGGACAGTGCTGTTCAAGGGCCTTGGACACTCTCCACATGGCTGTAGATAACAGAGGCCAGTTTCCATATTCCTTCACGCAGAACTCAGTCATGATGCCACATCTGACTACAGATGAGTAGGGGAAATGTCATCTGCCCAGGAAGGAGAGGAAACAGATTTGGGGAGTACAGCTGACCTCTGGCATAGGTAGGGTGAAAGAACAAAATCACTGAAGAGAGGAGGCTGAGGTGCTGGCAGACAGGGATTGGCCAAGTTGTGCATATGAGTTTTTAAATTACCATGAATTAGGAAAAAGTGACAGAGAATCTTCAAGACTCCCAGGATCCACAGTTGATTCAACAAGAAGGAATATTTAGTAAATAGAGTCTGAGAATAGGATTCAGTTTGTGACCATAAACAAGTTATTTAATCACTCTTTTTTAAAAATATTTATTTTTATCTACTTATTTATTTGATAGTGCCAGGTCTTAGTTGCCATATGTGGGATCTAGTTCCCTGACCTGTGGTCGAATCTGGGCCCCCTGCACTGGGAGTGTGGAGTCTTAGCCACTGGACCAACAGGGAACTCCATATTTAACCACTCTGAGGTTTCCTTATTTTAAAATAGGGATAATAATAATATTTATCTAAATGGGGTTGTTGTATTAAATGCTAAAATACCTGTAAAGTGTTTAGCATGTAGAAATGACTATACATAAGACAATCTACTAATGTAGCACTAAAAGCATGCTGATTTTCTTCTGTTTCTGTCTTCTTCCTTTGTGTATTTGCTTTCCTCCTTGTGCACCTTCATCTGGACTTGCTCGGGACAGATTTAAAGCAATTCATTAATCCTACCCTTGTTCTGGGACATGATTCACTAGCAAAAATCACCAGTTCCATGAATGTTCATGTTGTCATTCAGAACAAAGGATTGACTTTTACCTGATGGGAAATTGATTTAGCGGTAGACTATAATTGGAGAAAGGAGCACACATTTCTTTTATAAATAAAGGTCTCATTTTCAAAAGGAAAAAGCTTTGTGTGGGAAGAGGGAGGTTCTGAGAGGAGGGTGTGGCTCTTAATCCTTTCCTGATCACAGTTGATGAAATTGCACAAAGACTTTTTTCCCATTGCCTAATAAGGCCTTGTATATAAAGGGCACAATGAGGAGACACGTTCGGCAGTCTTTCCAGTGTTCCATTTGTTTCACACCATTTCCAGAGCAGGCCCAGAGAATCAATGGCTTCCATTAACATTGTCTATAATAAATAATCTAAGCAGAACTTTCCAGGCATAAGAATTAAGTTTGTGTTGTATATATTGTTTACTTTCCAGAGGGGACATCCCACAGGTCACTCTTCAAATCTCACACCAGAAAGTAAGGAACTCTGTAGACAGTCCTCAAAGTGGTCCCCAACCTTTTTTGGCACCAGGGACCGATTTTGTGGAAGAGAATGTTTCCATGGACAGGAAGCGAGGATGGTTTCGGGATGAATCAAACACATTACAGACGGTAAAGTGTCTGCCTGCAATGCGGGAGACCTGGGTTCAATCGCTGGGTTGTAAAGGAAATGGCAACCCACTCCAGGACTCTTGCCTGGAAAATTCTGTGGATGGAGGAGCCTGGTAGGCTACAGCCCATGGGGTCGCAAAGAGTTGGACATGACTGAGTGAATTCACTTTCTTTCTTTCTCTTTATTTATATTATTATTATATCAGTGGAGGTTGGGGACCCATGAATGTGACCATGCAGGGAACAGCTACTGGTCCAGATTAAGGCTAGGAAAAGAGGTATTCTTTTCCAATAAATCACTATTCTTTGTTCCCTACAACTAGAGGAGAGCAGCAAAACCCAGCCTATCAGAAAGTTTCAACCTGTGCATAATTGAAAAAAAAAGTCTCTCATACATTACTTGTTCTAGGAGAAGAGGATTCTGACCATTTGTGATGGTTTTGTGAATTTCCATTCACCAAGTCTGGCATTCTGAGGCACTCAGTGGGTGGGTCTGCTGGGTCCGCCCTTCTACTCCAACCACTCTGTACCAGGAAGTCACAGGCAAGTCCTGATTTTACAAATCAGTACTGAATCCAAAACTTCCAGGCATTTCCAGAACCCGAAACATTTCTTATTTTTTCACACGTTTTATTTACATGGGGCTTTTCAGTACCTTCCTGTAAATTCTCATCAGAGCCCTGTAAGGATGAGGGCTCTTGTCCTTACTTGTTAGTTAAGAGACTTGAATCTTGGAGAGGTTCCATCTTTCCTAAGGTCACGTGGTGATAAGAGGGGAGCACAGGCTGAGTCAAAGTGGCCCTCTGAAGAAAAGTCCTGTCCTCTTGCACAATGCCCACAGTCTCTTGTGATTAAAAACTAAACTAAACCAAAATGAAATTAAGTACTGCTTACTCATGTAGCTAATTTTATCACTGTGACCCGTGATTCAAAGTCCATGGTACACTTTTTCTCAATGAGGTAGCAGCCACAACCAGCAGTGGCTCTTGCATACTCCAAGATATTCTCAGTGTCTGAAGTCTTTTTTTTAAATTTAAGTACAGTTGATTTACAATGTTGTGTGAGTCTCAGGTATACAGCAAAGTGATTCATATATGTATATATATATACACACACACATATTTATCCTTTTCCAGATTTTTTTCCATTATAGGTTGTTATAAGATACTGAATATTGTTTCTTGTACTATACAATAGTTCCTTATTGTTTATCTATTTTATATACAGTAGTGTGTATCTGTTAATCTCAAACTCCTAATTTATCCCTCCTACCGTCCTTTCCCCTTCAGTAACCATAAGTTTGTTTTCTATGTCTGTGAGTCTATTTCTGTTTTGTAAATAAGTTCATTTGTATCATTTTTTTAGATTCCACATATAAGTGGTATCACATGATATTTGTCTTTCTCTGTCCAGGTTACTTCACTTTAGTATGATAATCTCTAGGTCCATCCATGTTGCTCAAAATGGCATAATTTCATTCTTTTTATGGTTGAGTAATATTCCATTATATATATAATTATATAAATTATAATGTATGTATGTGTGTATTATAATGTATGTATGTATAATGTATGTATAATATATGTATATGTAATATACATTATATATATATATCTCCATTCATCTGTCAATGGATGTCTAGGTTCTTTCCATGTTTTTTTTTGACTATTGTGTACAGTGCTGCTGTGAACACTGGAGTACACATATCTTTTCGAGTTTTCATCTTCTCCGGATATATTCCCAGCAATGGGATTGCTGAATCATATGGTAACTATTTTTAGTTTTTGAAGGAGCGTTCGTACTTTTCTCCATAGTGGCTGCTCCAATTTACATTCCCACCAACAGTATAGGAACATTCCGTTTTCTCCATCGGTGTCTGAAATCGTAGGCACTGCAGAATCCTGCATAAAACTGTCTGCCCTCTCACAGCTGGTGCTCACAGCCTTCCCAACACACGCTTCTTACTGTCAACTACTTCCCAGATTTCAAAGCGTCATTCCAGCCCTATCTCTTTCGGTGAAACTTCTCTGGCCTCCACAGCTACAAAGGATTCCTCTCTCTTATGAATCTCAGTTGTTGATAGTTTGATAGCTAATATTTATTGCCCCATCATTTTACCTCATCAATAAATATTTGTTAACGGAATGAGTATTCCCAAATGGATGGTATATCACTGGAGGTGTGTGTGTAGTTCTTTATTTCACCAGAATAATGTGTCTGTTTGAAGGGGGGATGTGATTGATCTGATTTTCCCTATGGTGTTCACAGTCTACATTCCAGAGATAAACCCATCACCCCTGACTCAAGCAAGTGGTGGTGGAAACAGTTTGGCCATTTTGGTATATCTGATAAGTGATAGTGATTCTTGGTTCTATCAAAGTGATTCTTTCTGAGAACATTCTTTGGGTTGTTCTTTAGAAGAACAAATCAGATCCATCTTATTCACAGTGATGCACTGTGAACCTCTCCGAGGGAAATGGAGACCTATGTCTGTGTTCTGGCCCTCTATCCCATTACTCCCCTTTCTGACCTTTCTATTGACTTACTGAGTCCAGTGATTTGGGTCTCTTTGCTTCTGTTTTTCCATCTGAAGGATTCTACTAGGATCAATAATTTTATTAGGGATTGTATTAGAAACAATTTAAACATCAAAAAGAGGAATACAATCGTTGATTGAAATATATCAAATCTCAGAGAATCCAGAAGCCCATAATGACACGGTAAATCCAGGGAATCACTCATTTGTCACATTTGAACCAACTCTTTGCTTTGGAAGTACGTAACAAAGAAGAATCAAGTGTTTGTCCCATCTTTCTAGTAGCAACTTTACTGCAGAAACCAAATGACTCCATTGAGAAGGGGAAGCTCTCCTTTACAGAAGAGTCACTTTATAGGTCCAACTGAACTGATTTTTCAGGCAAGGATTATCAGCTATTGTTAAAACCTCCATGTATGGGACTTCCCTGGTGGTTCAACGGCTAAGATTCCAAACTCCCAGTGCAAGGGGCCCAGGTTCAATCCCTGGTCAGGAAACGAGATCCCACATGTGGTAACTAAGACCTGGCACAGCGAAATAAATAAATAAAAATAAATATTAAAAATATTTTTTAAAAGTTTTCATTGTTTAAAAAAAATCTCTATAGATGGATGCTAGTGGTTATTCATGTGGTATCAAAGTGGTAACATTTGGGTTATTTTCTGGTCACAAGAGATAAAAACATAAGTGATAATGGAGGGATCAGATTGCTCCCACCTTAACCTCATGTTCCTCTGACCCATTAGATGACTAATGGTGAGATAATCCACTGTATGTGTCTTTTGATGTGGTACAATACAAAATAGACAACATCAGGTATATTGTGCTCTAGTCAAAAATATTTAACTCAAATCTAACCACATGTTTTTGTTATTGTTGTTGTTTAGTCACTAGGTCATGTCCGCCTCTTTTTCGACCCTGTGGACTATAGACCACCAGGTTCCTCTGTCCATGGGGTTCTCCAGCCAAGAATACTGGAGTGGGTTGCCATTTTCTTCTCCAGGGGATCTTTCTAATCATGGATCGAACCTGAGTCTCCTGCATTGGTAAGCGGATTCTTTACCACTGAGCCACCCAGGAAGCCCAACCAAATGCTTATATATCCAACGTATTTACTAAAATATGGGGGCTACAGGGAGAAGCTAAACATCAATATGGGGAAAAAGCAAATTGTAAAGATAACACGTTCTTTGGGACAGCTGGCCCAGGCTCTTAAACAAATCAGTGTAATAAGAAAAAGGGACCATGGCTGATTCATGTGAATGTATGGCAAAAACCACTACAATATTGTAAAGTAATTAGCCTCCAACTAATAAAAATAAATGGAAAAAGAAAAGAAAAAGGGACTCTTTCTAGGTTAAAAGAGAGTTTAAAAACATAACACTTAATATGGAACAGGTGGCTCTGGATTGGTTCCTAGTTTGTACAAACCAGACATTTTAGGCCAAATGAAGAAATTCAAATATTTTAAATTATTTATTTATTTATTTCTATTGACTTTGCTGGCTCTTTGTCACTACTTGCAGGCTTTCTTTCTCTAGTTGCCATGAGTGGGGAGCTACACTCTAGTGTGATTCTTGGACTTCTCATTGTGGTGGCTTCTCTTTTTGCATAGCATGGTCTTTAAGCGCTCAGGCTTCAGTAGTAGCGGCACACAGGCTTAGTTACCCTGTCACATGTGGCATCTTTCCAGACCAGGGATCGAACTTGTGTCCCCTACATTGGCAGGCAGACTCTTAACGTTGCTGGACCACCAGAGGAGTTCTAAATATGTTTTAAGTATTGGGTAATATTAAGAAATCATCATTAATATTTTTAGATGTGAAATGTCATTTTGGCTATATAGGAAGATGTTCTTATTCTTTAGAAATTCATGCTGAAGCATTTAAGGCGGTATCAGGAGTTTAAAACAGCAAATATATATTTCTCACTCACACTACATCACTATTCTAGGTGGGTGGCCAATCCTTTATCGCCTTCAGTCTGATGTGCAGGCTGAAGGAGCAGCCCTATCTAGGACTTTGCTGGTCTTTTTGTCAAAGCAAAAGAAAGATGAAGGAACCACACTCTGACATGTAAAAGGTAGGCTTCACTTGCACTCATGTTTTATTGGCTAAAGTATTAGTTTCATGGCCAAGTCTAGCATCAATGGGATAAGGAATTATAATTCTCCCACAGGGTGGGGGCAGTAGAATTACTTAGAAATCAGTGACAAAAGGGAACAAAGCACCTCAGCCTGAGTCATAACAAAATAGTTTCTCAGGGACCAAACTATAATGTTAAATCCAGATGTCAGAAAGCAAAAAAGGCTGAAAATAAATGAACTTAGCCTTCAACTCTAGAAACTAGAAATTTTAAAATAAACCAAAGACGATAGAAGGAAGGAATTAATAAAGATAAAGTAGATAGTATGAAATAGAACACCCAAAATAATAGCTTCAACCTCTAAGTTCTGATAAGATCAAAACATAGAAAGCCTTTGGCAAGTATGTTCCAGAAAAGAAAGAAAGCAAAAAGACTCAATAACATTCATTATGAATAAAAACAGGATGCGGAGGGTTTTTTTGTTTTTTAATTTTTAATGCTACATACAGCTTCATTCCAGTGACTTCAAAAATCTGGACCAGGTGGAATGACTTTCTAGAAAAATATAAATTACCAAACTTGACTAAATAAAGAGAAACCCTGAAATCACCAATAATAACATAAGAAAAAGTGAAAGGTCTGCCTTCAAAACAGAAAACAAGGGACTTCTATGGTGGTCCAGTGGCAAAGATTCCACCTTCCTAATGCAGGGGTCCAGGTACAATCCTTGATCAGGGAACTAGATCTCACATGCCACATCTAAAGATTCCACATGCTACGCTGCAATGAAGATCCAGCACAGCTAAACAAATGAATATTTTTTAAAAAGAAAAAGTAAACAAGTCCACATGGCCCATAAGGTTGAAAACTATCACGACTTCAAGGAAATAAACCCTATGTAATAGGAAACGTTCCTCCTCATATGTGTGGTGTGCTCAATCATGTCTGACTCTTTGGGACCCCATCAACTGTAACCTGCCAGGCTCCTTTGTCCTTGGAATTTCCCAGACAAGAATACTGAAATGGGGTGCCATTTCTTTCTCCAGGGGATCTTCCCAACCCAGGGATCAAACCAGGGTCTCCTGAAACTTCTGCACTGGCAGGTGGATTCTTTACCACTGAGCCAACCTGCAAAGCTCATGTTCCATGGGTTAGTGAAAGGTGAAAAGCTTTCCAATAGCAGATTTTCACTTTTCAGTAAAAGGTACTGTAGAATCAATTTCTGGTCAATGAAAGAAGGGGAAAAAGAGGTATGTGCTTTGGGGAAAGGTTTTCTGCTCCAATAAAAAGAGTCAGATTTGTGAGAAAACCCTGCTCCCCAATCCCTGCTTGGGGATGTGTCCCTGTGGAGCAGCTACAGCCACTGTGTGACTCCAAGGGAACACTCAGCTGACCCACTGAGAAGGAGATGGGAAGAATTTGGATTCTCTATGATACTGTTGAGCACTGAACCAGCTCTGAGCCTTCCTTCATGAGAAAAATATACTCTTGTCATATAAACACTTTTATTTATTTGTTTATTGGAATGGCAGCTGAGAACACCCTAACTAAAATATATGAGCTCTATCAAACTTTTACACAGCTCCAACATCCCAGATAATATCAGTGGTTTCAGAACCCAGAAATAGTTCAAGAGGTTTGAAACTAATTTTGCATAGTCTTGTATAATCTTGTAAGAAACAACCAAATACTTTCATATACCATTTCTGGAGGGAAATTTGTCTTTTAATCCTATACAGCAGTTGGTCTATTGAACTGTTTCAATGATGAAACAGACACAGAAATCCTTTTCTTTTTTATTGTTGTTGAGGTAGAGTTGATTTATAATGTGTTAATTTCTGCTATACAACAAAGTGATTCAGTTATACATATAAATGTATACATTCTTTTTCATATTCTTTTACATTATGGTTTATCACAAGATACTGAATATAGTTCGTTGTGCTATACAGCAGGATGTTGTTTGCCTGAATTGTGGTGTTGGAGAAGACTCTTGAGAGTCCCGTGGACTGCAAGGAGATCCAACCAGTCCATCCTAAAGGAGATCAGTCCTGGTTGTTTATTGGTAGGACTGATGTTGAAACTGAGACTCCAATACTTTGGCTACCTGATGACTCATTTGAAAAGACCCTGATGCTGGGAAAGATTGAGGGCAGGAGGAGAAGGGGACAACAGAGGATGAGATGGTTGGATGGCATCACCAACTCAATGGATGTGGATTTGGGTGAACCCCGGGAGTTGGTGATGGACAGGGAGGCCTGGCGTGCTGCAGTTCATGGGGTCGCAAAGAGTTGGACATGACTGAGCGACTGAACTGAACTGAACCCCAAATTCCTAGGCCATCCCTCTCCCGTCCCCCACACCCCCACCACTTGGCAACCGCAAGTCTGTTCTCTGTATCTGTGAGTCTACAGAAACCACTGTCTTTTTTTTTTTTTTTTGCCATATGGTAATGCAGTATTTATTCTGTCCATTAGTAACTACTATTTGATAACATTTATAATATTAATAAAGCTTAATATAAAAGAAGTTCAACCTACTTTTTTTTTTTTTTTAAACATTTCAATACTGGATATTAGTCAGAAAGATAGTCTAAATTAATATGGTCGAAACCTTTATGTCAAAAATTTATAACAAATGTTTGGTATTAGTCCACATAGAATTAAGTTTTTGGTGTAAAGTTATTTGGCTTCAAGAAAGAACATTTGGTTTACTTCACTAAAAGGAATATCTCTCAGTGCTAGGATGGCCTCTTCTTGGTCTTTCTTGCGCTGTTGATTTTTGGCATTGTTATCTGTGATATTATGAATGGAATCGAGTGGAGAGGTACTCATCATGTTTATTCCAAATAACAGGATGTAACTGATGACTACGGTAATGAGGAGATACACAGGCAGAGCAACGGCCCAATACTTTTGAGGTCAATAAGTTAAGTCTAAGGAGTTTAGCCAAGATTCAGGAATAAAAGCCCACGCAAGATACAGTATGAAACCAAATTGGGAGCTTAAGAAAAGAACAAAGCCATAAATCGCTCTTTCTGGCAATGGCGACGGTGAATTTTCCACCATTTTCCCCCTGGCTTTACATATTCTTGGGTCCTCCAAGCGCCGACTACCCCTGCAGCACGTTCGGCCACCTCAGGGCGGAGGCCTCGGCGCACGCAGACCAGGGGATCCGCAGGAGGGGGAGAGAGTGAAACCACTGTCTTTCAAACAAATTCTTATCTGCAAAACTGAATCACATTTCATTTTTTCCTGCCAAGATACCTTAGAGAAAACACAGAGTATACTGAATCTTTTTCCCTCCTCTTTTACCTAGTGAGGTGATTATGGAAATTGTTATGACTATGATTCTTAATTCTTAAGCCTTTGATCTCTTGTAAAGACTAAAATGGGATTTATGACCAGATGGCTGTTATTGAAATGGAGCAGGATCCTTGCCCCACCCCACCCCTCCAGCCTGCCTTTTGTCTGTGGGAAAATGTTAGCCAATGAATAAGTTTAGGAAGTGAGAAAATACAAAAACAAAAGAAAACAGTCAAAGGAGACCAAATAATAATAATGTAGTCATTAAGCATAGTCAAGGACCTTTAGTTCCTTCTGAAGGACAATAGATAATATTCTGAGCCATATCCTGTGAGCTGTCTTATAGATACTGAAAGGTGGAAGAAGCTAATTACACGATGACCAGACTGTAGCCATGACATAAGCTACCATAATTGGAAGAACTGGCCTCAAAGAAATGCAAACAAACTGACCCTGGAACTGAAGATTAACTGTAACTAAAACAACCAAAATGACACTGGTCAGACCATAGATGACCAATTCCAGGATGACTGTCTTTAAAGACTCTGTCTTTAAATGTTCTTGCCCACTGACTGTCAGGGGAGGGGAGTCAGTCTTCGGACAGGTGTGGTCTGTCCCCCACCCTACCACCTACTTGTTGCCAGCATCCAAAATAAAGCAAACTTTCCTTTCCACCAACCTGGACTCTTTATTGCCTTTTAAGCAGGGAAGCACCCAGAAAACACTTTTGGTAATATTATAATTGGTTCAGATTTTATTGAAACGTTTGCACTGTTTGTTGTCTATATCACACTGATAGTTAAGCTTCCTCCTGCTTATGTTGTGAGGTGTTAGGTGATCATCCAATTTTTGGTTGTTTGTTTTTTTTTCCTAGCCCTTCTTGTTTGTGTTCCTGTCAGCTGATGTAATTCAACGCTAGCAAGTTAATGAGCTGTTCTCAGTGCGATTCAGGGCATTCAAAAAATGAAAGAGCTCTGGGACTTCCCTGGTTGTCTAGGGGTTAAGACTGCACTTCCACTGCAGGGAGCACAGGTTCAATCCCTGGTCAGGGAAACAAATTTTTTCTTTAAATTAAAGCTAAGTGAAATATATGTCCCCAATTAAAAAACAAACAAACACTCTTACACCTGTGTTAGGTGAATGATTCCGTGCCAAGGAAAGGTGAAATGTATGCAGATAACTCAAGTGTAGGAGTTTAGGAGTCAAGGTCAGACAAATCTAGTTACTGGAGGGAACAGAGGGCAATTACAGAGGGCAATAACCTCCCTGTGAAACTGGGAGGGAAATGCAGTTATCAGGAACTCAGGAACAGAGCAAGGGTCAGTCAGGAACAAGCAGATGGGCATATCTTGGTTACTAGAAATCCAGAAACCAAGGTCAAGGCAGTTGCAGGAAAGAGCAAGACCAATCTATTCTGAGCTAATGAACTTCCAACAAGAGCTTGAGAGTTGGAAGCCCATAGCATCATCCCTAGAGTGAGACGCAACCCTGAGCCTGGAGGAGGGAGGTGGGAAGAATCAGGAGTCAAGGAAGAGTTCTAAGACAAGTTCATTATATTAAACAAATAAACTGCTCCCTCAGAACCTCAGCTGCAGTCTGAAAAGGCTGACAAACTACTTCTCTAAGAAGAGGATCTATTTACTTCCAGGATCTAAATGGAGCTGACTCTGGAAAAAAAAAAAACTATGAAGACAATGTCTTGTGTTCGGTGTGTGTAAACCCTCCTCCAACCCCCAAGTTAAGCACAGTCAAGGACCTGTAGTTCTTTCTCAAGGGCAATAGATAATATTCTGAACCATATCCTATGAGCTGTCTTATAGATACTGAAATCCAGAAAACAAAGCACATTCAGAAATCAAAACACATTCACTTCAGAAGCCTGGCCCATCCAAGAAGTCGAAAGTGCCCATGCGCTATCATCTAACTAAACCCCTCTTAGTAAGCACTTGGCCTTAACCTCCAAAGTAACTGAGAATCAGTTACTATTTGTTCATCTGGAGAACATAAAAAGAAGTTAATCTCTGCTGGGATTAGCGTGAGTGAATCCATCCCTCAAGACCACAGATGACAAGTGTGTGCGTCAGCTCAGAAGCTATGCTCTTGAAGGGGGATGTCCTGCAGAAGAAGAACATGGGGCCAAGGTGGGTACGGAAGCTTGGATCTAGTTTCCTCCTGGTCCATGCACATTTGTCTTAGAACTAAGATTCTATCTTTCTAGTGTTCTGTCATTTTATCTCTCAGCAACACCCACAGGACTTCCCCTAATAAATGTGTGTGTGTGTGTGTGTGTGTGGAGTGTGTGAGTGTGTGTGTGTGTGTTTGGTTGTGCTGGGTCTTCATTGCTGTGTGCAGGTTTTCTCTAGTTGTAATGTTTGGGCTTCTTGTTGCAGTGGCTTCTCGTGGAGCACAGGCTCAGTAGTGGTGGCCCATGGGCCTAGTCGCTCCACAGCAGGTGGAATCTTCCCAGGCCAGGGATCGAACGCACGTCCCCCAATTTGGCAGACGGATTCTTAAGCACTGGACCACCAGGGAAGTCCCCACTAAAATATTCACTGGAGACACAGAGTCAAATCTTGGTGAGAATCAAAGGCCACCTTATTTTCTACTAGTTGGGTCAGCAGGACTGCTGTTGATGTTCTCTGCTTTTCCAATTTGACTTCTCATTTTCATTTCCTCTCCCACCTTCCAAGTTTACTTTAGGTGCACCTGCTCTCAAACAAGGGTATGGAATAAATCCCAGAGTTTACACTAGGAGGATCAGAGCATCCTGTTAAACACCGAAACATGTCTTCCCCCTGGGAATGAAAATATAAATGAATCCTCAGGCACCACTGATACAGTGAGCTGAGACAGCGAGAGAGAATGAGCTGTGCTTAACACCAGCCCATGGCATAGCTGTCACCAGGGCCTTCCTCTTTTCATGATATCCTAGACACGTATCAGTTTCATTTGGTTATTTCACAGAGTCCTATAAACAGGGCCAGTATAGTCAGAGCAGGGTTGAAAACATTTCAGTTGCACTTGTTTCTCATTTTCTGCATGTGTTTTCCCAAAGGCTGCTTTCTCAAAGGGAGGCTGGGGAGAGGATTTTTCTGTTTTCTCTCTTGCTGCTTCCTACATAGTCAATGAGAACATCAGAAATATACGAACAATTTTTAGTTTTGTCCCTTCCCATTTTGCTTAGGAACTCACAAGCTAGAGAAATTGTTTTCTGATCTAACTCCACCTGGACTTAGGTGGTATTTGGGAACCTAAGTCAACCACTATAGGTTGTATCTACCCCTTCTCTCAAGTTAGGTAAGGGGTGTTGCCACCCAAGAAGTGGAATGTGCTTATTTTTCCTTGGCCACTCAGAAAAGCAAAACTTTGTTTTAAATGTCACTATCAAATCACAATATCATCATAAATCTTACATATAGAGGTGGATCACTTATATATCTTGACAATCATATAGCCCAAGCGTTCTTGACCCCGGCTTGGAGGAGTCTATTAACCCTCAAAGTGTGAATATACAGGTGGAAGTTGTGCCTGGTAGGCTATGTAGACAATGAGATGGCTATTTCTCTTTCTGTCCCAGAAATCTGAAAATGTAAGGAACAAGCCCCCCAAATATGGAGGCTCTTGGGAGACCAGTTTTCTTAGACTCATAATTCTGCCTCCAGTTTGAGCTCCAATCCTTGGTGCTTTCTTTTAAAAGGGGCCTAGCGATGGAGTCAAGAAGAATGATGTCCAGACCTCACATATAGGGAGCCCTGAAGAAATGTTAAACGAATCAACGAACACAAGAATGACTCTAGGTTGAAATGTTAGTTGTTGTTTTGGGTTCTTTGTTGCTGTTGCTGTTTCCTGGGTGGTTTTTTGTTTGTTTGTTTGTTTGTTTTTAACCATACTGCGCAGCATCTGGGATCGTACTTCACCAACCAGATAGTGAACCAGGGGCCACCTGCAGTGGAAGTACAGACCCCGAACAACTGAATTTCCAGGAAATTCCCTGAAATGTTAGTTTTCTAAGGCATTTAATTAAATAGAAGTCTGCAGAATTTATCTCCCCGTCCCTCTTCCTAACACTATTCCAAATTTCAGAACAATGCAATTGAGAGGGATTGAGAGGTCAAGAATGGACCCTCCTGGGTTTCATCCAATCAGCATACTACATCTCTCTCCCTGGCCTTCACAGTTGGTTTAGGACAAACACAGTACCCAAGTCAGGGTGGTGCTGGGAGGTCAAGAAGACTACATTTATGAGTTTTATTTAAGTTTTGAGGATGCCTTTGAGGGTTCTCTCTTTTCTGCTGAGTTTATACCTGGAAATATGTAGGCCCAGAAGCTTCTGGAAACTAATCCTAAGGTAATAGAACCAATGAATGGAAAGCGAGGATTTACTGATTTTATTTGAGCCCTCGGTCAAACTTCTCAAAGTTGGACTTTACACTAAGTTCATCTGTACCTATTCCTTATTGTTTAAGTCACTTTGAACTTGCTTTCTGTTTCTTTCTGTGGAAAGATCATTAGCTGATATAAGCTTATGTGATTTGCAGGAAGTTGAAACACAATACGCATTTATGGGGATTTCCTAACTCCCAAACTGTCATTTAACCAAAAGACCATTCTCCTCATAATATCCCCAATAAGGCAGAATTATATACTTGTACACAATGCATGAGACATAATGAATTTGTGTAAAAGTAATTACCTATGGTAGCTATGGTCCTATCAGAAGTTGATTGCAACACAATAATTAAGAATCAAGGAACCTGAATGTCCATGGCCCTGGAGACATTACCAAGGCTCTTAAGAAATAGTGCTGCCTAAAGTGACATTTAAATCTTCTTTCATGTTCCTTAGTCATATTGTGACAGGCAGTTCCTGCTTAAAAGAACATAGTTGCTTCTCTGATACAATTATTTCCACTAAAAACAAAACAAGAAGGAAAAAGAGATTGTTTAAATAATAAGTCAGTGATTTATTAATGCTATCAGATAACACAATCCTGACAATTAGAAAATCAGATTCAAGCTCTGAATTGCTCCAGTTTTGCCCTAGAAGTTGTCTGGCAAACATACCAGCCTGCGGCTGATGTGAACAGAGGGAAATGGTCCTGATCACTGTTTGTGAGACATCTTTGTTCAAATAAAGATGAAATATGGAAAACTAGGCCTTACTATTCTTTTAGCCCACATTTCCTTATTCACTGAAGGATGCCCTAGACTTCAGGATATGGAAAGTATTTTGTTTACCACCATTATTTCTGACCTCTGAGGGGCAACATTTTTTTTATTTATAGAATTTCTGGAGAATCATGATTTTCCGGGTTTACAAAAGTTCATTTTTTAACTAGTTTCTTTTTAAAAAAGAATCTGGAGAATCCCATGGACAAATGAGCCTGGCATGCTGCAGTCCATGGGGTTGCAAAGAGTCGGACACGACTAAGCAACTAACACTTACTTACACTTAAAGAAAACTCTGGATATTTTTGATGGTGGATTTATAAGTTAAGCTAACATCACAATATAACAGAAATAAGGTTTCACCAGGAGTGGAATGCTCTCTGATCAGTTTATATATCTTATTAACCTTCTGCATAGGCTAAATTTCCCAGTCTTTGTAGGTACCAGTTTCCTCATCTGGGAACAGATAGCTGATCTTGAGAGTCCCTTCCCTATAGATGTAGAAGTCTATAAACAATATGTTTATCCTACTATAATATCTAAAACTATAATTTGAAACTACACATCCTCTACAGCTTTAATCCTTCATAGTTCTGTTCAGTTGCTCAGTAGCGTCCAACTCTTTGCGACTCCATGAGCCACAGGACACCAGGCTTCCTGTCCATCACCAACTCCTGGAGATCACCCAAACTCATGTCTGTTGAGTTGGTGATGGCATCCAACCATCTCATCCTCCATCGTCCCCTTCTCCTGCCCTCAATCTTTCCCAGCACCAGGGTCTTTTCAAATGAGTCAGCTCTTTGCATCAGGTGGCCAAAGTATTGGAGTCTCAGCTTCAACATCAGTCCTTCCAATGAATATTCAGGACTGATCTCCTTTAGGATGGACTGGTTGGATCTCCTTGCAGTCCAAGGAACTCTCAAGAGTCTTCTCCAACACCACAGTTCAAAAGCATCAGTTCTTTGGCACTCAGCTTTCTTTTATCATCCAACTCTCACATCCATACATGACTACTGGAAAAACCATAGCCTTGACTAGATGGACTTTGTTGGCAAAGTAATGTCTCTGTTTTTTAATATGCTGTCTAGGTTTGTCAAAACTTTCCTTCCAAGGAGTAAGCGTCTTTTAATTTCATGGCTGCAGTCACCACCTGTAGTGATTTTGGAGCCCAGAAAAATAAAGTCAGCCACTGTTTGCACTGTTTCCCCATCTATTTCCCATGAAGTGATGGGACCGGATGCCATGCTCTTAGTTTTCTGAATGTTGAGCTTTAAGCCAACTTTTTCACTCTCCTCTTTCACTTTCATCAAGAGGCTCTTTACTTCTTCTTCACTTTCTGCCATAAGGGTGGTGTCATCTGCATATCTAAGGTTATTGATCTTTCTCCCGGCAATCTTAAGTCCAGTTTGTGCTTCTTCCAGCACAGCGCTTCTCATGATGTACTCTGCATATAAGTTAAATAAGCAGGGTGACAATATACAGCCTTGACGTACTCCTTTTCCTATTTGGAACCAGTCTGTTGTTCCATGTCCAGTTCTAACTGTTGCTTCCTGACCTGCATACAGGTTTCTCAAGAGGCAGGTCAGGTGATCTGGTATTCCCATCTCCTGAAGAATTTTCCACAGTTTATTGTGATCCACACAAAGGCTTTGGCACAGTCAATAAAGCAGAAATAGATGTTTTTCTGGAGCTCTCTTGCTTTTTCTAAGATCCAATGGATATTGGCAATTTGATCTCTGGTTCCTCTGCCTTTTCTAAAACCAGCTTAAACATCTGGAAGTTCACAGTTCACGTACTGTTGAAGCCTGGCTTGGAGAATTTTGAGCACTACTTTACTGCATGTGAGATGAGTGCAATTGTGCACTAGTTTGAGCGTTCTTTGGCATTGCCTTTCTTTGGGATTGGAGTGAAAACTGACCTTTTCCAGTCCTGTGGCCACTGCTGAGTTTGTCAAATTTGCTGACGTTTTGAGTGCAGCACTTTCACAGAATCATCTTTTAGGATTTGAAATAGCTCAACTGGAATTCCATCACCTCCAGTAGCTTTGTTTGTAGTGATGCTTCCTAAGCCCCACTTGACTTCACATTCCAGGATGTCTGGCTCTAGGTGAGTGATCACACCATCATGACTATCTGGGTCATGAAGATCTTTTTTGTACAGTTCTGTGTATTCTTGCCACTTCTTCTTAATATCTTCTGCTTCTGTTAGGTCCATACCATTTCTGTCCTTTATTGAGCCTATCTTTGCATGAAATGTTCCCTTGGTATCTCTAATTTCTTGAAGAGATCTCTAGTCTCCCATTCTGTTGTTTTCCTCTATTTCTTTGCATTGATTGCTGAGGAAGGCTTTCTTATCTCTCCTTGCTATTCTTTGGAACTCTGCATTTAGATGCTTATATCTTTTCTTTTCTCCTTTGTTTTTCCTTTTCGCTTCTTTTCACAGCATTTGTAAGGCCTCCTCAGACAACCATTTTGCCTTTTTGCATTTCTTTTCCATGGGGATGGTCTTGATCCCTGTCTCCTGTACAATGTCATGAACTTCCATCCATTGTTCATCAGGCACTCTATCAGACCTAGCTCCTTAAATCTATTTCTCACTTCCACTGTATAATCATTAGGGATTTGACTTAGGTCATACCTGAATGGTCTAATGGTTTTCCCCACTTTCTTCAATTTAAGTCTGAATCTGGCAATAAGGAGTTCATGATCTGAGCCACAGTCAGCTCCCAGGCTTCTTTTTGCTGCCTATATAGAGCAGATCTCCATCTTTGGCTGCAAAGAATGTAATCAATCTGATATCGATGTTGGCCATCTGGTGATGTCCATGTGTAGAATCTTCTCTTGTGTCGTTGGAAGAGGGTGTTTGCTATGACCAGTGCGTTCTCTTGGCAAAACTCTATTAGCCTTTGCGCTGCTTCATTCCATACTCCAAGGCCAAATTTGCCTGTTACTCCAGGTGTTTCTTGACTTCCTACTTTTGCATTCCAGTCCCCTATAATGAAAAGGACATCTTTTTTGGGTGTTAGCTCTAAAAGGTCTTGTAGGTCTTCATAGACTCAATCAGAAATAAATTGTCAGGTATAGGATGACATACTCAGAAGGATGTTTGATTACGGAATCAAACACCTCAAATTTGGTAGGAGTTTTCAGTTTTATTTAAAAAAAAAAAACTGGGCCTAAATTTTGAGTTTCAGATTATTAATAGTATCAAGGTTGACCGAAAAACAGTAAAGTATAAGACATTGTTCTTAAGTCTGCTTTGCCCTTGTACAAGGAAATTCTTTCTGGCCCCTCTTTGGTTAGAGTTCTTCATGATAGCTATAAATAGAAAAATTATAGGGTGTATTACTTTAGCATATTACATGTCCAAGGGGCCTAAATATTTAATAGATGGCTTCACGTGACATCCTTTTAGTTTCAAATTTGAGTTAAATTAGTAAGTTGCTTTGTAAGAGACATATAAAACAAAAGTAAACCCAGACCCACAGGAGACTGATGGCTTACCCTTTCTATGACTAAAAACAGTTTTGTGTTTTTAAACAGAGCTCTGTGGGGTTTACATTTTTTAATTAAATTAAGTAGAAAAATCAATACAAAAAACTAAATGTATAGTGTACGTGTGCTAAGTCACCTTCAGTCGTGTCTGACTCTGTGAGGCCCTATGAACTGTAGCCTGCCAGGCTCCTCTGTCCGTGGAATTCTCCAGGCAAGAAAACTGAATTGGGTAGCCATTCCCTTCCCCAAGGGATCCTCCCTACCCATGGATTGAACCCTGGTCTCCTGCATTACCTTGTGGCTCAACTGGTAAAGAACCTGCCTGCAATGCGGGAGATCTGGGTTTGATCCCTGGGTTGGGAAGATCCCCTGGAGAAGGGACTCCCACTCCAGTATTCTGGCCTAGAGAATTCCATGGACTGTATAGTCCACGGAGTTGCAAAGAGTCGGACACAACTGAACGTCTTTCACTTTCACTTTCTCCTGCATTAAAGGCAGATTCTTTACTGTCTGAGCCACCTGGGAAGCCCAGAAAAAGCAAACCTATACGTAAAATAGACAGTCAACAAGGACCTACTCTATGGCACAGGGAACTCTACTTGAAATTCTGTAGTAACCTATATAGGAAAAGAATCTGAAAAAGAATGGATATATGAATATGTACAACTGAACCTCTTTCTGTACACCTGAAACTATCACAACATTGTAAATCAACTATACCCCATATAAAATAAAAATTAAATTAAAAAAGAAAAATTAAATCCATGTCACTGGCCCTGTGCCACTAGAAAGGATACTCAAACATTGAGATTATATAATCACATATTCAAACCCTCCAAGAGCTGCTCAAAATAATACTGTATTTTAGTTTGCTTTATATTTGGAACACAGTTTTCTGCTGGTTTTAATTGATTTCTATTTAACAATAGAAGCACATGTCTTCACCATATGACTAAACTTGTTTAGGAGCTTAATGCCAGTCTTCATGGCCATGGAGTCTACTTTCTGCTTGAAGATATTCTCCCTTCAAAACCAGTTGCTCTCCTAGCCTGCTTACAGTTGTTATTTTAGGCCTATATACATGTATGTATGTGTATATGTATATATACTTGTCCTTGTTATAGATACAATAGCTTCTCAAATTTACCTAAGGTTACTAATTAGAATACAAAAATATTATCTTATGTTCCCGTAACTCTATTTCCCATTAGTTCCGTTTTTCAAATAAAAAAAAAAATAGTTCTTTTGAAAACATTACATCTATACCTTCTTCTGATTATTTTTCAACTAAGTGAATCAGAAAAATGTGCATCAAAAAAATTGCCTATCCTTTGCCCCCATTAAAAAAAAAAAACCCAATTTGGGTTTTTTCTATTCTGGAAACTTTCAAGGATATACAAAGTAAACAAAGTATAATGAACTTCATGTACCCATCATCCGGTTTCAATAAACATCAATATTCTGCCATTATTGTTTCACGTGCAACTTCATCTACTCCTGTTTATTTTTATAGCCAAATTATTAATTAAATAATCTTTCACATTGAGTTGGTCATTTGAATTTATATTTCATTTAGTAAATAACCCTGTTAGACCATATCATATACTCTTTTATAAGACACAGAACACCGTGTATGATAGTATTAGAAATTATTACCCAACACCCTTCCCCCACCATTTACAGAGCACTTTCTGTGCCAATGTGCTCATCGTTTACAAAAGCACTGGTTCATTTAATTCAAGATAATCAACAATGCAAGATCTGCCCTTTAACCTGCAAAGGAAGTAGAGATGCTGTTTGTTAAAGGATTAGTAAAAGCATTCAAAATTAGAATCAGTGTGTGGAAAAGAACATTTTCTGTGAAGAGGAATATGTATTCATGAATGTATTTCTCAGATACAATAAAATGCCAACACAATTATAGCTGTCGCTTGTGGGAAAGAAAGGACTATTTCTAGGGAAATCTTAGTATCTACTCTCTGACGGACAATGGTCTTTCAGCGATTTAGTACCACAGTCCTAGTTACAACACCAAGTTGTAAATAAGATGCTGTTTTAAGAACTGGAATACTTTTTTCTGTATGAATGAATGAATGTGAAGTCGCTCAGTCGTGTCTGACTCTTTGCGACCCCATGGACTGTAGCCTACTAGGCTCCTCTGTCCATGGGATTTTCCAGGCAAGAGGACTGGAGTGGGTTGCCATTTCCTTCTCCAGGAGATCTTCCCGACCCAGGGATTGAAGCCGGGTCTCCCGCATTGTAGGCAGCCGCTTTACCATCTGAGCCACCAGGGAAGCCTCTTTTTCTGTATACATAATTCTAAAATTCAGAAATAAATGAAGAGTTTTAGCAAATTGAGAGCCAAAATATCTTGCTTGTGCCCACTAGAAACTAGTAAATGAATTCTGCTGACTGGAGAGCCGACTGAGCCAGTGGTCCACAACGATTTCTTCCTCATTCTGCCTCATCCAGCTTTGCAAAGATTCCCCAGAGCTTTGTCATCATTTACCCTGGAGGCACTAATTGGGTGGTGGAGGCGAGATGGACACTGAATCACTGTTGTTGTGATACTTTTTTAAAAAAATCAATTTATTTATTTTGGCTGTGCTGGGTCTTCTTTGCTTTGTGGGCTTTTCTCTACTTGTAAAGAGCAGGGGCGACTCTCGAATTGCAGTGCACATGCTTCTCATTGCAGTGGCTTCTCTTCTTGTGGAGCATGGGTCTAGGCACACAGACTTCAACAGTTGCAGCACGCAGACTCATTAGCTGTGGCACACAGGCCTAGCGCATGTGGATCCAACCAGTGTCCCCTGAACTGCTCTGTTGCTTAGTTGTGTCTAACTGTTTGCAACCCCATGGACTACAGCCCACCAGATTCCTCTGTCCATGGAAAATTCCAGGCAAGGATACTGGAGTGGAGTTACTACTCCAACTCGGCCACCCTGACTACCACTGGGCCATCCTGACTACCACTATACCACCAGGGAAATCCAAAATAACTTTGCTTTCACAAGGGAGACTTAAGTATGGTAAAGTCCATCTAGAAGTAATAATACTGTGATTAAATTTGATATTTCATCTGCTCATACCTGGTGGGCCAATATCCCCCAATACACTTAGTATATTCTCTTCCAAGTAATGCTCAAGAATCATGTATCAGAGAAACAAATAGTTGCTGTGTTTTGAATTAGGATGTAAACTTTTCCCCAAACTGAAATTGGTTGGATTAGTTATTACACTAAGCTAGGCATGAATTTTGAAAACACTTACTGAATTATATTTTTACTTACTTAATTGGAAAAGCATTATGTACGAAAAGCATATTAATGACCATTAAAAATATACAAACTACAAATATCTGGCAGTGTTCAATATCTTTGAAATGCTATTTCATAATGTTCTTGTTTACCATGTTTCTGTAGCGTGCGCCAGGTTATTTCCCGAAGTGTGCTTGTTAACACACACACAAAATCAATAAAGCAGATGGCTTTATATTTTATTTCAAACAGACTGCATCTTCACTGTTGCCCAAACTAGAAAGCCTGCTACCAGCTCTACCAATATTTTAGCTGTCCTCTAATTCCTAGTTCGATTTTAAATGAGATAAAAATAGTTAACTACTTCCATTCCTCAGTTCTTTTCCAACCTTATTTAGGAACTGTAGAGATGTATTCTAGTTTGTGTGCACAATATTTTGCTCTTTCTAATACCATTTTCATGTCAAACTTTACAAAAGGCTTCTACAAATCTATTGCTGTCATTGGTTCGACAAAATAACTGGATTTGGTCATAATTATAAATTTAGGTTTCCTAAGCACAGGGGGAAATCACTTTATAATAATATATTCTTCTATCCCTTTTCAATTTGTGAAGGACATAATTCCTTGCTTAGATAAAGTGAGGAAACAAGAGAAATGCCAGAGTTTTGTTATCCACTTACTCCTTTACGCATTTGCAGGCTGTTTAAAACTCTCTGATGGACTATAATGCATCATTCCAAACAATAAGGTGTGCGCTATTCCTTCATTGATAATTTTTATTTGCTGATAAAACAGAGGCGGTGCTCCATTTCTGTTCTCTAAAAACAAAACAAAACAAACCCCCACCTCCTGCCCAAACTCCCATTTAAATTTTTTCATGCTGTCACCAAGTCTCAGAGCTCGGTACTCTTCAGCTCCACCTCGTGTAGGAAAATAACGACTGCACCCTCAGCTCTGACCAAAGGGAGCAACCATGCTGTGGAAAAGATGAAAAGTCAGGAACATTATTTAGGAATCAAACTAAAGAAAGAATTGATTTCCTGTAGAGCCTGAGTGAGAAAAGCAGGTCTTTGGGTTTTTTTTTCTTTTTTCTTTTTTTTTTTCTTTTCTTTTTTCGAAAAGCAGGTCTTAACAGCTGACAGGAACTTCAGGAAAACATGTGTATTGGTTTCATTGATAAATTCAATTAAATCTGGAGAAAACTATACTGAACTTACTTAATACCGGCAAACTTGGGATGAAATCCCCACTGACCTAGGATTCCTAGTTGACTCCTTCAAAAGAGCCAAGTCAGCGCGTTCTCTGAGCAGCGCTATGTAGTACCTCAAACATCTTCACGAAAAACTACAGCCGACTATCTTTTAGTCACGTCATAAAGCCCAGAGGAGAACGCCTGGAAACGGTTTGCGGAGAGAGGGGTGGGGTCCCCTTCTCGGTGAAGGCGACTTAGCTGACTGGAGTCGTTTCCGCGCTCTTCGCGTCCAGCGCCGCAGCAGGCAAGGAACCGAAGGGACCCCGGGTCCCGGTCGCCCGCAGCATCTCCCCAGAGTCCTCCTTCTGAGAAACCTGTGGGTCAGGGACGCTCATCTTCTGCTTGTCATTATAAACCTGCTTCTTATTAAGCTCTCGTGATATTTTTTTTTTTTAAGTTGCTTTGCACGGTTTTCGCTTCCTCCGGCCAGGGATGAGGGAGCCCAGAGCTTCCCGGAGCCCGGCCGGGTACCGCGGGGCGGGGCAGGGGCGGGGGCGGGGGGCGGGGCAACGGGCGGGGCATCTTCGCCGCGTCCGGCTGCGCCCAGCCGCGGGCGGGAGGCGGTGGCGGCGGCGGCGGCGGGGCCTGAACAGCGCGGGGATTGGCTGCGGAGGGCGGAGACGTCAGGCTCCCGCGGCCGGAGCTGCGGCCCCGGCTCTGCGCGGCGCAGCGCAGTCCGCTTGAGCGCTCACCGCAGCGAGAAGGTTTCCTGTGCCGTCGCGCCTTCCGCCGCCGCCGCCGCCGCCGGGCTTCGCCGCTCGTGCCGGGACGCGCCTCCGCGCTCCTCGCCGCTTCCACCCCCGCGGCCGCCGCTCCTCTCGCAGTCGGCACACACACCATGACGAAAACAGACAAGAAGTCCTTCAACCAGACCCTGGCCGAGTGGAAGCTCTTCATCTACAACCGGACAACCGGAGAGTTCCTGGGGCGCACCGCCAAGAGCTGGGGTGAGCGGGCGGCGGTTGGGCACCCGGGCCGGCCGCGGTCTAGCGGGGACGCCGGGCGGGGTCGGGTGGGAAGGGAAGGCGGGAGGTGGCTCCCCGCGTGGGGGCCCCAGGAGCCACCGCCGCCCGCAGCGGTCTTCGTCTCGGTCGCCAGACTCGAACGCGAGCCGCAGCGGCGGCAGAGGAGTAGCGCGGCCCCATTCATTTCTCTCGGGGCCGACGGGCGGGCGAGGCGGCGGCGCCCGCTGGTAGCCCCCGCCGGTTCCTTCCTCCCGGCTGGGAGCGGGCGCACGTGCAGCCCGGGCCTGCGGCGCCGGAAGCCGGGGACCGCTGCCCCGAGCCCCGAGCGCGTGGGGGCCGAGTGCCCGGCCTCCTTTGTACGGAGCGCGCCGGCCCCGAGAGGCCCTGGCGGAGGCGGCCGGCTGCGCCGAGCGGTCGGGGAAGCTAGACCCTGCCCCACGCCCGAGGAGAGGAAATTTCCACTCCCGCCGCTATCTTGTGACTCGTCCACGCTGCCACCCCAGCCGGTCGGAAGAGTGTGAACGAGTGTTCACTGTGTGGGCTGCACGACTGTGTTAAGCACACAAGCACACGGTATCCGAAAATGCAGTTGAATTTGTCCAGTGAAAAGACCCTTAAAAAGGTCGCTTCCTCCCTAATTCCTTTTTAGTGACACAGGTTTTCTTCCTTACCAACGTGCTTCAATAGGGGAAAGTAAATCCGGTCTTGAAAGGCACGGGTTTTTTTTTTGTTTGTTTTTTGCCCTACGCCTTCCAAACGTGTGATGGTTGTATTTGCTAGCAGTTTTCCTCTGCATGGGTTCTTTGTTTTAAAAGAAATATTTAAACCATCCACCAGTGTGGTGCTGCCTTCGAGTGCCTCTTTTTTTGGAACAACTGTTAACATCTGAATAAGGACTAGTGCTCCCCTCCTTTAAACTTAAGTAAACCTATTTTTTTTCCTTTTGAAAAATATTTTGTTAGTTGGTCATGACAGACTTTTCTGCGTGAGAGTATTTCTAGACTGGAGAACTATTTGAGCACGACACTTTGAAGAGAAGCATGAAGAGTGAATTAGCTCTGACTTAGGAAATAACTGTTGCTGCTACCTGAAATCGGCTCTTCCAGAATAGAAAGGCGGCTTAAAGCCCTATCACAAGTTGCAAGGGGGCCTTGGGGGGTTTTTTTTTAGCCCAAACCCTGCTTCAGAGATGAGAAAAATGAGCCCCAGAGAGGTGGTGATTTTGTTTGTGTAAAATTACATATTCCACAGAGCCAAGAAAAGAACCCAGTTGTCCTTTAATCCTAGTCCAGCGGTTGTATTATTTTACAGATGCCTTGCCTCACAGCATGATAATCACGATTTTTATTCAAATGGCTGGCTGTGGGGAACCCACTAGTGTGAGGAGGAAATAGATCTTGCATTTAGAATTAAATGGGGGGGGGGGACTGTAAACAATTATTTTTGTTTTTAGAGTGTACTATTTGCTGAAGGAATATTTGAGTGGTGAAGAGGGATGAATTTGTGTAGACTACCTTTCTCAGTTCCAGTACTAAGTATCTTCATGTTCTGTTAGAATGACATTTCTTTTCTTTTGAATGAAAGCTCCTTAACCTTTGTATTACGTGCTGTTGGGGTAGAGATTTTATTTGGTATCAGAGAATGCAGGATTATGTAAGGGCAGTGGAAGGAGTACAAGTGAAGCTGGGATTAGATTTAGAAGAATGAAGGGAATGGAAATTGTCAGCAAAGAGTAAATTTCTGCATTTATTGTAATAATAGTAAGCCAGCACCGAAAGGCATAAATAGGTGAGAACTATCCGTAATCCTATCCCTGCGGGCGTAAGGACACTCCAAGGAGACGTGGGGGAGTGGTGCCTGTAGGCTGGAATCCAACTGTCAACCCTCTGTTCCCTCAAGCATGGGGTCCACCTGGAGAAGGCTATCCTCTTGCCTTCCTTTATCAGAAAGGCAGTTTCTGAGTGAGTTGCCTGATCTCATTACCCCTGTTAGACACTCAGTAGGGGCAACTCTTTGCAACCCCATGGAGTGTAGCCCATTGGGCTCCTCTGTCCATGGAATTCTCCAGGCAAGGATACCAGAGTGGGTAGCCATTCCCTTCTCCAAGGGTTCTTCCCAACTGGAGAAGTCCACTATGCATATATCAGTACATGTGTGGGCAGACTTAATGCATATAATGTTATTAATTTTTTTTTTAACAGATCATACAGTAAATGTTGCTTTATAATCTTTTGAGTATATTGTGGGCCTCTTCCTGTGTTATTAATAAAGATCTATATCATATTTAATAGCTATTCTATTGTATAGTTAGATGTACTTTTTTTTTTTTTAGTCTAACATGTATCTTACGTATACATGGGGGATACCTATGGTAATAGAAATAATAATTCCATTTTTTTTTTAAACCAGTGCATATTGTATGTACTGGGCCCTCCTCCCCCCATTCTTTAATCCTTGTGCATTTTTGTAAATTGATTTCCTTGAAATATGTTTCTACTGGTGGAATTTCTGGGTTGCGGATAATCTATGTACTTTTTATATTCTGAAAGCATGTTATAGGTTTTTTTTTTTTTCTTTTTAAACCTCATTTGTGCAGATGTTTTCTTTTGCTTTTGAAATAATGAGGGAGGGGATTATTACATCTTTTTTTGAACTGGGTAGATTTGCTGGGCTGCTGGCGTGTAGAGACAACCTTTCTCTACCTCAAGGGTTCTATAAAGACATTCATTTAAGATGTTTCCTGATTTCATCTTTTACATTCAAGTCTTCAGCACATTTGTCCCAAGTGAGGTTCCTTTCCAAGTGCACTATATATTAATATTTAAGAAGCAGTCTTGCTCTTTACATTTGGGATAAAGTGAACATACCTCATGATCCATGTCATTGCCTTCTTTAAAACAGCTGTGTGAGGATTTTGACTAACTTCTTGTATATTTGGCTAATGTGTTACACTTGGTTTCAGCAGTTTCAGAATGCTTATATACATGTACTTTATTCCATTTTCACAGCTTTCTAATGCATACCATGTAGGTGATCAAAGTGTTCCTAAGAGCTGATATCCAGGCTGAAGGTAAGGGCAAGTCAGGAATAGTGAAAGTATTAGTTGCTCAGTTGTATCCAACTCTTTACTAGCCCATGGACTGTAGCCCACCAGACTCCTCTGTCCATGGAATTCTACAGGCAAGAATATTGGAGTGAGTAACCATTCCCTTCTCCAAGGGATCTTCCCCAACCAGGGATCGAATCTGGGTCTCCTGCATTACAGGCTGATTCTTCACTGGCTCGGATTCTTCTGAGCCAGTAGAGCACATCAGGAATAAGTAATCGCCACTTATGAAAATACAGGACAAAGAAAATTTAGCAGCTTGTGGCTGATGTTGCAAATATTAAACCTAAATGCATTATATACAATTAGAGTGAAAGACAGTTTAGAGATCACCTAGTGTTATTTAATTGTAAACAGTGGGCCATGTGTTGAAACTAACGTTTTAAAACATAATGAAATAGAATGGAAAAATTACCAGTTTATTCTGCCTCATGAGTTTATTCTAAGCAAAAATGTCTTTCGGTGAAACTTTACGTATTTTGTATGTTCAGATACCCTGATGTAAGATGTATTTCTTGTGGTGGCTCACAGTCAAAAAAAAAAGCTTGAAAGCCAGTAATACAGCCCTATACCCTCATTTCATAGGTGAGACAGTTGAACCCACAGATCTGATCTGTCAGAATTTACTCAGCTAGTGATAGAATCCTTGGCCTTCAGACTCCCTCCAAGACCAGAGGTTGTTTTTTAAACTATGCCGTGAAAATGTCAGTTGCTCAGTTGTGTCCAACTCTTTGTGACCCCAGGGACTGTAGCCCGCCAGATTCCTCTGCATGGGATTCTCCAGGCAAGAATACTGGGGAGGGTAGCCATTTCCTTCTCCAGTGGATCTTCCTAACCCAGGGATCGAACCTGGGTCTCCTGCATTGCAAGCAGACTCTTTACCATCTGAGCCACCAGGGAAACCCGTGACATGATGTCATTTAATGACATCTGCCTGTGGGCTTCTTTGGCCTTCATTGAGGTTCTCTCTCAGTAGGTGCTTTAATGTTAATCTAAAACTCAAGGTACTGATTCCAAGCAGGGTCAGGATTCTGGACTAAAACTACTAACACCTACATTTTGTTCACATGCTTCTCTTTCATTGTAGGCCCGTGAGTTGCACTTTCTTTCGATCACCTGCTCCCACTCTGGGTCATGCGTCAGTAAATGCTCTGCTTTGGAGATCAGGCTCCATCCCAGTCTTGTGTGTTTGACTGTAGGGGAGAAGGCAAGTGTGTTTATTTTCCCAGTTTTGTAAGGTATTCTTTGTCTGGTGGAATGTTGTATCAAAGAAACTTTACCAAAACTTGCACTGTTGGAAAGTAACAGGACTTGATCACCCTGTGGGCTGACTAAATGAAGGTCACGTGGTGGGTGTGGCCGCAGCAAGAGCGAAGGCTAACGGAGCCATCACCTGGCTGGAGGCAGCCCTTCCTGGGTTGATGGTGGAAGGGAGCGTGAGTGTGTGTGTTGTAGTCCAGATACCTGTAATAATAGTGTGGGGCCTGCACAGTTGCTAAGTTGTCTGGCTCTGATCCCAAGGACTGTAGCCCACCAGACTATGTGGTTACAGTAGTACGCGCTTTACTGTGTTACAGAGCAGCCTCCCCTCGCCCCCAAAATAATTTGATTTCTTTGAAATTTTGAATTTGCAGCTTTAGAATTAGTTTTATTAAAAGCAGCTTAAAAAAACCCTCCTGTCCTTTGTAACATCTTCACTGTGGTGTATCATCATATTTAAAAGACCATTTAACGCTTTTATTTTCCAAACAATTTTATTACAATGTGCCAAAGTACTTGGCAGTACAACTGTATGAAAAGGGGGAAAAAAACCATGTGTACAATAATTTTTAAAAGTGAAGGTTACTCTTGGGGGATATCTGTTCCCCTTCCCCTCCCCCTTTATAGACTTCTAGCATTTCCATTAGGATGAAGCCTCTACTAACCTAGCATTTTTAAAGAAGAAATTGTGTCATAAAAGAACAACAAAATTTACTTTGGAAGATAAATTCATTATTTTCTAATTAGGCATTCATTACATTGATTTTGAAGTAAAATCTGTCGTCTTGGACTGCATAGAATAACCATTGTTAACATTTTCCTATGTATACAGTTTTTTTAAATATATAATAAGTGAAAATGTACAGTTAGCTACCTGGTTTTATCATTTAAAATTTAAGGGGAGTGGTTTTTACTCCTCTGCCTCTTTCTTAGAGGTTGATGTGTTGGGGGTATCCTTGGCGCTCTCCATCACCTCTTTGGCGACCATCCACACACTCTGCTAGAACTTAGGTTTCTGGTGACTTTAGGTATGGTATCTATGTTGGGACTTACAAACTGCATTTCTGGTCCCTAAGGCTTTTTGTGTTCTTATAACCTGTTGGAATCTTTAAAGATCGCCTGTCAGAAATCTTTAGTGGGCTGTTTCACAGCCACCTCTTCATGTAAATCTCTATTGTCCTCAGGCTCCTTAGCATCATGTGCAGGCTATTTGCAGTCTTGGCATATTTCTCTCTTGTCATCTACTATTCTACGTAGTTCTCTCCCATCACTTTTGGGCCTGTCTCCTAAATTCTGAACCCTTCCTTCCTTCACCTTGACCTAGTTACTCAGATGTCAGCTTTGACAGCCTGATCTCTGGTAAACCTTTTTTTTTTTTTTTTGGGTGGCACAGTAAATTTATTTGTCTTTATGATTTATACATAGTAATTAAACACACAAAAGAACAAACGCTGCCTTTTTGAATCATTTTTTGCCTTGAGACTGTGTCAAGTGCTCCAGTGTATCCAGTGATACCTTTTTCTAGTAGAGCATTTATGCTTTCATAATCCATTTGTTAGGCTGAAGCTTCTTATTCACATCTTACTCCTCTGGAATTCCCTAACACCTAACCTATTGCTTGCACTTAGTGGGAAAGTAGTAAAAATTGATTGAATGAATGAGCAGTATTGTGAAATACTCCCAGTCTAATTAAATGTAATTAGTCTTCTGCAACACTTTTTAGTGTGTTTGGTTTTAGTATATCATTGCATAAAGATTTACTCGATATTTGAGCATTTTCCTTTTTTTTTTTTTTTTCTACCACACTTGTTGGATTTCATAGTTTAGTGTTCAGAAAAAGTTTCCATTTAACTTTCTCATGGGAGAGTCGGCTGAGTTTGACATGCCTAGGTCGTGCAACTGATTAGAATAACAGAACCAGGGTTATTGTCCGGTCTCCTGCGTCCTGTTTTATTGCTCTGTTTAGCTTCTTATGGCTCTTATGAGAACTTCCTAGAGGCTTTTTCTTTTTAAACTTATCTGCTCTCAGATTTAATGAGGGTTTATTTAATAGTGTCTTCTTCTCCCTACAGGTGCTATTTAACTAGTAATATTTTTGAAAATAATTCTCTGACTTTTAACAACCTCCCCATATCTGTTTAAACTTTGTTACTGAGCCATTGGTGGAGCTGGTGCTTAGGTACAACTTACTCCTAGTATTTGGTGATGCCATGCTAAGGAATAGACCCTTGTCCACAGTGAGGTACTTTTCTTTTGGCAGTTTCTGGCCTGTTGTCAGTGTCTGGCCCGTAAAAAGTGGTCCTTACTCCTACTCCATACTTCTCTAACCAGTCTTTTTCTGATTCTCTTGTTTCCTAAAGTATGTTTCCCAGGCACTGTGTTTGGCTTTGTTTTCTCTTCATTTTCTTCATCTCAAAACAACTGCAAAAATTGCTGACAAATTTTACTTCTTGGTTAACATCTCTCAGATGCCAGTTGCTTCTTGCATATCCCACAAATCTGAGAGTGAGGCTTAGACAGCTCCACTACCTTATTAATCAACTGATAAACAGAGCTCTTTCCCCTTCTTCCATTGGAGTTCTGAGTTACTTCTGTGTTTGCAATTCTTGAAGACAGTCACTAGGCACAGTCCTACTTCCGTAACATTTTTAGAATCTCTTGGTGACCACAGCTCCTTACCACTGCTGCAGTTAATCCGGGAATGAATTTACTCTGACCTTCTCGCCACTCACTCACCTCACCCCACCCTGCAGTATCTTGTGAACACACACACATTCAGAGGAAGCCCAGGGTGCTTGTTTTTCCTGGCATTCTTAATGCTAACCACCTGTTGCAAATTGCATAGCCCTTAACATTCCCACCAACCCTGCCCCACTTTTTAAGGATCTGGTAGTGTCTTTTCTTGTAAATTCTCTGATGAAAAAAACTTGAAGGACCAGATGAATTGAAGATCTTTTGTAACTTTCTCTCAAAATTGTTCCAAGCTTAAATGGGGCCATTGGCTTTCCAACCTTTATCTGCTGCTGAAAAAGAAGTGTAGTGTTGTTGACTGGGGAAGGTGGGCTCTTAACTTCTGGTGCAGTCCCAGAAAGATCCTGGGCATCAGTTGGAATTACTGTGATCTAAACTAGTACAACCGCCCTATTTCAGATTAATTTCTAAGGCTGCAGCTTTGATCAGGGTACTCCCCATATCCCAGAAGTGTTTGGATCCCCACTGCTTTCAGGTTTAAATCAGTTCCAGATAGCCTGGTATTCCAGGTGTATTACATGTTGGCTTAGAACTATATTTCCAACCTTAAATAATCTGTCGTTTTATACCACATACCCCACATACCACTGTGTCATAGCCAAATGGCTATATCTAAGGCCCCTGGGCCTAGAGTGCCCTGCTCATTCCCTCTCCCGTGCCATTCACTGCATCGTAAATTCTTCCCTGATTCCTGCATCTAGGGCCAGCTCTGCCACAAGCCTTCTCTGACTTGCCCAGATGACAAGGATACCACATTATCATCTGTGACACCTAAAAACTTTGTACCCTGGATCAGAGTTGTTTATATATGTTGCTTCTACTAACTGGATGTTCTCACGGAGCAGGACTTGCAGGTGCATGTAGCCCTACAGCATCTAGCACATAGTAAACACTTAAGTTTTCTTTTTTTTGATAAATTGTCATTTAGTCAGTTTCCACTTGTGATTCACCTGTTTGTTGGGCTAAATGAAGTTGAGAGTATTGTGGATTAATTGACATAGCTCCATACTGTGAAAGTCTTGTTTGTGGAGAAACTTGTTCATAATTCCCCTCAGCTTATCATGATTCTTTATATTCCACTAAATTTCTAATTCATTTTGAGTTTCCAGATAGGGCATTATAGTCAAAGTGAGCCTATGGGCCATATGTGTTTTTACTTGATAAGTTTAGAAGTTTACCAGTATACTGAGATGATCAGACCTAGGACTCAGAATATAGACCTGAATTAGAATTCTACATCTCTGTCTAAGCTTAGATAAGTTGTTAAAAAAAAAAAAATCTTTTGGTCTCAGTTTCTTCTTTAAGGGAAGAGCTGCATGAGATAGTTTCAGGTGTCACTTTGGAATGAAAAACAAAGCCTTTTGAACTGGAGGCCGCAAACTTTTTCTTCAAAGGACCAGGTAATATTTTAGTTTCTGCCAGCCAGGCAGTGTCTTACAACTACTCACTTCTGCTATTAGTAGCTTGAAATGGCCTTAAACAATATGTAAACTAGTGGCCTAACTGTGTTTCAGTATTTTATTTACAAAAACAGGGAGCAGCTGAGATTTGCTGAGCTATGCTTTAGAAGTTAGTGGTCAGTATAGGCTAATCCAAGAAAACTGAATGGGGTCTTAAATGTGTGAACTCTTGGCTTTGTTCTTTTCATATAACAAAAGTCACTTCATTATTTGAATTTTTACAGTGAGTGGTCAGTAAGTCCACTCTCATCCTCAGTTTCTTCCCTGGGTAATCACTGTTACCTATGATACTTTTTAAAACATATGTGGCATATCCTTTGGATAAAAGTCTGACAGTTTCCTACAAAAGAAAATATACACTTACCTCATGCCCCAGCAGTTCTAGATATTTAGCCAAGAGAAATGAAAGCATATGTCCACAGAAATACATGAAAATATTCATAGTAGCTTCAAACTGGAAACTGCCCAGGTGCTCAGTAGAATGGATAAACAAACCAGTGTCCACAAAGTGGAATACTACTCAACAGTCCCCCCCAAAAAAACAAACTACAGATAATGGAAAACGTGAGTGATTCCTACAGTTAGGCTAAGCAGAAAATAAGCTTTACTGAAGAGAAAGTACTATATCATTTCATTTCTTTGAAATTCTAAATCAAGCAGTACTTACCTATGCTGGAAAAAAGCCCAGAACAGTGCCTGCCTCTAGGATGTCCTGGGGATTGACTGGGAAGGGGCATGAGAGAACTTTATAGCGTGATGGCAATGTTCTGTATCTTGATAGCAGTTTGTATCATAGAGGTGACTGCATTTGTCAAAAATCCATGTTACAGTACTTTGGAGATTCGTATATTTCACTGAGTGTAATTTTCCCCTCAGTTTTAGTTAATATGCATGTTGAAGTGTTTCAGGGGTTAAGTGTACTAACATCTGCAACTTGAAATGCCTAAAAAAATAGATCGTAATTATTGAATAGATAGGTAGTAAATATGTAGAATCTAGGTGAGGTTTATGCCTGTTCACTTAATTCTTCTAAAAATTGTACTTGTTTAAATAAATATTATTACAAATTTAACAATCTTTTATACACTGTTCCCGACCACTTATCCCAAAGTATATTGAATAATCAATCATCATTTCCTCACTGATTTGAAATGCCAACTTTTTTACGTGCATTTTACATGGATCCTTTCTTGGATATTGTGTTTTGTTACTAATCTATATCTTTGTTCCTTTGTTATTATCACACTATAATATGTAAGCTCTATGTAAGCATTTGTAAAATAAAATATAATGTGTGAGACTTGTGTAACTACTGGCTGTTTAGTTTTGGTGTCTGGAGGGTGCTAGCCTTATAAAGATTTAGGTAATGCATGGAGCATCCAAAAGAGATAGCTTATGTAAAGAAAAAGAATCTGTTTTTTGAAAATTGGGAGAACTAACTAAAACCATTTGGATGTGGTATCTCTTTTAGGAATAGAGAGCTCTGTTAATTGTTTTGTAAAAACTTCTGATTTGCAAATGTTTCTTTTCTCACAAAATCATATATTTCATTTATTCTCTAGTTTACTAGTTGGAAACTGGTTTTATTGATCAAATTAAATGCATTTGTTTCCATTAGCTTGTGATAGTATCTTAAATCTCTCTTACTTTCCCTTAAATTTATTTTAGTCTTGAATTTAAAACCTGACTTTTTTTTGTTAGTCTTGGGGTTTTTTTAGTGAGTTCATATAAAGCTATGGATTTTCCTTTTTTTTTTTTTTTAACATTTATTTATTTATTTGGCTCTGCCAGGTCTTAACTGCGGCATGTGGGAACTAGTTCCCTGACCAGGGATCAAACCCAGGACTCCTGAACTGAGAGCATGGAGTCTTTGCCACTGGGCCACCAGGGAAATCCCTGGATTTTCCTTGTGTTCTGCTTTGGCTGCACTATTGTTTTGTATTTTGAATATTTCATGTTTTGTTTTTTTAAGTCAAAGGTTATGTAGGAAGTCCACTTTGTAAATTTTTGTTATACTTTCTTTGTTGCACTGGATTAGTTTTTTCCTCAAATATTTGGTAATTATTGGTTCTCTGCACCTCTTCTTTGTATTTAGACTTTCCTGTTACAGCATTCAGGGATGAGGCAGAGGTACCCAAGACCTGGTTGAGGTATGGAGATTCCCTCCACTCCTTGAGATGTTTATCAACCCATCCAGTACCTTTGGCCAGTTTTTAAATCCCAGCCCCCCCCCCCCCCCCCCGCCATGCTCCCTGCTCCTGTGAAAGAGTAGATGGTTCTGCTGCTGTTGGTAGCTGATGGGCACCAGGGTGGGGCGTGTGTGTGCATGTTTAGTTGCTGGGCACCAGTGGGGGGTGTGTGGGGGCGGGGTCGCGAAGTTAAACTCACCTGGCTGCTCTTGCTGTGGAGTCCTCTAGTCTTTGGCCCAGAGCGCCCTCCTGGTCTCCATTTTGGTGAGCCAACTTGCTTTTTTCTGGAAGTCCTTCTCTGATGAAATCCTTTCCTTCCTCTTCCTGTTAGAGACAGTTAATTCTTTCTCTTTGTTTATATGTCTGTCGCTTGTAACTGGACTCTTGGAGAACAGGAACAGATACCTTATTCCATGTAAATTTTTGTCACCTAAAGTAACACAGAATGCTTGCATGATGCCCTTCAGAGAAAGGGAGTTTTGATTGCAAAAGATAATAGCTTGAGGCTCCCAGGGAGAGCAGACCAGGTAAGGTGCCACATGGAGAGGTACTGGTCTGGGTGTTTCTCTTATTGGTAGGTTAATCTTAGGCAAGTTATTTAATCTTGTTTAATATTTTTTATACTACCATATTTTTTTTTATAAATATATAAAATTTGAGTGTATGTGTATATACACACATGTATTTTTAATTATAGAAATAGTTCGAAGGCAAAAAGAAGATCGGGGCAGCACAGGATGAGATGGGTTAGATAGCATCACAGACTCAGTGAACATGAATTTGAGACACCTCCAGGAGACAGTGGAAGAGCCTGGTGTGCTGCAGTCCATGGGGTCACAAAGAGTCTGACCGGACTTAGCGACTGAACAACAGCAATGTGCTAAATTAGTTTAAGAAAATTCTTTCAGTTAGGAACAAATGATTTTTAAACAAGTGGTCCTGGGACAGCAGGAAATTGATATGCAAAACAATGTAATTGAATTCTTTCTTTGCTGTTATTCAGTCGCAGTGGTTTTGGAGCCCAAGAAAAGAAAATCTGTCACTGCTTCCACTGCGTGCGGGCCTCCCCCCCCCCCCCCAAGCCTATTTTATTTGCCATGAAATGGAAATGATAAGACCAGATGCCATGAGTTTTAAGCCAGCTTTTCCACGCTCATCTTTCATTCTTATCAATAAGCTCTTCCATTCTTCTTCACTTCCTGCTCTTAGAGTGGTAATATCTGAGATTGTTGATATTTTCTCCTGGCAATCTTGATTCCAGCTTGTGCTTCTTCCAGCCTGGCATTTTGCATGGTGTACTCTTCATATAAGTTAAATAAACAGAGTGACAGTATACAGCTTAGATGTACTCCTTGATGTACTTGCCAGTTTGGAACCAGTCTGCAGTCTGTTGTTCCACATCCGGTTCTAACTGTTGCTTCTTGACCTGCACACAGGTTTCTCAGGAAGCAGCTAAGGTGGTCTGGTATTATCATCTCTTTAAGAATTTTCCACAGTTTGTTGTGATCCACACAGTCAAAGGCGTTAGCATAGTCAATGAAGCAGAAACCCATGTTTTTCTGGAATTCTCTTGCTTTTTCTATGATCCAACGGATATTGGCAATTTGATCTCTGGTTCCTCTGCCTTTTCTAAATCCAGCTTGAACATCTGAAAGTTCTCGGTTCCAGCTTGTACACCTGGAAGTTCTTGGTTCTCCCTTCTTCATACCATGTACAGAAATTAACACACAGTGGGTCAAAGATCCAAACGAGCTAAAACTAAGAATTCTTAGAAGAAAACATAGCTACAGGTCTTTTTAACTTTGGCTTAGGCAATGGTATCTTAGATATAATACCAAAAACCAAGCAACCAAGGAGAAAAGTAAATTGGACTTCCTTGTGGTTAAGAACTTTTCTCCTTTAAGGGACACTCTCATGAAAGTGAACAGACAACCCACAGAATGGGGGGAAATAGTTGTACATCGTGTATATGACAAAAGACTCATGTCTGTAATGTATGAAGAATTGTTAGAACTTTCATAAAAAGGCAATTCAGTATAA
This sequence comes from Cervus canadensis, assembly GCF_019320065.1. Classification (NCBI taxonomy): domain Eukaryota; kingdom Metazoa; phylum Chordata; class Mammalia; order Artiodactyla; family Cervidae; genus Cervus; species Cervus canadensis. The sequence continues at coordinate 4,824,795 of NC_057392.1, read as the reverse complement.
AAATGGACCAATGATCTGAATAGATAGTTCTCCAAAGAAGACACAAATGACCAATAAGCTCATGAAAAGATGCTCAACATCATTAGTCATTAGGGAAATGCAAGTTAACCCACTAGGAAGTATTGATAAGGATGTGAAGAAATTGGAATCCTGCCAGTGGGAATGTAGGATGTTAGAGCTGCTTTGGAAGACTGTCTAGCGCTTAACTCAAAATACTAACCAGGGTTACCATATGACCAAGCACTTCTACTCATAGTGAATGAAATGTGAATTATACCTCAATAAATAGCTCCTTATAAAAATTTAAACTTACAAAGGACTTTAAATTTGTACTTGTCCATGTACTTGATTTTTTAAAAAAGTTTTACCTGCCTTTGCTTTAAAAAAAGGTTTTTTAAAACTGTAAGCAGGTTGCTAATTTATTTACCCAGGGTAAGTTGTTTCTTATTGAAATTCTCTGGAAATAAGACATAGTCTTTCTGGTATCTAGATAACTAGAAAGTTTGAGCAAGAAGTAGGGAGTCAGATCACACAGTCTCGAAGTGTGTTGAACGAGTGTGGATTGTCCAGGCCTTGAAGCCTGATGACTTCCCTTGCTCACATTAACCAGCACTGAGGCAGGCGTGGCACATTTATTAGGTCCCCTCTGCCCTGCCTGTAACTGACCTGTCATGACCTAGTCTCTGTGACCCCATGGAGGGCTGTTCTGTCCATGGAGTTCTCCAGGCAAGAATACTGGAGTGGGCAGCTATTCCCTTCTCTAGGGGATCTTCCCCGTCCCAGGGATCAAACCCAGGTCTCCTGCATTGCAGGCAGATTCTTTACCATCTGAGCTACCAGGGAAGCCCTCAGAACTAAAGATTAACTGTGTGTTTGCTATGTGCTCATTTGCTTGTTGCTTTTATAAATTTCATTTATATTATTTTTCCTGGAAATTGAAAATCAAAATTGAAAATGGTGTGATAAGAATACTTTTAGATGACTTTAAAGCACTGCTAAATAACTAAACTCTTAGCACTTCTGTGTTAAATTTTTCCAGTTTAGTATTGACTTCATCAGTTGACAAACTCCTGTGGCCTCAGACTGTCTGTTTTTGTTAAGTGACATTTCGTGGGAACACAGCCCCCACTCATTACATTTATGTATTTGTGCTCTGGCCTGCTGGGTAGAGGGATTTATCTGTTAGTTCCTACAAAGAGCCATATCTGAAAGAATGGTTTTTCTCCTGTATCTCATTAAACCAGCTTTTGGGCTTTACCTCTTTCATGTTCCCTTACAGTAAACTGATCACTTCCTTTGTTTTTCTGCAGCAGGACTGCTCTGTGTGGTAGGGAAGTGCCGCTGTCTGGAGGTGAACATACTGTGCTCCTTTCCTCCTTCTGTCCTTTCGCTCCCTGTTTTGGCCTCCTGGTAATTGGGGCAGTGGGAGGATGGGGAATGCCAGTCTGAATTAAGATGAAATTGCTTTAACTGTTTTCCCCTAACAGTTTTCTGGCCTACAGGTAACAAATGAAAGTTATCTAGCTTTTGCCACAATCTGTTTGGGGTCACAGGGTCTTTTGAACATCACAAGAATATTGTACAGCCACTCCACAGAGAAAAATGGATGTATTCAGAAATGTATTATTATAGAAGTCTTAGAAGCTCTGAAGTTCATCTTTGCTGGGAATGGGTGAAGGTAAAGGGTCCATAGATCCTAGGTTAGGAACGCCTGCTCTAGCCTTTCTTCAAGGACAAATATTAATAAACAAGTTTGTGTTAAGACTGGAAAATAAAGCTGATGTTAATTCAGCTCTGGGGAATTAAGTGTTCTTTACTGTTGCCATACCTGGGAATTAATTGAATATTTTTTGATTGGTTTTTAAATGTTTAAATGTAAATGTATGACGTTAACAATGTATTGTAGCATATAATCTTGATGGTGACTACTTACGATGTTAGATCTTTGAATATAGACATTTGAGAAGAATAATTCTAGATGTTCACAAAAGAAATCACTGGCTTGGGATAGATTTTAGTGTTTCCAGATTGTGAAGAAAAAAAGGTTAGGCCCTTTATGTTGAAACTTGTGTGTGCCAGCTCTTGCTTCATGCTTAGCAGTGGAGTTGTCAAGTCCCACGGGTCAGAGTGCCTGTTCTGGTCTTGTCCTCTCTGCACATTTTTTGCATGAGGCTTCCACTCAGCCAGTATTTCCTAAACTTCATTCATTGATAACCATCTTCATGACTTGCCTTCTCTGCATGCTTAACTCAAATTTATGCAGATAAATTTGAAATACAGGGTTGATACGCTCATTCTTTTGTTTGTCACATACTCATAAAGGGAGTTTATCCAACCTAAAATCATCTTCTGTCTTTCTAGAGGGCATCAAATTCATTTTGGGAAACACTGCCTTATGTGCTGGGATTTTCAAGCTCTGATCTTGAATCAATATGATCTGTGGAAGCTGCTTGTATTTGGAAGTATCAGAGGAGAGGAGGGGATCACAGGATGGGTGGGTGCCGCCTGCTGAAATACCCCTTGCTTGGGCAAATTCATAGTGTTTGGAATATGAAGATACTTGGCTGTGTGCATGGCAGAGCTTGGAATCCTAGCCTTGCGATGGTTGGTTTGCTTTTTCACCTTGGCCTCGTTACACACAGGCAAACACACACAATGCGTACATCTTCGAGTTTTATGAGTTTTGTTTTCTTTTACAGGTTTGATCTTGCTCTTCTACCTAGTCTTTTATGGGTTCCTGGCTGCACTCTTTTCATTCACAATGTGGGCCATGCTTCAGACTCTGAATGATGATGTTCCAAAATATCGTGACCAGATTCCTAGTCCAGGTAATTATGTTGTGATTATTATGGCTTCTAACAAAATTGGATTATATTTTATCTTCTCTGGAAGTCTATATTATAGAGCAGGTAGGAGATGTTAAATTTCAGAGTCAAATAATGTGAAAGTTTTAATTGTGTTTAATATTTACATGCTGATATTAAGACCTTTAATATTTACATGCTGATATAAAGACCTTTAATATTTACACAGTGATACAAAAACTTGGCTGATAAATCTTGAGTCTTTTGCCAAGGGTAAGCAGAAATAAATATTGAGAGTTAAAGTAAAACCATATTGATGAATATAGTTATGAGTGATGTTTATGAGTATTGAGTAGCAGTTTCACTTTGCCCTGAGTAATTTACTTATATATATTTCAACTCTAGCTTGGGTTAAAGCATTGGTCTTATAAAATACATGCTTTATGGTTTTAATTGCTTAGTATGGAAAATTATAAGAAGTATTAAATTATCTATTAATAGAGAATAAAATGAGTGTGCACTTAATATGTTTATTCTCTGTTGATTGTCTTATGGAAAAAAAATTCCTCTAAGATACTGGAGAATGTACTTTAGTACAGAAAAAGATCTTGACTAGAACACTTACTTAAATCACGTTTTCTCCCTCCCATATTTATTCCTTTTAAAGTTTGTTTTTGAATGCCAGCTCTGCCTTCATTGTTGCGTATGGGCCTTGTCCTCACGCTGCTGGCAGTTTTTGTAGAATTAGGTAACAATAAGGCACAGAGCCCCAGTATTGCGGATTCCCACAAATATGAACAACTTCCTGAGATTGTAGCGAAGGGATGGCTCTCCGTGGAGGAGTACAGTTTGGCAGCAGGCAAAGTGGGCACACAAGTCAGGGAAGATGGGAACCTACAGGAGGTTTCTGTCCTCACTGTTTCTGTTCCAGCTGTGATTTGCCCCCCAGGGCCATTCTGGGGATATTTTCGGTTGTCACAGCTGCAGGCGTGCTACTGGTGTTGCTGAACATCCCTGCAATGCATGAGAAAACCCCCCACAAGAAAGACTCATCCAATCCAGAATGTCATTAGGACCACGGCTGAGGAACTCTAGTCTAGATCCTTGCTCACTGCATGGACTTCTCAGCCATAGCAGCAGCGAGAATGAACCAGTTTCCCCAACCAGTTTGTTCTGACAGCTTTTTTCCTTTGTCTGTAGCTGATTTTTATCAAAATATCATGAACAACTCCGTTAGTCTTTATGACCATGTATCTAGAACCAGCTTTATGCTGATTTTTTTTTTCCTCATCTCTCATTGTAGCCCTGTTTTCTTTCTCCCTACATGAATTCTAAGATAATTATTTCTTTTGCTGCCTTACTATTGATCATAAGCTGATATATTTCAGAAATATTGAACCATTTATAGTTGCATGAATAATATAAGCAGTAAAGTGTGTTCAGTATACGTTTAAGTATATAGTTTTAAACTGAGTTCCTTAAATATTCAGAAAACGTGAAATGAATCAGAGGTTTATAGTTTTGCCATGGGATTTTAAATTATGTTACCTCACAGGATGCAAAGATAAGTGCAGCACGTTAATACAACCATGCTGTGGGTGTGTTGTTGTTCAGTCGTTAAGTTGTGTCCTGCTCTTTGCGACCCTGTGGACTGCAGCACACCAGGCTTCCGGCTGTAGGCATAACCCCCAGAATACCTGATCCCTGAAGCCCTGATTTATGTTTAAGTGTGCGTAGTTAGCTCCCAAAGAGAAGCTAAAGTTGTGATCATCTAAATCCAAGTGATCTGATATGTTGAAGTAGTAACTGAATGCACAGTCTAATTGGAACTTTTTTGTGTACATATGGAATAAGACTTGCTCTGCCTTTTTGAAACATTGATTGTTTCATCATCATTGGCTAGCATCAGATTGAGTTTAACTCAAGAGCCTTGCAAATCAACGCAGGCAAACATTTAGGATTTGAAAGACATAGATTTGATCTAATATGAATTAGATGTCTGAGAAATTTTAATGAAAACTAAAATAGCCTTGGTTTTTGTTTATCTTCAGATTTAACATAAGACTTTTATGTATAGTAACTGATGTATGGGGAATGTTGAGTGACTAGTGAAAAGTTTAGGATTTTTTTATTTTAAGCCTTTTGTGAAAGACTTAAAGTAGATCTAATGCTTTTAGATCGAGGCAAGCTTAAAGTTGGAAGCCTGATTGTGTTTGTTGCAGATAAACATGCTTACATTTTCTGTTAATAAACTCATGCAGACATATTCTAGAGACACAGTTGTTGATTGCTGATACGAAATTGTTGGTGGTTATATGCCAATTCAGTATGAGAGAACTACATTTTAGTTACAGAGCAGTGTTTATTATTGAAAGAAGAATATTGAACTATAGATTTTAAATTGTATAGTCCTCTTTCGTTGAATAAGGTTCGCTTTCTTTATGAATGTTTCCATAGAGCTGTGATTTCAGTGACAAAAGTGCTTAGACTTCGATTTGCTAAAATTTTCTCCATATTAATGACAAATTGGCAAACCCTAAAAACACTGAATAGAAAATGAATGTAGAAAGTACAAAGTAAAACTTGTGTCTTTTCACTAAGGACCAGAGCAGTTCTAAGATTCAGAGGTGGTTTCTAATTGGCATTGGCTGAAGTGACATTGAAGACTTTGGGATTCTTTCCTTTTAGATGTCTTTTTGTAGTCAGACATAAGTGGGGAGTTCCTGGTGGTTCTCTCAATCTACCTGTGAACACAATGTCCACATAATTTATTAAGACCTTCCTTTTTAGAGATAAGAGTGTAAGGAGAAGGAAAGAGAGAAGGGAATTTGCTACAGTTAATTTCCCCCGTTTTCTCTTATCTCTTTAGGACTTATGGTTTTTCCAAAACCAGTGTCTGCGTTGGATTTTTCATTCAGCCTGTCTGATTCAGAATCCTATCAAGGGTACATTGATGACCTTAAGAAATTTCTAAAGCGTAAGTATGATTTTTTAGAGTAAGGTAAAAGATTTTAGTTGTTACAGAAACTAGTACCAAATTATGATTACTTTAAAAAACATTGTTCTTAGAGTTCTGCCTTTATCTCTCTCTCTGCTAAAGAGAGGACTGGGAAGGAGAATTTATGATTATTCATGAGGAATTTATGATTATTTTATATTCTAACTTCTGGAAAGCATGGAGGTCTAAACCTAATGGGTAGTTGATTTTATTTATTTATTTTTTAAATCTACCTTATATAAAAAGTACATGAGTAAGTCCATTGAGGCATAACATTTATACCTGCATTAAATCAAATAGCATTTGACCAAAGAGCAAAACTATATTATAAATCTTGTCTCTTAAGTATTTGGGTCTTTGGAGCCAAAGTAGTGCTTGTGTGAGGACAAGGAATGGTGTTTTATCACTAAAAGAAGTCTTACCAGTTGTGAGTTTTTCGAAGCGACTAATTTGTAAAGCTTTCGAATAGCCCAGTTTTCTCTGCATTTTGCTTTCCACGAACTCTGTGGTATTAGCATTTGAATGAATAGGCAGCTCTTCCTCAGCCACTCTCCCCTGTGGTTGCTCCTTAGAAGGTGTAGGACCCCATTGCCAAGATTACTGATGAAGCTCCCTGTATCACCTTCTCCTTTGCTGGTGTAACTTGCCCTATTTGTCTGCCTTTTGGGACTTCCAGTTCACCAACCCCTTTTATTTTATTCCAACCTCTCCACTCTCAGCTTCTCTGCTGGTCAAGCTTATCAGTCCCATAGTTTTTCATTTCAATGTTATAGAAGCTAGTACTCTAAAATCCTTTGCCTCTTAGTCCATTTGCAAGTCGAAGAAGCCGTGTAATTCCTAGATGGAGCCCTTCCTTCCAGCCTGCCCTCTGAGAACTAAGTAACACTGTGAATACTTGATCACCTCCCTCAAATGGCCCCAGTCTACTGCCTGGAAGACCTGCTGAAATTCTCTGAAGGGATTATTTCCAACCTCTACTCAAAACTAGCTCCTTACCTCCCCAACCCTTTAACGCACTTTCTTCATATAATCTGGTTTCCTGATTCAAGAGAAAATAGAAATACTCAAGAGGAGACTCGCCAGGTTCCTGCAGCTGTGATATTCCTCTTGCTCTGGCAAGGGAAGCTGCCCTTCCTCTTCTCTCTGTCCACCTGTCCACTCTCGCTGCCTCAGAAACATTGTGCTAATTACTGATCTTGCTCGTATACATTTAGCTTCTCTGTTGGATTCCTTCAGTCAACATGCAAAAATCCTCAGCTCCCATCTTAAAAACCTTTTGAATCCTGTACCTTCTAATAGCTACCTTCCTAAATCTCTTTTCTTTGATAGTTAAATATATACTTATTATTTAAATAGAGATGTTTTGTGAAAGCATAATTCATGGTTTAAAAAACAAATAGTAAAGAAAGCCCTATAATTAGGACAGTAGTTCCCTGCCCTACTCCGTTCTAGCTGCAGTCCTGTTTGATGCTTTATTCAGCAGAGAAGGTGCTTTTTGTGTGTATGTTAAGCACTCTAATTTCCATCAGTGAACAAATGAAAATTTTCTGAGTTCTGGAGTTTTTATGACCTAGTGGTATGTTAGAAAGTAATAAGTGCTGTGAGGGAAAATAAGGCAAAGAAAGGAAATAGAGTTAAGAGAATCACAATTTTAAACAGAGTGGCCTGGGAAGGCCTCACTGAAAGGGGAATGTTTGAGGAAAACTCTGAGAATGAGGGAACTAGCCATGTAACTAGCAGTAGGTGGGAAGGCCCTGAGGCTTACAAGGTCCAGTGTGTTAAAAGTTCGTCAGGGAAGCCAGAGGGGCTGGATGGAGTAAGTGGGGAGAATGTACTAGGGGGTTGAGGTCAGGGAGGCCTTGGAGGCTGTCGTTCAGTTCTTTGACTTTCACAGCGAACAAGATGGAAGTTCTTATGCAGAAAATAACATCTCATACACTCAGGATCACTCAGGCTGTATTTTGAGACTAGATTCTAGGTGAGGAACCAAGGAGGCTAGTCAAAAGCCCATTGCAGTCACCCACGTGAGTTGGAGATCATGGCTTGGAATTGGAGCATTGGAGACTGTGAAAAATTATCTGATTCTGGATATATTTTCAACAGGAAATAACTTAATGCTTTTGAACTTTTTCTTACAAAATTTTTCTTATTTTTTTAATTTAAATTTTATTTGTTTGGCTGCATTGGGTTTTAATTGTGCACACAGGCTTAGTTGTTCCACAGCACGTGGGATCGTAGTTCCCCAACCAGGGATCAAAGCCGTGCCCCCTGCGCTGCAAGCTGGGTTCTTAACTTCTGGACCACCAAGGAAGTCCCCTTCTTATCTTTAAAAGTTTTATATTCCTGCTAGTTCTTGATTTACCACTTTTATACACTGTCTTTACTTCCTTTTATGTTAGATGAGGATTTTGCTCACATGCCTCAGACGTCCCCCTGTTCTCAATTCAAAAGTAATTGAACTACTAAGTTATTTTCATTATTGGTTGGCTTTTTATACTTGTCTTTACATTACAGTCTACCATCTCTAGAGACTCTTGTCTAACTTATATTTGTATATTGTCAAATGAGGTATTCTCTTAAGTCCTTTTTGCTGCAAAACTCCTTCCTAAGTCTTTCCCATTGCTGCAGTCTGCACTGGTTTCTGTTCAGGCATCTACCACCCAGCTATCATTTCGGGACTTCATTTGATCACTTTTGAATTGGATTCACTGTTTCTTGGCTCCTGCTTTGTTATTCTTTATTTACTGTCTAGTTTTGGTGGCATATGTTCTCAAATAACTTTGTAAGAAGAGATACATGAATACTGTTCCATGGTATATATACCACTGTACTAGTTAGCCATAAAAAAGAATGAAATCTTGCTATTTGCAACAACATGGGTGGACCTTGAGGACGTGATACTACATGAAATAAGTCAAACAGAGACAGACACCAAATGATCTCACTTATGTGTGGAATATAAGAAACAGAACAAACAAGAAAACCAAACTCAGATCCAGAAAAGATGTGGTCGCCAGGGGCAGCAGGAGGTGGAGGAGAAATGAAAGATGGTCAGAAGGTACAGTCTTCTAGCTATACATGAATAAGCCCTGGGGATATAATATACGGACGGCATAGTGACTGCTGTTAGCAATACCGTATTGCATATTTGGAAGTTGCCAACAGAATAGATCTTAGAAGTCCTCATCGCAAGAAAAAGAATTTGTAACTGTATGTGAGAACAAGATATTAACTAGATTTACCATGGTGATCATTTCACAATGTATACAAATAATTTAAGCATTCATTGTGTTGTACACCTGAAACTAACGTTATATGTGGATTACATCTCAACTTATATTTCAGTTAAAAAATTTTAAGGATACATGGAATTTAAGTTTTTAGTCCTTTCATTTCTGAAAATAACCTCATTTTGCTTGTATTGTTCATAGTTTAACTCAGTATAGAATTTTATCAATAGTTCTTTTGTGTCTACATTTTTCTGTTCAGCAGTGTTTGTTTTTTGTTTCTGTGTTTAATTATATTTCCTTCAGTTCTAAAATTTTGTATTGGTGTCAGTCTCTATAATGTCATTTTGCTGAGAACTTGATGGGGTCTTTCAGAATAAAGACTTGGGTCCTCCAGTTGAGGAAACTATTGTTCCTTGAAATTTTCCTCACCTCACTTTTCTGGTCCTCTTTCTAGAACTCTTCTGTTAGTTGTTGGGTATTTGCTCTCTTGTTTTCTCTCGTTTTGTATTCTTATTTTATTATACTGGGGGGTTACTTTCAGATCTTTAATGTTCATCACCCCCCCCTTCCCTTTTTTTAAACTTTGAATTGTCATTGTTTTTCTTAGGGATGCCTTTCTCATCTTTAGAAGATAGAGTCTCCTGTTAAAAGGATACATTATCTTATCTGGGGTTTTTCTCCTATAAATACTAATTAGAACGTAACATTTATCTAGTTCAGATGATCCCTCTCAGGTCTTTCCCCCGCTGTTTACCTACACCTCTGTGTCTTCCTTTAGGCTTTCCTGGAAAACGTGGGGTTCTCTGGTTGCTCTCTGAGAAGGTGGCCTTTCTGTGTTCCCATCAGGCCCCGCACAGGGACGTTTTCATATGCTGACCATTTATCATCCAACTCCTTGCACTTACCTAGGTTTTGTGTAGAAGTGGAAGTTGGCATCATACAAAAATGATCCCTGATGAACTGTACCAAGAGAGTATATACAGGAGAGGCCCTTGGGGGCTACTTGTGTAGGCCTTGAATATTTTCTGCAGAATTGTGCCAGAAAAATAAAAAAAGGAGTGATAAATGTCAGTGGCTCTGTATTCTGTTGTAAAAGTTTACCCCATTCCCCCTTACCCCAATACCTGAGTCATTCTTGGCTTTTAAATTGGTACATGGCCCCAATTACCTAATTTTTGGTAAATAAAAGAAGAAACCAAAAATTTTGACTTTTTTTTTTTTTTTTAAAGGGTCAGCCACTGGTCTGGGAGCTAAGATCCCTCAAGCCTCATAGCATGACAAGCAGGCAGAACAAACAAATTTTTAATAAATAGATAAAATTAACTACCTGGGCTTCCCAGGTGGCTCAGTGGTAAAGAATCTGCCTGCCAATGCAGGAGATGCAGGTTTGATTCCTGGGTCAGGAAGATTCCCCTGGAGAAGCAAATAGCAACCCACTCTTAATATTCTTGCTTGGAAAATCTCATAGACAGAGGTGCCTGGTAGGCTACAGTCCATTGGGTTGCAAAGAGTCAGACCTGACTTAGCAACTAAACAATGACAAAACTAAATGTGTTTACTTTGAAATTTTGGTTCCTGTTCTGGTTGAATTCATTTTAGGTGACTTTTTTCTGGCACCAGTTACACCCACGCACTGACTGACTGTGAGGCGTTGTGCCACCATGTCTTGACTGTTGATTAGTGAGTGTCTTGCAGTAGCCTAAGCTCATTCAGGGCAGGGACCACAGCAGACCTGCTCACTGCTGTGCCACTTTTTTGTCTAACACCGTGCCAAGTGCACAACACACATTTGAAAATACTGAGTTGTCTGCCTCTCCTTTTTCCCCACCTCCAAGTTGTAACCATTTTGCTCCCCTGTCACTTTGAATCTGTCTCGTTACCTCCACCTCTGCTGAAAACATCATTTGGTAAGCTAACATTACCTTACATGGACCCCTTTACTGATCAGCTCTGTTGCAGGCCGTTTAGAATATGGGTTGCTGAATATAGAATATAGCTCCGTGTATCTTTAGGCCCTTCGGTTATGATTTTATTTAGCAATGTCTAAATAAGCTAAATAAGGGCGGCTTCCATGCCTTTTTATTTCCTCACCATTTTACCTCTCGGGCATCGAAAGCATTCGGATAATGTTGTAGCCATGGCTGGTGCCCCCTAATGGTGACAAAAGAGATCCGTCTGTCATCCAGTTTGTATTGAAATTAAATAAACTGCAAAGCACTGGATAGTTGTTAGAAGTTAAAGGAACAGACTTAACATTCTTTCCCTAAAATTTCCCGGTATGTGGCATGTTGTTTTGTGTTTGAAGAATATTGTCCAAAGGGTGATATAGTTCTGGTTGTGTTTAAGGTCCTTTTTGACTGATCTGTTCACACATACATATTTCCTTTTTAGCATATGGCTTAGAAGAACAGAAGAATCTCACAAATTGTGCCAGTGGAGCCTTTTTTGATCAGAAGGGTCCAGAATACACAGCATGTCAGTTTCCTCTGGCCTTACTTGAAGCATGCAGTGGTGTGGATGATCCCACGTTTGGCTACCAAGAAGGAAGGCCTTGTATTCTTGTGAAAATGAACAGAGTATGTACAAAATTTGTTGCTGCCGCTTTTTTCTAATTTCCTATTAAGCTGACAACTGTTTATTCAGTGCTGTTTGATTTGGTGGTAGCTTATAAGGCTAGCCGTGATTTGTCCTTTTGAAAACCAGTACAGAAAAAAACCACAGTGGGTTCATAAGTTAGTCATAAATTAGGGAGTAACACAACTTCAGCTTTTCTCTTTTGGAGCTAGCTACACACACACACTTAAGCGTAGATCAGGGCTTCGGGCATCAGGTATTCTGGGGGTCATGGCCACAGCACGGTTGTATTAATGTGCTGTGCTCCTCTTCGCATCTGGGCAGTAATGTAATTTAAAATCCCTTGGCAGATCTGTAAACTTTTGGCTCATTTAGCTTTCTCTGAATAGCTTTATAGTATACGTCTATGTAATTAATAATAAAAATACAGATAAAATTGTATTAAAATGAGTGCAGCCAGCATTTTGCTATGTTGTCCAGAAGAGGTGCCTGAATTGTATAAGCACCAGCAAACCAAGAAGCTAATAATATTCTCTATGTCTAAGTAATAGTGTCTTGGGGTCATTGTGCAAAAGGAAGGTGTTTTCCTTGCATAATGAAGTGATTGCCTAACCCTGTGCCTTGCTACTGTCTAAATGTACTGCAGAGTTGTGTTCCAGTCCAGGTAACCTGTTGAGGCCTGCATGGTCTCTCCTGAAGAGTGAAATCATTCCTGGTACATTTATTCAGAGAATAGGCAGGTTCCTGAACAGGTGCAGACCTCTCGAGTTCTTGAGTATACACATCACTGAAGTCAGCATCCCTAATAAAGCTGAAACTGGAGTCTTCTGAAGCTGGCGCTCCTAGATGAGGAGTTTCCCTTAGGGAGGGCCAGCTAGATGCTTAGGTGTCCAGCTGTCTTCCCTCCGGTCTGTCCTTCCCTTTCCTCTGTGGACGATGACAGTTCTCTGATTATCCCTTAGCACTCTAGAGATCCTTCTGAAACATTGCCTGACACATGGTAGGCACTCAATAAATGTTTTAGCTAGACTTAAGAATTAAGGTTAAAGTGGAGGTGAAACCAACGGCAAGGTAGGTGGGCAGGGAAGTGGGAACAATGTGAACAGCTATTTGAAGGGGACCCCTACTTTCCCTAGAAATGGTAGGGAGCTCATACATACCACATACTGTTAAATAAATAAAGTAGAAATGAGTTTTCATAGTCCACACAAGAAATGGTCCTCATAGTCATACATAGTTGACTAAAGGGACTGATTGGTCCTATCTTTAAAGTGGAGTATCTGTGGAGACTTGATTCTAGAACTACTGAGGACACCAAAATCTGGGACTGTGCAAGTTCCTTTTATAAAGTGGTGTAGCGTTTGTGTATAACCTGTGTACATCCTCCTGTGTACTTAACAGCATCTCTCGATTACTTACATTTAATCCAGTGTAGATGCTGTGTACAGTAGTTGTCAACACACAGGAAATTGAGTGTTGCTTTTTGGAACTTTGTGGAACTTTTTTGCTCAAATGTTTTTAGTGTGTGATTGGTTGAATCCACAGGTGTGGAACCCATGGATAGGAAGGGCAAACGGTAATGTGAAATAGGTGATCCAGCTTTTAAGATGGATTGAATTTATTCTCTTTAACAGGAATGCCTTTTGTAATTGCTGCCTCCTAGGAGTTTCCTCACAAAACCTAGATTAATGGAACACTTGTTCCCAACAGAAAACCAAGAGAAGAAGCTCTGGTACCTTCTCCCATGGCGCCAAACTTCCAAGTTTATTTTCTTTGCCAGTATGTCCACTGAATGAGGAGGGTCTGAGACTATAGTTGCTGATAGAGGCGGAAGTTGGCAGGCTTGATAGGAAGATATCATCAGGCAAATGGGAATCAGTACTTAGATGCTGCATAGGAGTGTGGCAGGGCATCAGATCCCACTATAGTTTGTTCCAGAGTCATTGCAAGGGCACAGATAGTTAATGCTCTTGAAATTATTATTTAGGCTGCGACACTACTTTTCTTTGGGGGAGAGTACTTATATTTTAAGGCATTCACATTAAAATGCATATAAATTATAAACTAAAATGCATATAAATTCAAAATGTCAAAAATCCTCACAAAATACATGGATAAATATCATTCACACAGTTAGTTATATCAACTACATACATGAAAGTAGCTTCATTACATAGAGCTGAATGGTCCCATCTTTAAAATGTGATTCATTCAATGTATGTGTTTTATAGATCTAAAATACAGTAGGGTTCTGTAGAAGCCTTATGGAAACATGGTCAGGTGGTGACCTAACATATTTTCATGAAGAACAGTTACTTCTTTTTTTTTTTCTTTTTTATTTATTTTTATTAGTTGGAGGCTAATTACTTTACAATATTGTAGTGGTTTTTGCCATACATTGACATGAATCAGCCATGGATTTACATGTGTTCCCCATCCTGATCCCCCCCCTTCCATCTCCCTCCCCAGAACAGTTACTCCTTGTATTATGCCTTTGCAGTGCTTATTTGCGTTAATGATGTCTTTATATAAATAATGATATGTAAAGATTTCTATTATTTTAAGGGGAGCAAAGTACAATACTGTGTTTCGGTCAATTTTTTGATAACTGACTTAATTTTCTAAATTGCCCCAGTACTATAATGAGATAGATAATTGGTAAAATTATTATATTGAAAAGTCTATTCTATTCAAAAGGCAAATGTAAAAGGTTTTAAGGCAGTGGCTTCCCTTATAGCTCAGTTGGTAAAGAATCTGCCTGCAGTGCAGGAGACCTGAGTTGATTCCTGGGTTGGGAAGATCCCCTGGAGAAAGAAATGGCAACTCACTCTAGTATTCTTGCCTGGAGAATCCCATGGACAGAGGAGCGTGGCAGGCTACAGGTCATGGGGTCGCAAGAGTCGGACATGAGTTGTCAACTAAAGAGAGAGAATGTTCATCTCAACGCTCCCATCCCTTGTCCTCAGCAACAGAGGAGGTGGTTCTGTTGTACACTGTTGTGATGTTTCAATTAATCAATGTTTCTTTACCTTAGATAATTGGATTAAAGCCTCAAGGACAACCAAGGATAGACTGTATTGCAAAGGTTAGTATTCAGAAAATAACTAAATTTCTGTTGAAGTTCTAGTGTATCTTAAAAATACTTTAAAAGTCTAATGAATTTAGTCATTTTTTTTCCCTTCCCTGTCATATTTTAAAGTCGACTGTAGTGCCATTCTTAGAATAAACTCCTCCAACCTTCTGTTTGCTAATGATAATGCGAAAAGACTTATTTTCTGTGTGCACTTAATATCACACTCTTTCCCTTTATATTTACATGTACCATATTTCATTGATTTTAATAATCAATTTCTTTTTTCTACCTGAATAACACTGAAATTGAGGCTGGCCTTATAATTGATAGAGTCTTAATAGTGTATAAAATTTTTTCTCTCTTAATAGTACATAAATTGGTGTACATCAGTGGCATCTGAGATTTAATGAATTATGATATCTTTTCCTTAAGGTAGAGGCATTATTTTGCTCTCTTATCCCTACTTTATTTTTTCCAGAGTGCTGTGCTATATTCATTTCATAATTTCTTTGTTTTCTCTCCATGCTGCAAAGTGCAACTAAGACAAATATGTAAATGATGGGTAAGAGTTTTCAGGAGAAACTGTTAAGTTCTAAATTTAATTTTGTTACTGTGTAAAATATTAGCATTCCACCTCCAGTTAATAATGACAGAAGTGTCTTGATTGAAATGTTACATTGAAATCACTTCTGAAGTTGTTTGCCAGAGAAAACTGTAATCCCTTTTAATCATGAGTGAATTTCTTGTTTGGGCAGAAACTTGCTTGTGGTTCTCAAATCTGATCATGCCTCAGAACCACTTGGAAGATCTTTTGGGTCCCAGTTCTGCAGGTTCTGACTCAGTAGGTCTGGGGTGAGACCCCAAAGTTTGCATTTCTAACTAAGTTTCCAGCTGTTGGTGATGCTGCTGGTCTAGGACCCATACTTTGAGAACTCCTGCTTTAGAGTATCCTTATTGATGTATTTTGAGTATGTATTCATTGTTGAGAGTAGTATAAAAAGCCAGGAATTTTTGTGCTTTCTCATCTGGGTTGAAGTATGCATGTGCATACATACTTCTCATGTATACATAGGTATGTCCATAGGCAACTCACTGGATCTCCTTATGCTGTAGTCAGCTCAGTAGGAAACTTGGATAAAAAATCAGAATCTCACTTAAAACCAGATTCCGCATCTGAGCTCGGTTTTTCTTGGTATACAGATCCTTCTAAAAGTACAGTGAGCCTCTACTCTGCTGTCGTCTCTTAAGACGGAAGAAAACGTGACAGATTTAGGAAATGTGTAACTCTTTGATTGCCTTTGCTTGCAAGTCTTTCCAAGAGAAGGTTCCTGAGGCCCGGTGTGAGCCCTCAGCCAGGTGGAAGTGCCAATTTTATGACAGTGTTGTGTTTTCAGGGGAGTTTACCTCTGAAAGTGAGCAGACCGTGTAGATACACTTGAGCCAGTGAGTCTATGGAGCCAGCACCACCGTGAAAGGAGAATGAACACACACACATACGCAGGCCAGAAGGGCAAAAGCTTTCCACTCCTTTCCCAAGGTTTCATTTCTGTAAGCCTGTGGCCAGTATAAACAACTCTATGTAACTCTTCCCTTAGGGTTATAAATGGGTTTTTCTCCTTGTTTATCTGTTACATTTCTTTTGCTTCTAGAATAGTTGGGAGAAATGTTAATGAAAAATTTTGGTCTGATGACTCAGGTTTCAGTTGCTGTCCCTTTTGCTTTGAAGAGTCATGTGGAAAGTATATAAAACAATCAAAATAGAGGTTTTGTTTGTTGTGGAATATTTTTGTTTTTAGAAAAAATCACAAAATTGGAAGACATGCTTATAAAATCTTGCATTACTCATAGGCTGGTTACAAAGGAGTAACCAGGTGGCATACATAAATTTTAGAGGTGTGGCTATGTGAACAGATGGAAACATTTATTGCATATGATCATATTGCTGTTTTCCATTAGATTTGTCTATATCAAGTGTTCTTGGTGTAAATTCTTCAGTTGAATTACTTTTTATGTAATATATTTCTTTTGTCTTATATTCTTAACTTTGATCTGCTTTAATTGCTTTTATACAAGTTAAGAGTTCTGGAAACACTAAAACATGGATGATAGGACATGCTCTTAAAAGTGGCCTTTAATTTTAAAGAATGGTTCCTGCAAAAGATGTAATATTCATATTTATGTCATTAGTTTTTTTTTATTCCCTTACAAAAATGAATTGTATTCGTTAAAGAAAATTTAGAAAAATACAGAAGGGAAAATTTTGGTAAATTTTTGCCCAGAGATAACCACTGCTTAGAACATTTGGTGTGTGTTCTTCAAATGATTTCCAAGTGATGATGATATAGAATAAACAGAATGCATTCATTTTAAATCTTTATTTTGTTTTCAGTGGGATTTAGTGACTGCTAGTAGAAAACCATGACATAGAGCTTTACCCTAAAGTTTATTATTGTTCAGATATACCTTTTATTGTTTCTTAATTTCTGAATGTTTATTTTCACTGAAGATATAAAATGCAAGTTTAAAAGTCTGCCAGCTTGATGGTTTTGATACAAACCAGTGGAGCAGTTGATTGAGCATGTGGCCATAACTCTGAGCTTCAGTTCCCCTCTCTAATTGATTGAACATACGAAAGGGTTGTTAGGCCTAAACAAGGTAAATATAAATTGAGTATTGTATCTGGCTGAACATACACACTGAAGTGATCAATAAACTGTAACCCAAGGAAAACCTTTTATATTTTGGGGAACATCTCTGTGTTTCTAGGAATTAAGCTCATATACTAAGGTTAAACAAAAGTAAGGTACAGAAACACATTAAAGTGACTTTTTTTCTCCTGTGTAAAATATTATTTTATAGATTTAACGTTTTTTAAATTAAGGAGTACAGCATAAGGTGGTATTTGAATAGTGGTTGAAAAAAGGCTTCTGTACTTAGCCTTGTTACCGCCTGTTCTTTTCACAATTTTTGGTCTGGATCATTAGAACTTGCCCCCCTTTTGGAGTGTCATCGCTTTAGGCTTTGCTATCTTGTCTATATTGCTTATTCATGTGTTTCTCTCACCCCCTACACACATGCTACTTCACAGTGGTTCAGTGAAGTAAGCAGAGAGTAGGGGTTCCCTAAGAGGAGACTCTTAGTTTTGCTATAGTTTCATGTTTTCTTTCTAAAGTAGAAATTAGTTTATTCAAATCTACAATTCAAACATGTAGTATATTACTGCCTTGTGACCTTGCCACTGATTTTAATCATTTGGTGTCTTTGTCATCTACTCAGTATGTGTAAAGATACAGTCATTAATACTGGACCTATTTAGAATGTGTTACATGAAAATTTCTGTGAATTGGTTATTTTTCAAGAACACTAGGTTTGTGTTTTTATTGTGTATAAAAGTTTTTTTGAGGTATGGTTGATTTATAATATTACATAAGTTTTGGGTATACAACAGAATGATTCACAATTGTTAAATACTATACTTCATTTATAGTTATTGTAAAATATTGATTCTATTCTTTGTGCTGTACAATGAATCTTTAAACACGTGGAATAGCAGCAGTCATATAACACCTTTAATTGACCTACATGTGCTCATAAAATAATTCAAGGAAAATGTGATATTCAAATTGCATAAGAAGAGTATTAGCTCAGAGTACTTTAAATTTTCCCTTCAGTTTTTTTTATCAGCTGCATGATCCGTTCCACCTCTGACTGCAGTTACCATAGTTGTTTTGGACCTGCTGCCTCCCAGGCCCTAGTGCTACATTCTGGGTTGTGGCAGCTATTGCTTCCCAGTCTGGAAGTGCACAGTATTTTACTCATTTTAGAATTCTTTGGTCCCAGACCTACTGATGCACTCCTGCTGTCAGTGGCTAGAGAATAGGCCTTTGGTAGTTGGAACGCAGATAAGATTTTACAGACAGTGCATGAGTAGATCCAGCTATAAGTTAAAGGGACTGTCATGGAAATAAATCGGGAAATCAGGATAATTCATGTCAGGTGGTTTAAATCAACGTCAATAAGTCTCTTTTCAGAAAATCCTCTTGTAGCAAATGCAGTTGAAACAGCATTGTAGTTTCTCCATACTGTTTTTATGATTGATATTGCTTTAATAAAAACATACTTTTAAAAACTATTTTTTGTGACCTAACAAGAGTTTCTTTTGTTTTCAACTTTAGAGTGAAAGCACAGCATTTCTAGCAACTTACCCTGCCAATGGAACAATAGATTTAAAATATTTTCCATATTATGGGAAAAAACTGCATGTGA
This sequence comes from Cervus canadensis, assembly GCF_019320065.1. NCBI lineage: Eukaryota > Metazoa > Chordata > Mammalia > Artiodactyla > Cervidae > Cervus > Cervus canadensis. The sequence continues at coordinate 4,805,850 of NC_057392.1, read as the reverse complement.
GTATTTAGAAATTCTTAAGTGGTTGAGACTCTTGGGGAACTGTCACATCTGTATTAAAATGCCAGTTGTCTGGGTCAGGTAGACATATGCCCTGTGTAATGCGTGCATCATCTATTCTGGGTTTTAAATACATTGGTGATGGCAAATGGAGACTCCAGGTCTCCAAGTGGAGCACAAGACCGGAGCGGATAAGTTAAAGGATGATTCTTTTCAAAATAGCATTTTCTCTTTCATGTCATAGAGTGTCCATATTTAAAGAAGATAGAACAGTGGTTAAGTCATTACCCAGAGATAACTATTTTTGTAGTGGAATTTCTTCCACATTTTTTCTGTAAGTGTATTTATATATATGTGTATTTTATATATATATATTTAGCATTTTATATATATAGTAGTAAACTTTTAGTTTTATTTTGAAATAATTCTAAACTTAAGTGGCTAGCACAGTACAGAGGATTCCTATTAACCTTTTGCCCAACTTGCCTGTGTTAATGTTTTACATCATTTGTCTTTATCAGTCTCCATATATATTTTTCCCATGAACCCTTTGTCATTAAGTTATGAACACGGTGCTTCTTTACACTAAATGCTCTTTACATTGAATTTCCTAAAAGTAAGGACATTATCATAATAACCATCATGTACTTAACAAAGGAAATTAGCATTAAACTGTATTAGTATCTGATCTACAGACAGTGTTGAAATGTCATCAGTTGTTCCAGTAATGTTCTTTATTGCACAGGAAAGTGTTTTCCTGGTCCAGGTTGTTACATTCTTACATCTTTAGTTGCCTATAACCTGCAGCAGTTCCTCAGCCTGTCTGCTTCATGCCCTTAACTCTTCAAAAATGAGTGCAGGCCTTTTGGGGCTTACTTTGTGGCTTATGTTCCTCAGTTTGAGTTTATCTGATGTTTTTCATGGTTAAATGTAGGTTGTGCATTTTTGGCATGAATGCCTCAGAAGATATGTCCTTTTCAGAATGGCCTGTCAGGAGGGACGTGGTGTTGAGTCCCATTGGCGGTGATGTTCACCTTGAACACTTGGTTAAGGTGGTGTCAGCCAAGTTGCCCTAATGTGAAGTTATACTTTTTTTCCTTTGTAATCAATAAGTATTATGTGGGGTGAATACTTGGAGAGTCTGTAAAACTGTTGCTCCCATGATTTTAACATTTATTGATTCGTTCCTGAATTAGTTACTAATAGAATTGTTCTCAAATGTTTTTTTCTAATTTCATCTTTCCTTTTCCCATTTACTACTTGGCATTCCACTCTAAGAAAGTGCATTTTCTTCTCCACTATTTCTTTATATCAATATAGTCTCATAGATTCTTACATAATTTAGGTGTTATATGTTATAATCATTTATTTTGGTGCTAAAAACTCTCCCCCATTTGGCTGGTGGAGACTGACTCCAGCTTCTGTGTCCTTGAGGCATATTCCCTAGATTCCTACAGCACTAACTTACTTTCTGGCACCACAAGGGCTCATCTTGTATTTTCCCTGCCTCGGACCTGGAATTAGCCCCTAGTTCCTTTTAGTGAAGGCTTGTATTTAGCAAGCACAGTGATGACAAAACAGTTATGAGTATATTTGCACCAAGTTAAACAGCAACCATAAGGATATTAGAAACCTAAGTAACATCAGTGAGGTAATCTTCCGCATGTTTATCAAACATATTAATAGATAAAAACATGTTCTTCTCAAACACCTGGAACTGTCACAAAAATTTATCATAAAAAAATGCATCTTCAAGTATTCAGTTAAGGAAAAAAAGGTAGAGGATAAAAAAATACATCTAATAGATTAAAATCTTGTTTGTTTGTTTTTTTAATTTTTAAAGAATAGGCAAGCTCCTAAAAAGTGTAGTTAAAGTTACTGGAGAAGTTGAATTAATGTATTTTCCTTTGTTTGCCAGGGGAGCTACCTGCAGCCACTAGTTGCCGTCCAGCTCAGCTTTGGTAGTGATGGTGACGTAAAAGAAGTAATGGTTGAGTGCAAGATTGATGGATCACCCAACCTAAAAACCCAGAATGACCGTGACAAGTTTTTAGGACGAGTTGCATTCAAGATCACCATGCATGCATAGTAGGAGTTAGGATGTCTCCACAGAGTAAACGTTGTGTTGTCTGTCTTCATTTTGTATCAGCGGGACCTGCCATTCCAGAATTATGAGACCGCCTTGGAGAAAGGTGGAGTGGTGCGTGACACTGGGATAACATAATGTGCTTCCAGATAATAGTGGTCCATGTCCTTCGGAGTAACTGCCTGTTGCCTCTGCTGCCTTTTGAACCATGTACAGTCACCAGATAGGGACTGTGAACACCTGATTCTGAACATGTAGGTTGGGGGTCTTGTCCAATTTTTATGTGGTTTAATTGCCAAGTGTCTAAAGCTTAATGTGCCGTGCTATGTAAATATTTTATAGATTTAACACTGGTTAACTGTCATATTTTGATGCCAGCAAGGTTTTAGGGGATAAAATGGTACCTGACCAACATCAAATGACTTTATAGCTGCAAGAAATGCAGTGTGTGGAAAAGTTCTGTACGTGAGGAGGAAAAAGGAAAATAAAAGTGGATTTGAAAGGTTGGCTTGGATGTTTTGTAAAATTATTTTTTACATGCTGAATTAGTTTGTGGATCTTTTTGACTCAGCACAATCTTTTTGCTGTAAAACATGTAAAAACAAACAGAAAGATAGTGATGGGATTATTTTTAACACTGATACTAAATCTTTTAAAGTAGTTAGATTGAAGTATTTTAGACCATAGATAAAAACAGCATTTTTAGGTTGGCCATTAGGAATACACACCTAAATTTTTATGAAATTAAATTCATAAGTTTAAATTGTGCAAGAGTTTGTGGGATCTTATGACTGCTTTTATTTAGCTGACTGTGGAGTGGACTCTAATAAAATATATAAATTGTGAAATATAAAAAACTTAGAACTTATTCAGAGCTTCAAACCAAACACTAGTTTAACTTCAGCATTGTTTGATTAGTGTCATGAAACACTTCCTCCTTCAATCTGAGGTGTTTGGTATGATTCTTTGTCATAATGTGAGCTCCTTTCTCCTCACCTGAAAAAGGTGTGCTTACCATAGGATCTGCGGTTCTTTAAAAAGCCCCCCCCCCCTTTTTTTAATTGTTACTTTTCTCCTTAAAAACCAAAGCTAGTATTTCTGAGGCTTTGTTTGTGTTAGTGCAAGCCAGGAAGAGCAGACACTCACCCAGCGGACTCAGGGATGGCTATCTGGAGAAAATCTGGGTGGTCTTGACTGACCAGGTGGGCCTTGCTGGCCCCAGAGCAGCCTACACACTTCGGTGGTTATCACTTAGCCCCGTTGGGAAGGGTGCTTATTGCTCTGCCACTAAGATCTTGGTGATTACAGATTTTCATTGTAGAAGCCTCCTTTGCCACTGAAGAAAATGATCTTTGGCATTTGTTTTTTAACTTTTTAAACATTTTAAGAAATACTTATTTTTGGCCTGGCTGGGTCTCCTTCATTGCTGCGCAGCTTTGCTCTAGTTGCAGAGGGTGGGGCTACTCTCTAATTGTGTTGTGCAGGCTTCTCACTGGGGGTGGCTTCTCGTTGCAGAGCACGGGCTCTAGGCACGTGGGCTCAATAGTTGTGGCTCACAGGACTAGTACTCTGTGGCATGTGGGATCTTCCTGAACCAGGGATCAAACTCATGTCCCCTGCACTGGCAGGCAGATTCTTAGCCATTGGACCACCGGGGAAGTCCCTGGAGTTTATAAGTCGAACCTTTACTTTGATTTTCCTCTCAACCCTCTCTCTTAAAAGTATAAAACAAGAGGGGGTGGGGGCAGCGGTGGTGAATGGCAGGCTGCAACTAGGATATTATTTTAGTCGGCTAAGCGTGAACAGGGCCTCAGCAGCTATCACTTAAATTTGTACTTTTGTATCTTTCAAAGTGTAGGGTGGGTAGAAATTTTGTTTTAAGGAGTTTAGGTAAAAGCAAAGTACTTCTCAGAACACGTGATAATACTTGAGATATCCAAAGTAGGTTGCGTGGGTTTCGGAGAGAAAGGGGCGTACACAGGAGTCACATCTGTGCCTCCTTGGTTCAGGAGGCTGGCCATGGCTCAGCCCAACTGCCTGTGACCTTAGTTGACATACCAACTTTTCCTAGCTCTGTTTTGTGTTGAAATTAGAGGTGTTTAACAGCTTCTTCCGGAGAAGGCAATGGCACCCCACTCCAGTACTCTTGCCTGGAAAATCCCATGGACGGAGGAGCCTGGTGGGCTGCAGTCCATGGGGTTGCGAAGAGTCGGACACGACTGAGTGACTTCACTTTCACTTTTCACTTTTCATGCATTGGAGAAGGAAATGGTAACCCACTCCATTGTTCTTGCCTGGAGAATCCCAGGGATGGGGGAGCCTGGTGGGCTGCCGTCTATGGGGTCACACAGAGTCGGACACGACTGAAGTGACTTAGCAGCAGCAACAGCTTCTTCACAAGCCTGCTGTGGGCCAGGTAGTTTCCAGACTGAGGATAAAGAAATGAAGCAATGTGGTCTCTTGAAGATCTTAAACTGGAAGGAAGCAGGCTCTGAGATGATGGCAGGTATGTGCAAGGGAGCTGGGGAGGCCTAGGTCACTCACAGGTACCCCAAGTTAGTCAGTGTGGGCAGGGGCTGGGTCTGTCTGGAATGGACACAGGCTGACCAGGAGTGAATGGAGCCCTGGATGTGTGTTGAGTCTGCATTTTTGCTCCATTTCAGGTTTTTCTTAGAACTTCACATGTATCTTGTTAACATGCAGATTCTGATTCCCTAGGAGACACTCTACACTGAGCAACCTCCTCAATGATGCTTATTCACAGACCACAGTTTGACTAGCAGGGGACAAAGAACTAAAGACAGCTTTGCATCCTCAGCGGCTGAGTCTGGCACTAGGTTCATTACTGGATGGAGAAGATTAAACTGTCAGTTGACATTAACTTGTACTTAAAAATTCAACAGGTATGTTATTAATACATTTCTAGCTGAAAGAAAATTATGGGTTAAGTTTCTAAATTTCCTTAGATCTCCAAACTTGGGAATTTTGTGTTTTTTTTTTTTTTTTTTTTTAAATACTGCTGCTGCTAAGTTGCTTCAGTCATGTCCGACTCTGCAGCCCCATAGATGGCAGCCCACCAGGCTTCTCCATCCCTGGGATTCTCCAGGCAAGAATACTGGAGTGGGTTGCCATTTCCTTCCCCAGGGGATCTTCCCAACCTAGGGATCAAACCCACATCTCCTGTGTCTCCTGCACTGGCAGGCAGGTTCTTCACCACAGCACCACCTTGGGAAGCCCATACTGTATCATAGTGTCTCAGTACATAGTATCTTTTAGTCGGGTTTTCTGTTCTTTCCCTATCCCCCATATGCATAGTTAGTCCTATAACTTAAGCGCTGTTCTCCTTTCTTAGTGGTAACTTTGCCCCCATGTGCAGCAGTGAGATAAGAAAGGTTGGTCTGCCCTCTTCATGAAACCCAACAGGACTGCCCTGTCACTAAAGGTACAGCCCTGTAAGGAGGACTTCCCAGATGCTAGATAGAATCTGATGGAAGAGAGAAATTCATGTAGAATCCACGATCCTTCATTGTGGAAGGAGGGGTAGGGGGAATTGGACTTAAATCTTGATTTGCATTTGATTGCTTGGAAATCTTTGGTGTGGTCCTTACTCTTCTGAGCTCCAGTTCTCATTTTAACTGTAAAATGAAGCTATTGCCACCCTTCGGGGCTGTGAAGATTAAACGGGGAAATAGACCACACCAACATGTAGTGTTATTGTTCAGTCTCTCAATGGTGTATGATTCTTTGCAAGCCCAGGGATGGTAGCCCATCAGGCTCCTCTGTCCATGGAATTTTTCAAGCAAGAATACTGGAGTGGGTTGCCATTTCCTCCTCCAGGGGATCTTCCCCACCCAGGGATCAAACCTGTGTCTCCTGCATTGCAGGTGGATTCTTTACCACTGAGCCACCAGGGAAGCCCACCAACATGTAGTAATTGTTGACAGATGTTTGTTTCCAAGGACTTCCCGCTCCTTTTGAGGTTACCGGGTTTTCAGTAACTTGGGATAGTGTAACTACTGTGTTGCTGCTGCGTTGAAGGATTGTTTATTACTGAGAAGGGCATGGTAAAGAAGGAGTTGAAAGTCTTTTTGGCTGCCTATGATCCTGTGCAGTGGATTTGTATGGAGAGAGGGGGACACAAGTGAATTTGAAACTGTCAGTCCACATGAATTTGAATTTCAAAGGGTTATTCTTGCTTTAATAAAGTTATCAAGTTGTCATTTAAAGAAGGCTGAATAGAATTTGCTATGTTGATATCAGTTTTCTAGCCCCCTTGATCCCGCCCTGAAGGAGCTGTGTTTCGAGCAGTGGGTCTTCATGTGCGCCTCTCTGAGATCGGCCGGAGGGTGACTCCCTCTAGGGAGGGAGAATCTGTTCCCGGAGGGCTTCCTTCACCCTGGAAGTGACACAAGGAGATCAGGGTCTTACTTCCTGAGCAAACCGGTTTCCTCCCAGTGGCTTCTTTTCAAATTAAGTCCCTATAGAACTTCTCAAGAGTGATTTTGGGATTTGTGTTCAGAAGCATAGAGCAGTCTTTGACACCTGTCACAAGTGGCAGGATTTCTCTGTTGAGGACAAGCTTACTTTTTTTTTTTTTTTCCATTTATTTTTATTAGTTGGAGGCTAATTACTTTACAATATTGTAGTGGTTTTTGTTATACATTGACATGAATCAGACGTGGATTTACATGTATTCCCCATCCCACCTCCCTCTCCACCCGATTCCTCTGGGTCTTCCCAGTGCACCAGGCAGAAACAGAATTCTCTAGGGAGTCAAGACTTGTAAGAGCTGATATCTAAGAGTGAAAACCAAAGCAGAGCATGTCTCCTAACCCACTCTTTTAAGATTATTTGTGTGGTCTTGGGATAACTCAGAAGAGCCTGATAGAATAAATCGGATCTGACTGGTGACCAAGCGGCTAGTGAGAGACTATCATTAGTTGTGGATTTGCTTGAAGACAGGCCCACTACCCACTCAGATACGTATCTGTTTGGAGTGCAGTTCTGCTGGTTACAAGAAACCCTGAGAAAACCGGGAGGCGGGGCTACTGGCTCAGTGAATTTGGGGTGGTGCTGAGCTCCCAGAAGCCTTGTGCTGACACATGGAAGGGTCCCTTCTGTTCTGCAGGTCAGAGCCCCAGGTCTCTTAATGCCAGAGCCAAGGGAGAAGGGTGGGTGACATCAAGCGGCAGGCATGGATACCACATGGTTGTTTTTTTTTCCCGCATTAACCTTGTTCCTTACGGTTTTCCCTCTGGGTGGCTGAGAACAGCTGGGGGGTGGTGTGGAAAGGATGGATTTCTTGCAGAATTATGTGCACCCTCAGATAAGAGCTCTGCTGGGGTGGGGAAGGAGTTGATATGTTGAGACTATATGACAGGGTGGAGGGTGGCCAGTGATAACTGGAGTGAAACTAAGGGCCAGGGAGAAAGAGCCAAATGTGGTGTGGCAGGCAGACAAGTTGACAGAGATGACTGAAAATTCAGAGCGCTTTCTGAGACCATTCATCCAGGTTGGATCTGCTGTGGATGAGATCACTGTGGTCAGTGGCATTTGGGCCCCCATGACCTCTGTCAGGACCTGTGCTCCTGTTGCATCATGTGGCAGTAAGGACGTTGCAGATGAAACTAAGGATTTACTTATCAGTTGACTTTAAAATGACATTATCCTGGATCATCCAGAGGGCTCAAGGTAAGCCTCTGCCTGAGGCAGAGGATGAGATGGTTGGATGGCATCACTCAATGGACATGAATTTGAGTAAACTCCAGGAGTTGGTGATGGACAGGGAGGCCTGGTGTGCTACAGTCTGTGGGGTTGCAAAGAGTCAGACACGACTGAGTGACTGAACTGAACTGAGGCAGAAGTCAGGTCCCAAGTGTAGGAAGATACTGTTGCTATCCTGATGAAGAGGGCTGTGTGGAAATGGGAGAAGGAATCAAACTCTGGAAGCCAAGTTTTCTCAGTCCTCCAGAGAAGAGTTCAGCCCAGCCCACATTGTGCCTACAGCCCTGTGAGCCCCCAAGACTGCCGATCACAAAAATGGAGACAATAAATAAATGAGTATTATCTGAAGCCACTAAATTTGTGGTCATTTGTCATAGCTAATGGAAAGCTAAGATGGTCATTTTCTCAGTGAAGTTTGTATGCTCTGACCCAGTACTTCTCAAGTCTAGGGTATATGTGATTCATCAAGGAATCCTGTTTAAAATGCATATTCTGGACTTCTCTGGTGATCCACTAGGTAAGAATCTGTCTGCCAATGCAGGGGACATGGGTTTGATCCCTGGTACAGGAAGATCTGACATGCCAGTGGGCCAGCTAAGCCCATGCACTCCAGCTACTGAGCCCGCACACCCTGGAGCTCTCTGTAACAAGAGAAGCCACCACAATGAGAAGCCCCACTCGCCACAACTAGAGAGAGACTGTGTAGCAACAAAGACCCTAAAAAACAAAACTATAAACTCTTCTGATGCAGCCATGTCTGGGGTGGGGCCTGAGAGTCTGCGTTCCTGATATGCTCCCATCTGCTGCTCCCAGGAGCACCTTTGCCCACAAGGTCTTGTGCATCCTGGTCAGTGTACGGCCTGGAATTCAGAGCCAGGGCAAAGGAGGGAGGGAGGGAGAACTGACTGGAGAAAGGCCTAGTATACATATGATGCTGTGGGACAGTATTCACAGAGGTTGAAGTGGAGAGGAGCCCTGTGTTACGAGCCCCTGCCGTTTACGTCTTGAGCTTCATAGCTGTGGTCCGTGGCCTGCATGGCAGGCAGGACCTTGATAAAGGGTGGGATGTTTCCATGTCCTTTGCTTTTCTCTGAGGCCTTAGAGCTGGCAGCCATTGGTGCTACCTTCCTGAGGTAGTCAGACTGATGGTGCCAGCCTGGCATTTAGCAGTGTCCTTGCCAGCACCCCCTTTCTCCCAGCTGAATAGAAGGTCAGCATCTGGAGGCCACTGGCTTGGAGATGAAGGGAACTCACCTCATCAACACACTGCAAAGTTGCTATCACTTAGAAGGAATGGTCATTCATTAAAAAAAAAAAAAAAGAATTCAGACTTCCCTGGCAGTTGAGTGATCAAGACTCTGCACTTCCAGGGTAGAGGTTTGATCCCTGGTCAGGGAACTAAGATCCCACATGCTTCAAGGCACAGCCTACAAAGTTTTAAAAAATTAAAAAATGTTTTAAATGTGTATCAGGAAGTGTACTAGGATCTTGGGACACATAGGGGATCAAAACAAGATCCCCGTCCTCATGTAGCTCACAGCCTAATAACTACGGCGAGGCTGAAGCTGCTTCTGGCAGGCTCTGTGTGGGTGGCTGTAATTGCTGCTTTTCCAGGAGGCAGTGGCCTCCCGCCAGGGTGGGCTGCTCCCCCTGCTATGCTTGCCTTCTGCCTCTAGCCAGCACTCACCAGGTCTGGGGAGCCTCCTCTGAGGAGACTCGTTGGAACTGACTTTAAATGGCTTTAAGTTAGGATCTACCCAGAAGGATGGCCGTAACCACGTCTGCAGACCCAGTCTTCAGAATGCTCTCCTTTTATAAATCCTTTGAGAAAAAGGATTGTGGAAGGCTCTGTCAGATCCCTAACTCCAGCGGACAAGAAGTTTAGCAGGTATAGAACATGCAGAATTCAAAAATCTGTATTAACTGGGAAAGAATAGTGTGATATTTGTAAGTATGTTGCAAGTATAAGAAACACATGTTAGCATTTAAATGTAGTGCAAGGGCTCCTGGAAAGCCTCCTCTGGTCTCTGGGGTTTCACAGAGAAGCAGCTGTTTTTAAAGAGTGTCCCAGAATCTATCCCAGAGAGTTAATGAGGCACCCCAAATAAAGTGATTTCCCAGCAGACCCCAAGGATCAGCCAGATATGGGGTGCCCCAGACCTCTGTGACAGCCTTACTGGAGGAACCCCAACCAGTCAACTGTGTTGATACTGCAGATGCAAACAGCAGTGCATTTTTCTCTTTATAGTCTGGATGGGTGTATTTTTGACCCTGAGCGTTCTGATTAGGGGTGGCCTGGGCAGAGGAGCACAGCCTGTCCTTTGGGCTGTTGCAGATATGCCTAGTTGAGTCTTTCTAGACTCTTTTCTCTTATAGATTATTACAGAATATTGAGTGCTGTACAGTAGGTGTGACTGCTGATAGAAGCAAGGTCCGATGCTGTAAAGAGCAATATTGCATAGGAACCTGGAATGCTAGGTCCATGAATCAAGGCAAATTAGAAGTGGTCAAACAGGAGATGGCAAGAGTGAATGTCGACATTCTAGGAATCAGCGAGCTAAAATGGACTGGAATGGGTGAATTTAACTCAAATGACCATTATATCTACTACTCTGGGCAGGAATCCCTTAGAAGAAATGGAGTAGCCATCATGGTCAACAAGAGAGTCCAAAATTCAGTACTTGGATGCAATCTCAAAAACGACAGAACTAACACCCAAAAAAGATGTCCTTTTCATTATAGGGGACTGGAATGCAAAAGTAGGAAGTCAAGAAACACCTAGCAAATTTGGCCTTGGAGTATGCAATGAAGCAGGGCAAAGGCTAATAGAGTTTTGCCAAGAGAACGCACTGGTCATAGCAAACACCCTCTTCCAACAACACAAGAGAAGACTCTACACATGGACATCACCAGATGGTCAACATCGAAATCAGATTGATCATATTCTTTGCAGCCAAAGATGGAGAAGCTCTATACAGTCAGCAAAAACAAGACTGGAAGCTGACTGTGGCTCAGATCATGAACTACTTATTGCCAAATTCAGACTTAAATTGAAGAAAGTAGGGAAAACCACTAGACCATTCAGGTATGACCTAAATCAAATCCCTTATGACTATACAGTGGAAGTGAGAGATAGATTTAAGGGACTAGATCTGATAGAGTGCCTGATGAACTATGGACAGAGGTTCATGACATTGTACAGGAGACAGGGATCAAGACCATCCCCATGGAAAAGAAATGCAAAAAGGCAAAATGGTTGTCTGAGGAGGCCTTACAAATGCTGTGAAAAGAAGCGAAAAGGAAAAACAAAGGAGAAAAGAAAAGATATAAGCATCTAAATGCAGAGTTCCAAAGAATAGCAAGGAGAGATAAGAAAGCCTTCCTCAATGATCAGTGCAAAGAAATAGAGGAAAACAACAGAATGGGAAAGACTAGAGATCTCTTCAAGAAAATTAGAGATACCAAGGGAACATTTCATGCAAAGATGGGCTCAATAAAGGACAGAAACGGCACGGATAACGGAAGCAGAAGATACTAAGAAGAGGTGGCAAGAATACACAGAAGAACTATACAAAAAAGATCTTCATGACCCAGATAATCACAATGGTGTGATCACTCACCTAGAGCCAGACATCCTGGAATGTGAAGTCAAGTGGGCCTTAGAAAGCATCACTATGAACAAAGCTAGTGGAGATGATGGAATTCCAGTTGAGCTGTTTCAAATCCTGAAAGATGATGCTGTGAAAGTGCTGCACTCAATATGCCAGCAGATTTGGAAGACTCAGCAGTGGCCACAGGACTGGAAAAGGTCAGTTTTCATTCCAATCCCAAAGAAAGGCAATGCGAAAGAATGCTCAAACTACTTCACAATTGCACTCCTCTCACATGCTAGCAAAGTGATGCTCAAAATTCTCCAAGCTAGGCTTCAGCAATACATGAACCATGAACTTCCAGATGTTCAAGCTGGATTTAGAAAAGGCAGAGAAATCAGAGATCAAATTGCCAACATCTGCTAGATCATCTAAAAAGCAAGAGAGTTCAAGAAAAACATCTATTTCTGCTTTATTGACTACGCCAAAGTCTTTGACTGTGTGGATCACAATAAACTGTGGAAAACTCTGAAAGAGATGGGAATACCAGACCACCTGACCTGCCTCTTGAGAAACCTGTATGCAGGTCAGGAAGCAACAAGTAGAACTGGACATGGAACAACAGACTGGTTCCAAATAGGAAAAGGAGTTCATCAAGGCTGTATATTGTCACCCTGCTTATTTATCTTATATGCAGAGTACATCATGAGAAATGCTGGGCTGGAAGAAGCACAAGCTGGAATCACGATTGCTGGGAGAAATATCAATAACCTTAGATATGCAGATGACACCACCCTTATGGCAGAAAGTGAAGAGGAACTAAAAAGCCTATTGATGAAAGTGAAAGAGGAGAGTGAAAAAGTTGGCTTAAAGCTCAACATTCAGAAAACTGAGATCATGGCATCTGGTCCCATCACTTCATGGGAAATAGATGGGGAAACAGTGTCAGACTTTATTTTTTGGGGCTCCAAAATCACTGCAGATGATGATTGCAGCCATGAAATTAAAAGATGCTTCCTCCTTGGAAGGAAAGTTATGACCAACCTAGATAACATATTAAAAAGCAGAGACATTACTTTGCCAACAAAGGTCCGTCTAGTCAAGGCTGTGGTTTTTCCAGTGGTCATGTATGGATGTGAGAGTTGGATTGTGAAGAAAGCTGAGTACCGAAAAATTGATGCTTTTGAACTGTGTTGTTGGAGAAGGCTCTTTGAGAGTCCCTTGGATTGCAAGGAGATCCAACCTGTCCATCCTAAAGGAGATCAGTCCTGGGTGTTCATTGGAAGGACTGATGCTGAAGCTGAAACTCCAAGACTTTGGCCACGTGATGCGAAGAGTTGACTCATTGGAAAAGACCCTGATCCTGGGAGGGATTGGGGGCAGGAGGAGAAGGGGACGACAGAGGATGACATGGCTGGATGGCATCACTGACTTGAAGGACATGAGTCTGAATAAACTCCAGGAGTTGGTGATGGACAGGCAGGCCTGGCGTGCTGCGATTCATTGGGTCAGAAAGAGTCAGACACGACTGAGCGACTGAACTGAACTGAACTGAACTGATAGAGTAGGTTCTTATTGTTTACCTATTTTATACATAGTAGCAGTTCAGTCTTTTTATTTTAAACATATATTTATTTAGCTTCACTGAGCCATGTGAGATCTTTAGTTGCGGCATGTGAGATCTAGTTCCCTGGCCTGGTATGGAACATGAGCACCCTATACTGGGAGCTCGGAGTTTTAGCCACTGAACCACCAAGGAAGTCCCATTTGTCATTTTGATGATGGCCTGGCACACTTCCCACTTTACTCCGTGTGTCGCCATTTTTTGAGAGTCTAGTATTCTAGGGCTTCTGAAGTAGTAGTCTCCTGAGACTGCACTCAGTCTCTTCCTGGCCTGACTGTCCCCAGCCTGCCCAGAATGTGCCTCTGTCCACAGCAGTCCTGCCTCAGGGTCGTGTGGCTCCACACTCCTGCTCTCTGTTCTCAGGCCTGTCCGGGCAGTGGCTCTTTGCTGGTCACTGTCTGTCTGTTCTATTTAGACCTAGTCATTTGTGCTGTTTCATGACGCCGAAGCATCAAGTCTGTGAAATATGTATCTTTTCCTCCCCCAGGCCAGGAACCTACCCTCTGCGCGCCTCTGGTCTCTTGCCCTCCTACCTGGGGCTGCCTGTGACATCCCACCCTCTGAGGCATCTGAAGCCCCTGCACCTATTGTGCTGACTTCTGGCCATACTCACTTTGCCCCAGTTCCTGAGGGCTGTTGCTCAGAATTTAACATTCCTGCCCCGGGGCGAGGCACGTTCCCATCCTAGTTTCCCCTGAAGTGCCTGGGAGGCGCTGGAGGGCACGGCGGAGGCTGCCCTCCACAGTGAGGATGAGAAAAGTCCAACCAGGGACTTGCTTTTAGTGGAGTTCCACTGGAGATCCAGGTCTTTGCTCAGACCTGCCCTCCCATACTGAAAAGCATGCCTGTTTTTCTTAAGCACCCAGTCCTCCACCACTGTGCACCTAAAACAGCGTTACTCCAGAATGCAAATGTTTCTACTTACAAGAAAGTCTCCTTCAGCAGGGCTGCTGCAGGTAAGAGGGGGTGTCCATGGTCTCTGCTTGCACTGACCCCTCTCTGCCTGGCCCCATCACAGCTCCTGGCTATTGCCCACCTCAGGCTATGTGATCCAGGCGAAGCTGCCATACCGGTCAGCTTGCAGGGGTGAGGAGTTGCTTGAGCCAAGCTCATCTGCATGGTCTTTGCAGCCCCACGAGTTGGTGTTGGGGTAGCATGGTCCCAGGCTGGCCCAAGGAGTGTGAACCCCAAGACACAGGTCAGGAGAAGTGCTGACCTGGGCTGGAGGGCTGGGGGCAGTGAGGAGTCCAGCAGCTGCTGGGGACCATCTGGCCACCATCTGGGGAGAACTTGCCTGAGAAAGGAACCCGCGGGGTCAAGAGATGGGCAGGGAGGCAAACAGGAGACTTTTGGGTACAGCCATGCCACCTTCAGACACCGCCTGCTGGGGACCCCACTTCTAAAAGATGCTGCCCTCCCTTGGAGAGGCGGGGGCAGGAGAGAAGGGCTTTGTTTTAGGCATCAGTCTTTCTTTCCTTTGCCACTGTCCCAGCTTGCTGCACAGACCTCAAAACCGTCTTCTCATTCACAGGAAGACCCAGAGAACTGACCACCCATACCCTCACCACCGACCAACTCTGAGCCAAGAAATGACAGACAACCCATTTGACCTGGATTTCTTGGTGTAAAACATAAGCTTACACCAGAATGGAAAAGACTGCCTTAAAGGGGCCTGGACTGGCTCTCACTGATCCTTAGGAGTACAACCTGGAGCTTGGCAGCTCACCCTCAATCCTGGCTCTGCCCCTCACTCGAGCTGTGTGACCTTGGACAGTAACTTCTCTGTTTCTCAGCTTTGTTTGTAAACTAGAACAGTGTCTTAGAAGAATGCCTGGCCATTAGTGCCCAATGCCTTAGCTACTTAATACTGGTTTCCTTTTTTTTTTGGCCAAATTTCGTGGTTTTAGTAACAGGCACACAGTGTGCACAGAAGCTGTCCGTTTTCTTTGGTGCGGAGCCTGGCTTGGGGATTGATGACCAGCTGGGCTGCGGTCTCCACAACAGCTTGGCAATTCTTGGAGGAGCTGTGAGCAGTCTTGAGCACCGTGAGGTCTGTTGCCCATCAGCAGCACTTCGGGGTCTTTGATGGGCACCGAGACCTGGCCCTTGAATCTCTAACGCACCCTGTTATCTGTGCCAGTTCTGTTTCAGTTTAAAAAAAATTTTTTTTTTAATTTATTTGGCTGCCTTGGGTCTTAATGGTGGTACATGGGCTTGGTTGCTCTGCAACACACGGGATCTCCCCAACCAGGGATGGAACCTGTGTCCCCTGCATTGCAAGGTGGATTCTTAACCACTGGACCACCAGGGAAGTCTCTCCACTTCATTTTGACTTAAGGGTCTGACTGGTGCTGGATCAGCTGCCTGGTCTCTCTTTGATGATCTAGGTCTTCACATGGGGTCTGAGGGTGGCCATGAGTCACATAGGAAACGACTGCCTCCTCTGTAGGCAGCACTGAGGAACAGAGCTGCTACGACTAGAAAAGATTTGTTATTTAGGAACAGAGGATTTCTGTCTTCCCCCAAGAGCCTCCCTGGCCGAGGCACATTGCTGCACTCTGACCCCTGCGGACATTTGGAGCCCACTTTTCAGCTAGGGAGACTTGCTCGGGGCTGACCGTGGTTCGCTGGGATAGAGGAGAAGCATCTTCCCCATCCAAGACTAGCCACTAATTCAGTGTACCAATGACTAAAAGAGTGGTGCATCCTTGGCCTGTGAACCACCTATGGGTGCAGAGAACAGGAAAGCAGGTTGTGTGCCTGGCCCAGGAGACTTTTTAAATGGACTTATCCCTGGGCTGGTTCACCTTTTAAACCAGGCATCTTAAGTGACTCTTTAAACTTCCCTTATGATTATACGGTGGAAGTGACAAATAGATTCAAGGGATTAGATCTGACAGAGTGCCTAAAGAACTATGGACGGAGGTTCATGGTGACATTGTACAGGAGGCAGACCATCCCCAAGAAAAAGAAATTCAAAAAGGCAAAATGGCTGGCTGAGGAGGCCTTACAAATAGCTGAGAAAAGAAAAGACGTGAAAGGTGAAGGAGAAAAGGAAAAATATATCCATTTGAATGCACAGTTTCAAAGAGTAGCAAGGAGAGATAAGAAAGCCTTCCTCAATGATCAGTGCAAAGAAATAGAGGAAAACAACAGAATGGGAAAGACTAGAGATCTCTTCAAGAAAATTAGAGATACCAAGGGAACATTTCATGCAAAGATGGGAACAATAAAGGACAGAAATGGTACGGACCTAACAGAAGCAGAAGATATTAAGAGGTGGCAAGAATACACAGAAGAACTATACAAAAAAGATCTTCATGACCCAGATAATCACAATGGTGTGATCACTCACCTAGAGCCAGACATCCTGGAATGCAAAGTCAAGTGGGCCTTAGGAAGCATCACTATAAACAAAGCTACTGGAGGTGATGGAATTCCAGTTGAGCTGTTTCAAATCCTAAAAGATGATGCTGTGAAAGTGCTGCACTCAATTGCAGCCAATTAAGCCGACTGTGCTCTTTTCCTCATGGGGGCCCAGTGTGCAATGGCTGCAAACAGCAGCCTCCTTGGTAGTGTATGCAACCTGTTGCCTGTACAGGTAGCCCTAAGGGACCTTGGAGACAACTCTTCCTAGTGGGCATTCATGACTGGCCTGCTGTTTCTCAATCTAGACTCCAGACAGGTATGCGTGGTGCCTTTGGAAAGCCTCAGGGCACAGTGGCCAGGGTCCACATTGGCCAGGTCATAATGTCCATCCACACCAAGCTGCAGAACAAGGAGCATGTGATTGAAGCCCTCCGCCGGGCCAAGTTCAAGTTCCCTGGCCGTCAGAAGATCCACATCTCCAAGAAGTGGGGATTTACCAAGTTCAATGCGGATGAATTTGAGAACATGGTGGCAGAAAAGCGACTCATCCCGGACGGCTGTGGGGTCAAATACATCCCTAATCGTGGTCCCCTGGACAAATGGCGGGCCCTGCACTCATGAGCATCAGCTCTGTTCCCTCCTTAATCACGCTCACCAATAAATGCTATTTCCTGTCAAAAAAAAAAAAAGAAAGTGCTGCACTCAATATGCCAGCAAATTTGGAAAACTCAGCAGTGGCCACAGGACTGGAAAAGGTCAGTTTTCATTCCAATCCCAAAGAAAGGCAATGCCAAAGAATGTTCAAACTATTGCACAATTGCACTCAACTCACACACTAGCAAAGTCATGCTCAAAATCCTCCAAGCCAGGCTTCAACAGTACATGAACTGTGAACTTCCAGATGTTCAAGATGGATTTAGAAAAGGCAGAGGAACCAGAGATCAAATTGCCAACATCTGCTGGATCATCAAAAAACCAAGAGAGTTCCAGAAAAACATCTACTTCTGCTTTATTGACTATTCTAAAGCCTTTGTGTGGATCACAATAAACTGTGGAAAATTCTGAAAGAGATGGGAATACCAGACCACCTGACCTGCCTCCTGAGAAATCTGTATGCAGGTCAAGAAGCAACAGTTAGAACTGGACATGGAAAAACAGACTGGTTCCAAATTGGGAAAGGAGTACGTCAAGGTTGTATATTGTCACCCTGCTTATTTATCTTATATGCAGAGTACATCATGAGAAATGCTGAGCTGGAAGAAGCACAAGCTGGAATCAGATTGCCGGGAGAAACATCAATAACCTCAGATATGCAGATAACACCACCCTTATGGCAGAAAGTGAAGGACAACTAAAGAGCCTCTTGATGAAAGTGAAAGAGGAGAGTGAAAAAGTTGGCTTAAAGCTCAACATTCAGAAAACTAAGATCATCCAGGGCCATCACTTCATGGCAAATAGATGGGGAAACAATGGAAACAGTGAGAGACTATTTCTTTTGGCTCCAAAATCACTGCAGATGATGATTGCAGCCATGAAATTAAAAGACACTTGCTCCTTGGAAGAAAAGCTATGACCAACGTAGACAGCATGTTATTAAAAAGCAGAGACATTGCTCTGCCAACAACGGTCAATCTAGTCAAAGCTATGGTTTTTCCAGTGAGAGCTGGACTATAAAGAAAGCTGAAGGAGAAGGAAATGGCAACCCACTCCAGTATTCTTGCCTGGAAAATTGCATGGACAGAGGAACCTGGCAGGCTACATACAGTCCATGGGGTCGCAAAGAGTCGGCCACAGTTGAGCACATCAGCAATTGATCTGAGACTCAATCCCTTCTCCCCAGTTCCCAAACTTCAGTCTACCAGACTGACAGACCCCCATGCTTCCAACCCACCCGTGCCCACCTTTGTCCTCCATTCCTCGGGGCTTAGGTTCCTTAAAGAATCTGAGTGCTTGGGGGACAAATTAGTTGGGAAAGGCCTCGACTCTTGTTCATATACAAGAAAATTGATAATGAGGAGGATGACAACCCCCCACCCCTCCGTGCAATGAATCCCATTAAAAAAAAAAGAAAGCTGAGCATGGAAGAATTGATGCTTTTGAACTGTGGTGTTGGAGAAGACTCTTGAGAGTCCCTTGGACTGCAAGGGATCCAACCAGTCCATCCTAAAGTAAATCAGTCCTGAATATTCATTGGAAGGACTGATGCTGAAGCTGAAACTCCAATACTTCGGCCACCTGAAACGAAGAACTGACTCATTGGAAAAGACCCTGATGCTGGGAAAGATTGAAGGCAGGAGGAGAAGGGGACGACAGAGGATGAGATGGTTGGATGGCATCACTGACTTGATGGACATGAGTTTGAGTAAGCTCCGGGAGTTGGTGACAGACAGGGAAGCCTAGCATGCTGCAGTCCATGGGGTTGCAAAGAGTTGGACACGACTGAGCAGCTGAACTGAAAACTTAAACGTGGGGCTTGGGAGGAGTTTGATGTTGACTCCTTCAGCATTTAAAGCTTTTCCCTCCTTGGATACAGAGATGGGGTGGAGTAAGCTCTGGCTGGAATGCTGTCTTTGCAAATGAGGTGGTCTCTTCATGACCTTGGGAGAGTTTCTTGTCTTCTTTCTCCCCCAGGCTTCTCCTGGGATGTGTTACTGATAAATTTACATGGACAGCAGCTGGAAGTGTTCTCATCATCTGTTTTTGACTATGTAGCATAACAAGCTCACACCCTCCCATGCTGGCTGACTTCTCTGGGCAAGTGTTCTCTTGTTAACAGCTGCCCACACTTAAGTAATGAAAAGTCCAGTGGCTGCCGGTTAGAACAAGTGTGTTAATGGCAGCAGCAGAAGGAATGAACTAATTGGTACTGGACTAGGGGTCGGGTGGGGAATGAAGCAGCTGTTTCTGTATTTGAAACACGGACCATGTTGACTTCAGACTTTACCCAAAGAAGTATAGCCCTCACCCTTCCATGGTGTCCCACAGGGTCTTAGAAAATAAATACTAACTTTCCCCATGAGGAGAGAAAGGGGGACAGCATGCAGGGGCCTGGGCTGGTTGGAAAAGCACAGTTGGTCAGTAGGCAAGTTGCTAGAAAGGTTTGCTCTCTCAAACCCAAGGGGGGAAGACAATGAGGCTCACCACTCCGATCTTCCTAAGAGGCAGTGTTTCCCTCCTTGGGTCAGTTTATTTGCTCCTACCACCCAGTTACTTCTGGAGCCAGGCAAACATCTCTTCTCCATCTTGTCCTCTCTTGACTCAATCTGGTAGAACATAGGGTGGTAAGAGACTGATCTTTCAGATTTACCCAGGCTTTGGCCAGATCATTCATGCTGAAGGTGACAGTACTAGTTGATTACTCAGACTAAGCAAAGGATCAATGTAGAGAGAGTGTAGCTCACCTGTTCATTCATTAGTTCAATAAAGACTTAACCTAGCATTACATACCAACTGCTGTACCAGGCCCCAAATTTACAAAGATGAAAGTCCATGTATAAGAAACAAACTCCTGACTGTAAATTACTTTCAGATAATTTTTAACTTCCGAGAAACAAAGATGTTCACATTGACAGCGACGCTCGAGCATTCCCGAGTGGGACAGGTGCCAACTGGTGACGCCAACCCTGTGAGCTTCAGAGACTTACCTCCCTACCGTTCCACATGAGTGAGCAAGCGTTCCCGCCACAATGTCCCTCAGACACACACACACATACACACAGGAGGAAGACAGGTCAAGGTGTGCAGTGTATTCTCTACCCTCCCTTCTGACTGTGTGTCTCACTTCACTAAAAAATTTGCTGACAAAGTTAACAGACTGTCAACTGCAGTGTGTTCTAAAACTGTGTATTCAACATGACAAAATCCTACAGAAATATTAGAATTTGATTATAAGAATATGCATTGGAATTATGGGATTTGGATGCACACAAGTTTAAAGACATGTCAACTAAAATTTCTCAAGTGGCTACTCATTCAAGGTCATCAAATGAATGGATTGTGTTACTGGCTTGTCTCCTCAATCTGTCACTATGCACCCAGCAGGACTTTTTCTTTTTTTCCATCTGCTGTTTATTTGTTTGCACTGGGTCTTCGTTGCTTCCTTCTGGCTTTTCTGTAGTTGCAGTGTTCAGGCCTCTCACTGCAGTAGCTTCTTTTGCTGTGGGGCATGGGCTCTAGGATTCTTGGGCTTCAGTAGTTGCGGTATGCGGACCCAGTAGTTGTGGCACGTGGCTTTAGCTGCCCTGTGGCATGTGGGATCTTCCTAGATCAGGGATTGAACACCTGCCCTCTGCCTTAGCAGGCATATTCTTAACTGGACCACTAGGGGAAGTTCCCCAGCAGGACTTTAACTCAATTAGAGACTCCCAGTGCAGCAGGTGATATTTGTTGAGTCTTACAAACAAAAATCTAAACACAGCATACCACTGCCATGCAGGACATCATACTCCGGCTCTCCAGTTGACCACAGGCAAGGCCATCCAGCACCTCCATGGCCCGTGTGGCTACTGCTATGTGGGTATTGCAGTCTTTCATTTCTGTGCTTGTTCTGCCCATGGTATTTCTCCCCGAAGTTTTTCCTTCCATCTGTTCTGTGTCTGTCCTTTATCATAATGACTGGGAGTGGTCCCAGCCTGCCCCAGCAGGCACCCGCCTCCCTGCCCTAACCCCAGCCAACCCTGCAACCTGCTAGTGCTTTGGCCCTCAGGCTCCGAGAAACCTTTCAAATGGGATTCAGGGTAGGGAAGGCATGGGGGCAAATGCTCTCTCCCAGGCACTGGGTTTCTTTGGCCAGGCCTGTCTCTAACGTGCACCGTCAATGTACGGGCAGGTTTCTTGGCACAGGCCCTACAGGGAGGGAATGGCTGCCCTGATACCTGCCGATCCTCAACCAAGATGCTTTAGAAATGCCCTTTCGAGAATCTTCCCTGGAAGCCCCGGAGAAGGTGGTGTCCTTTAAAAAGCACTGTCTTTGAAGGCAGACTCCTCCAAAGGTCTCCATCTGAGTCCAGGTGAGGAGGCCACAGCTTGCCGCTCTTGAAGCTGCCTGCCTTCTCTGCGCGCTGCCAGGTCTGAGTCAACCCCGAAGTGAGAGAAGCAGGCAGGCCACACCCTGCCCAGCCTGCCTGCCTGAGGCGCTGGGAAGGTGGGTGGGGACCCTAAGACCCCCAGAGAAAACATGTCTTTTCTTTCATGCCTTTAATCTGACTTTCAAGAGTGTCCACTGGATTCACATTTTGGTTTCTGTCTGGGTTGTTTTTTTTTTTGGCCTCACCGTATTTGGGATTTTAGTTCCCTGACCGGGGATCAAACCCTCAGCCCCCTGCATTGGAAGCACAGTCTTAATCACTGGATCACCAGGGAAATCCCTGGTTTTAGTTCTTAAAAATAATTTCTACAAGTCTTTTTTTTTTTAAACCAAGAACTCAGTTTTTTATTTCATCATTTCTTGCATTTGAAGTACTCCTCTTTGACATCCTTGGCCTGAGACTCTTTGCCATAGTCCTTAACCACCACATAACTGCCACCAACCACTTTACAGGGTTTTCCCTCGCTGTCAGTTTTACAGAGGCCTACCCATTCCCCTAGTTTCTTGTTGTCATCGACCTTAATCAGGTTGATTTGGTGCTCAGCACAAAGGGCCTCCACCAACTTGATATACATAGGCTTATCACAGTTGGATGCAAGCACACAGAGACGGGCTTGGCGCTTGTCTAAGGCTTTGGCAGCTTCGTGAATTCCATGTGCTAGGCCATCATGGATGAGGGCGGTCTTCAGCACCTCTTGCAGAGCAGTATTAACATGCATTACACCTCCAGCAGCAATGCCTTCCTCGGCCATGGCAGTGGGTTACGGGTGGAGCCGAATCTTGAATGCATCCGAGCCTCCACCTCCCTACTCTGTGATGGCAGGGAAAGAGGTACAAGTCTTTAAAATAAAAAATCTTGTATTTGGATTAAAGATCCAGTCTTTGTTCATTGGAGGTTCAAATACAAGTCTGTTTATTTATTAGCAGAGTCTGAAAAGAATTCCTGTGGCGATCATACCCTTCAGGACCATCATTTTCAGGCTTTAGTACATCCTCCTCTCATGACTCGGGCTTCCCTGGTGGTTCAGATGGTAAAGAATCCGCCTGCCATGCAGGAGACTTGGGTTTGATCCCCGGGTCAGAAAGATCCCCTGGAGAAGGATTTGGCAACCCACTCCAGTATTCTTGCCTGGAAAATCCCTTGGACAGAGGAGACTGGCGGGCTACAGTCCACGGGGTCTCAAAGAGTTGGACTGACACACTTCTCAGGACTTCTCACTGAATTCTGGCTTTGGGGGGCCATGGCCAAGTGCTAGGGCAAGAAAACAAATCTCCAGATCACAGTACAGTAGACATAACAGTAGTCGAGGCCCTTGGGCGAGGCAGGAGACACGCAAATGAGAAGGAAGTGGTTGGTGATGGCTGCTGTGCCCCAGTGGCGAAAATAACTTGCATGAAAGTGAGTGGTTATGACGAGTTGTTCTTTGCATTCAATGGGCTTGGCTTCATCCACCCTGATACAGGCCTGCCTTCACCACAGAGCATTTTACACTGAGATTTCCTGAAAGCAGGTTTTGGCAAGAAACTGGAAAGGCCTCTCAGGAAGAAGGCAGAGCTGGCAAGGAGCTCCCGGGCATTTGGCAATTGTCCACAGTAAGAACACACTGAGCCCTCTTCCCAGGCGAGAAAGTGGGGGAGGTCAGAGGTGTCTTCAGGCAGTTGTAAGAGGAGCTCCAGGAGTTGGTGATGGACAGGGAAGTCTGGCATGCTGCAGCCCCTGGGGTCGCAGAGTCAGACATGACTGAGCGACTGAACTGAAGAGGAGCCAGTGCTCAAAGAAATAATGTACAGAAATGGAGTGTGGAACTGCAAGTGCAGTTCATCCTCAGACGGACTGAGGTAAAAATAGCTGCTGGGAATAGGAACCAAAAAAGGCAGTTTGACTTGTCAAGATGAGTTCTGCTGCCTGAGAAGACCCCTGGCTGAGGGTGTCTTCTGATGCCTTGTTACTAAAACCTCCAAGGAGCCCGGATCAAGGAGCTGTGTATGGAAGTCAACAACGCCTTGGGCTCTGTGGACACCCTCCCTGGTCAGCACCGTCGCCACTGGCTGTGTAGACGGCTACCAGCGACACTCCCAACAATCCTTCACAACATCCCCAACATGACCACAGGAGCAAGAGCACTTTCACATGATCAAATCAGTGACCGGTGTAACTCGCATGGGTCCTTGGGCATGTCTGCCAAATGGCTCTAGGAAGTAGCTAGTCATGGTCCTGAGCAGAGAGGACGTGCTACCAGTTTGGGCTTACCTGGGATGAGGGGTGGGCACTGGTTCCCCACTTCCAACACTGCATAGTCCATACTATCACTGATCTGCTGATCTCAAGGAGAGTCTTGCAGGGAAGATGCCTTTCCTCCTGGACATTAACATTCTTTTTTTTTTTTGGCCATGCTGTGTGGCTTGTGGGATCTTAGTTCTTTGACCAGGGATTGAATGCATGCCCACTGCAGTGGAAGTGCAGAGTCCTAACCACTGGACAGCCAGGGAAGTCATGCTGGACATTAACATTCAAGTGAGTGCTTCCTTAACCATTTCCTAGTGTCCCTGAGACGTGGCCCCAACCTGTGATCCCCAAATTGCTCCAAACCCTTCATTCTGACTGTCCACATGCCCACCACACACCCACCTCAGATTGTACACATTAACACAGTGTTATCAAGGCCCCTGCCTCTCCCAAGGCAGGCAGAGTTTGCTTGAGCAGGAGGTGCTGGGAGCCATGGTGATTCCTGGGGCCTGGCAGCACTCTGTACTCATCACTGTAGATCTTGTCTCTGATGCTGGGGTTTGGTTAAAGGGAAGATCAGGAAGCATCTTTGCTAAAAACAATTATATTCAGGTCAGTCATTTCTGGGACTGTAAAGACATTATTTATGCAGTTATTTTTTTTTTTTGGCCACGTGGTACATGTAATCTTAGTCCCCCACCAGGAATGGAATCAGTGCCCCCTGCATTGGAAGTGCAGAGTCTTAACCACTAGACCACCAGGGAAGTCCCAGTTATTTTTCAAAGTGACCTTATAAAGATGGAGGGGCTTCCCTGGTGGCGCTAGTGGTAAAGAACCTGCCTGTCAATGGATGAGAGACGCAAGTTCGATTCCTGGGTCGGGAAGATTCCCCTGGAGGAGGGCTCCAGTACTCTTGCCTGGAGAGGCCCATGGATGGAGGAGCCTGGTGGGCTACAGTCCACGGGGCTGCAGAGAGTTGGAGATGACCGAGGCGGCTGAGCACGCACACATGTATAAAGATGTGACACCGTGGGTCTCCAACACAGAAAACCTTTTAAATGTCTGACATTCCCATCCCAGGCGGGACAGGTGGTGGACGTGCACTGGAGTGCTCTGGGGACACGACCTGTGCGTAGCGAGGGGGGCAGGGTGGGGTAGAGGGGAGCTGAGCCATGACACAGTTGCCGGGGGAACCAACCAATTCCATGAGGCATTCTGAAGTGCAGGTGGCCCTTTGGATACCCCAACTGGGCCAAGGAGGCTGGATTTCTGTACTCCCTCATTGGCTGCATGTGGTATAACCCTGGGTGAGGCAACTCCCTTGTGAAGGCAAATCTGGGGGAGGGACTCAGCGAGGGCTGTGCATGCACCATAAGATCCACTAACTACCCCCCCCACCCCGCCAAAAATGAGACTGCCATTATTTTAAATTATTTATTTTCTCTATAGTACATCTCATTCAAATCATAGAACAGTCTGATACATTTTTTTCCTCAAGCACAACTTAAACTCATTTCAAAAGCTTATTCTTTCCTTCTTTGAATCTCTCAGGATGGACAAAGATACACTTGAATGGACACCAAAACCACTCAGAGTTTATTAAAATTACAGCTTCCCAGGCTCTGCCCCTCCCCTCCCCCCAGAGGTTTTGAGTGAGCATCTGGGGTGGGCCCTAGGAAAGCAAAATTTAAAAACTCCTCCCATCAATTCACCCCCATGTGTGGGTGGTCCTTGAACCATCCTTACAGGAGTACAGATTAGGACTTGTCCATTACCTATTGGAAGCAACTTCAGAAAACCCAGGAATAATTAAGTATACAGAAATAGCTCTTCTATAAAATTTCCATATAAAAATAATGGTATTTATTTACAAAGTCTGAGATGCTACAAAATAATACATCATATTAGGTTAGGTACTTCAATCTAATAAAGTCTACATTAGGCAGGTCAGATGTGGTGTTTGCATTTTCCCCTTATTTCTCTTGTTTAAACGCTTGAAGCCTATGGCACCATGATGACTCCTTCATGCAAAGAGAAGCAGAACTATATTTTCTGGACATAAAACCTAACAGCACATGATCAGAGTACAACATTGCCAAATGACAAGGTGAACTGGCTGGAGATTTGGGCTCGTGGCCTTTCTATTCTGGCTAACAGTCAGGGCGGGGATGGGCATACAGCCACCTAGAGGAACCACAGTCATGAACCATGGTCCCCTCTGAGCTCTGGCTCGGCTGGTGGTTCCCCTTTTTGGGACACTGAACGGTTGAAGCCACCATGACTCTACTGGGAAGAATAGAACTGCAATGCACCCAGAGAAATCTGCTAGCAGAAAAGAATCTGGGTTCCCACAGACTTGTAGCATGACAGAAATCTGTGACCCAGTCGTGAACAAGCAGAACCACTGGGCCATCTGTTCAGTTAGTGCTCATCATGTTGAAGATGACTCAAGACAAGTGACAGAACGGTAAGTCTGAAGCGACAAATCAATGGGTTTCAAAACTCAAAACAATCTGGTGACGTTTCCTTGTTATACTGGGATAGAAATGGAGAGAAACAAGCTAACATGGAATAGAAGGGCCAGGTGACCTCCAATTTGCGTGAAGGCCTCTGCCCAGGGAGGAATGGGTTTCTTCCGAGGTTTGACTGGCTCAGCCTGGGTCTTCCAAGCCGAGAAAGGCCCAGAGATGACGCCATAGCCTCACCCCGGGCCCTCATGAGCAAAGTCCCACTCCTGCTCCTTAGCTGTTTAGCAGTTAGTGTGACAGAGGGCTGATGCTAACCCAAAGGCCCTCCGTGAGGACTGTGGTGAGGGCTGAGTGTGTAGGAGGCAACGTAGCCCAGGAGGGAGATTCTGGGTGCAGTGTGGGCCCTGGAGGCTGGGGGGCATTGGGCCAGTCAGCTTTGGGCTTGTTTCACATGCCTGAGTCGGTAGGTGGAGGAGATATTCTCCCCCACTCTGAGGCCCTTGGTGAAGGGGCCCCTTAGTGAAGTTCTGCCCCTACGTTTCAGCTACACTGGCTTCTAAGGTGGCTACAAGCAGGAAGAACTGAAGTTAAGTCTGCTGGAAGAGCAAGGGGTCAAGACAGCATGGAACTCGTGGGCCTTTGTGTAAAGCCTAGGCCTCATAAGAATGGTGCAAGATTTTGTCTGAAAGAGCATCTGCACAGAAATATTTCTTAAGTGAACAAGCTTTCTCCTGTCTCAACAGCACAGTCGGTGGATACCTGCTGCCGCCGAACGAAGCTTCTGTACTTGTCAGGGATTCCCAGGGCTGAATGGGAGTGAAGAAGTACATGGGAAAAAGGGATCCTAAAGGTTGTCTTTTCTGAGATCTTGGCTGATTCCTGAGAAATGTAATTTATATGGGCATTTAGCTTGAATTTTTTTTAAGAAAAAGGTAAAAATCTTAACATCACTTTTTCCTTTTAGGTAGTAGTGTTTGGCTCAACTGAAGTTAAGCAAATGGACTGAGCGTTGTATGGACTGTAGATCAGAGGGTGGGGAGGCACATGTCTAGAGGGTCACTCCGGCAACATGGAGCGGGGCCCTGGCACACATGGTCAGTGCTGGGGGGCTATTGCTTTGGGTGCCTGGAAATGGAGAACCAATTTGGGAAAATGGCCCTCAGGTAGTCTTTAGCGCCACTAAAGCCAGTCATACGCAAGATAAAAGATTCTTTTATATATCTAATATAAAAAGTAGATCTTTATGTATCTAACAGCTTGTAAAACTAGAAGAAAACACCTAGAAAAGTCCTCCATTTCTAATCACTTTTCTCTTGTGTAGGTTCAGCTGGAAGGTAACAGCTCATAATGAGAACTTCATGGGTTAGAATGTTCCCTTAGTTTTATGGCTACTGCTGGTAGCTAAGTTTGGTTTTCTTTTACAAAGTCCCTAACAGACTCCATATACTGAAAGCTGGGAACAGTGGGGCCTTTGGAATTTAGCAGAGATTCCAAGTGCACGTTGTGGGGTAGAGTGGCCTGGAAGAGATGTCTTTCAATGGTCTGATGCAGAACAAATGTCACCTTTTCAGCTCCCCACTTCCCCCGGATACTGCCAGCCATAGTAGCCTGTCCTCCCGGCCACAACCCTGTCGTTTTTTCCATGGCACGATCAGTCTGAACGTCTTCTGTTCTGTTCTCACTCAAACACTTACTGGAGGATTCAGTCTTCACTCACTGTCTAGCCCTCACCCCTCAGGGACCCCATGATAGCACAGCCTTGAAGGCCACCTCACGGATGTGCCCACAGGGAGGGGGCTGGCTCTTGAAGCAACTTGCCCATGAAGCTCAGCAGGCTTCTCCTGCGTGTGGTTCTGGTAGAAACTGCTGAGGCGGTCCTTTGCGGACCCCGACCCACAGACACCCATCCTGACTCTGCTCTCTCACCTCCCAGGGCCCACGTTACACCCAAACTCTGCTGTCTCTGTAACAGCTGAGTTTGTGACGTCTGCATGGCTAAAGCAAGCCACTCCCTTGTGGACTGTCTCTGAATTACCTGCAGTGGCTCCTGGGTTTGGGGGTTCACCCAGGCATCATTTTTCAAGTGGGGCAGAGAATGGGGACCACTGTCAATTCTGCCAACGGGGAGAGTTATCCTCTTTATCCTGGTGAAATGGCAGCAACTGCTAGTTTTCTCCCCACCACTTCTCTGAGACATGGGTCATCACTTGTAATGTTTTTTGCAGGGTGGTGGGCATGGCTGGGAGGCAAGGATCACCATCTTAGCACCTCCCTTCCTGCCCCTTCCTGAGGTCCTCCATGATCATAAGGCACAGTTTATGTCAACGCCTGCTGGAGCTGCTTCCATCATCCCGTCATCACGAGAAGATGAAGCAGGTGACGGTGCACAGTGGGGAGGGCAGGAAGAGTGGGCAGGTGCCTGGGCGCCGTGGACCCTCCCACATCAGGGCCAAATACAGCAGGCTGGGTGCCACCTGCGTGAATATGGAACAGGTCATGAATGCACTGACTGGGGGGTACTATGCACAGCAAAGGTTACCAACTACACTGGACCTTGAGGGAACAAGGCCTCTTGAACTTCTCCCAGAGCAGAGTGTAACCAGCACTCTCTAGGAGGAGTGTCCGTGTGTGTGTGTATACACGTGTGTACAACTAAGCCCAAGTACTGCTCCTATAAAGAAGCTTGGATGTTGTAACCACAATTTCCTAGCATCCTTTTCTGTTTGATTTCTCGTGAAATTCTATCTGGACTTTAGAACCAGATAAATCTATGGGGAAGAAGCAGAAGAATGACAGAACTTCCCTAAATATCTCCATCTGGGTTTCTGCTCAGGTTAAGTCTTCCACCTGTGCCGTGTCCTGTGACCCCGGTGTGACCCCACTGAGCATCCTCAGCAGGAACCCAGGGCCATCACTGAGGAACAGAGGCCGGTTCTGCTAAACCCCACACAGTGCCGGTGCGGGTGGCCAGTGACGAGGCCCCGGGAATGAATGCTAAGGGTCTTGGCTGCTTTTTCTCCTGAGCCCATGTTTTATCTGTAGCAGACAGAACAGAGAAGGGAGAGGTTCCCCACGCACTCTGGTGAGGCTGAGGCGCGCTCATCACCAGTGCACCTGTCATGAATGCGGACGGGCGGGTCTGGGGCCTGTGGCACAGTATTTCCAGGTCTGAAAAGCTAGTTGTGGCCCTGTGGCTCTCCAAGGCCCCTTTCAAGCACGGGGATGAGAAAGGTTGGGGTAGGTACAGGTGGAGGCAGCCTGAGGAGACCTGGTTCTACCTGACTGTGCAGCTGATGACCTTCCCAGGCAGAAAGTCCCCTGGAGGCCCCTGGCCACCCACCTCCTCCACACCCAGCCTCAGGACGCACCAGAGTCATCCTGCACCTGCCTCCGCCTCTGCCTCAACACTCTGCACTATGGCTTATTCCCGACAGAATGAGTTTTATCTCAAAGGAACTTAATGCTCTACATTCTTCTGTACGAGCTGTTTGGGATAGTGAGGCCCTGCCCCTCTGGTCACTGCAGGCATTGGCCTGCATACTCCCCCGGCGGGATTTAGAGAAGAATTGGTGGGCTGAGCTCACAGACACCAGATGCATAATTTAAGGACAAATACAAAGAAGTCAAGTCGAAGGCCTAGAGTTAATTTTCCACTGTCACTTGCTCCTTTCCAAGGCCTGAATGTGCACTTAAGTTGGGGTTTGGCCACGGTGGCAGCTGCCTCCACACCCATATTCAGAGGGGCAGTGACTGAACCCAGCATGTGTGCTTCCCAGTGGCGTCTTTGGCTGTCATGAGAGTCTACATCCTGCTCCACTGCACGCCCAGCCGCCTGGGGTGCTCACCATTTTCTGGTGTTTCTGTGAAACCATCAGGTTAGTTTGAAATGCGTTTCACCCAGGAATCAACCCAGTGTGGTCATTTTGATTCATGAGAATGCAGAGGAGGTGACATGTACAGGAAAACACTGCTTGTTCGTATTCTTGAACTCCTCTTCAGACAAAAGTAATGGCAGTTCACTTTCACAGACTGCACGCGGGGTGAAATCATACAATTATTTGCATGGGACAGTGAGCAAGCAGTTCAGTCACAGGGATATGTTTCTTTGTCTTGTGCTAAGTGGAAAAGCTGTAGGGAACGCATAGCTCTGATTAAAACCACAGAGACAATTTCCTGCTCTGTAACACTCCGGATTTAGGATGCTGGCGAAAGGCAGTGCTGGCAAAGTATTTAATGCACGTGAAAATACTATTCTATTTTGGCTTCCAGAAGTAGCCCTAGAAAATTCTATGCACCAATGCATTGGCTAAGAGTGATAATTTCAGTTGGACTATAAATTATTCTAAATGTCACTTAAGTACTTCAGAATTCGCGCTCGCTCCTTTCTAGAAGCCGTCTAAGGCAGCTGATGCATAAAGCACCTCAACTAGACTTTCAACTAGTTCAGCGGTTCGATCTGTGTTCCTGGGGCCCCGTGGTCTCCCTCACTCACTGCACAGCTCCTCCCACCAGGAACCTCTTGTGGTCAGTCAGCCTCGGGAAAGGGCGGCCCAGGCCAGGGAACGGGACGAGAGACCCAGACCGTTAGGGGCTGTTCATGTAGCCATCTCAGTTCTAAGAGGGGGTGGGTGGATGCATGGGCCACAATGGCCCCGCCGCACGGAAGGGATATGTGTGGCATCCATGCTGCCCGTTCCTCAGGGATGGTCCCGTCCGCCAGCTCAGAGAACAGGCTTTGTTTGCCATGTGATCTACTGCTCTGTTGTTTAGAGTTTCATTCACACTACGTTAGCTTTCTTCTCAACCATCTCAGCCTTCAGGTAATTTGCTTATTGTGTTTCCCTAGTTTTCACTGAACACACAGTGCAAACAAAGGCAAAGACTGAAGCAGTCGTTTCAAAAACAAGAGCTCACACTAAAAACACACATGAGCATCAGAGAGCAAAACGCGGGTTTGCGCCTGTCTTTATTCTGGGGAGGATGAGTCCTCCTCGTCCTCTTCCTCGTCTTCATCGTTGAATGAACAGGGCGTTTCACCTCGGGACTCAGAGCAGTGAGAGGCCGCACTGCTGGACTGGTGACTGTTTGGGGCAAGGAGCTGCCCCGTTGCTAAGGCCACTTCAGCATCCAGGCACAACCCTTGGTTTACACTAGCAAACAATCGGAAACACACAGGCTCGTTAATGTGGTGTATAGGCTTTAAGCTTTGGAAAACATAAAGGACGAGAGCCCAGGAAAGGTTATGGTCACAGGTGAGCTCTGCCGGGATCCGCAGGAGTCCCAGCTGATAGCGGCACGTGGGGCTCCCCTCCAGTGAGGAGCAGGCTTGGAGGCTAGCCCTTCTAACCCTGAGAAGATACATACCTTGACTGGGACAAGGCGGCACCGGTGGTCAGGTCTAAATTTGAAACGGATTGGGTAGAGTTCAAAAGCAGTCCCTGATTTAACCAAGACGGTCCTGTGGAGATGTCTACAGGAAAAAACAAAAGTAGATGGAGGCCTGGTAAGTCCTGTGGCTGCTTTTGCTATGGCCTGAAGAAAGCACAGATGAATGAGGCAAGCAGCCAGTTCTAACTTACAGTCTCTTGCCCTGGGGAGAACCCAGGTTTCTTCAGCTTGGAAAAAGGAAATTTCTAGAACATAAGAGTGGAGGAACGGGGAGGATACAGGGAGACAGACTACAGCTTGGAAAGAATTCAAATTAGACCAGCCCCAGACTCGTCATTCTTTTTTTCTTGCAGAAGCCCTTGAGAGGGCATCCCACTGAATGTATTGATGGTTTTACTGCTGCTGGACACCCGCTAGATGCACCACAAAAGCCTCTGACTGTGGTGTTAACAACCAGGGCAGGAGTGGATAAGCAGTCAAGTCAGAATATCTTATGTCAGAAGGACAGACACATTCTTGGCTCAACCCCCCACACCCCCACCATGTTTTCAAGTGCCCCCTGGTGAACTCAGTGCTATTACTGATCAGGATTTACTCTTTTTCCTGGTATCCTTTGCTTTAAAACTTGAACTAAACCTTATTTTAAAAGGCTATGCACAGTCACATTTTTCATGAGGGCACTGCTGTTTCAGTCTGCATAAAATATTCTGGAAATATATCTGTGCAGTCCTGTTTTCTATGCATTTACCGTATTTCTCCTATCACAGCCCTGACTCGTTCTTACTGTAACTTTATTATTATTTATTGATGGCTGTGCTGGGTCTTCGCTGCTGCACAGGCTTTTTTCTAGTTGTGGCAAGTGGGGGCTGCTCTGTAATTGCTGTGTACAGGCTTCTCACTGTGGTGGCTTCTCTTGTCACAGAGCACAGGCTCAAGGGCACACAGGCTTAGCTGCTCCCTAGCTTGTGGGATCTTTCCGGATCAGGGATGGAACCTGTGTCTCTTGCACTGGCAGATGGATTCTTTACCACTGGGCCACCAGGGAGGCCTTGTAACTTATTTAACCTTTGCCTCCTTATCTAGACTGGTAGCTGAGAGAAGGCAGTGACTGGGACAAACAAAATCTAAATGTTAATGAATGAGCATTGTGTATTTCAAAGGTGAGTTTACAACACAGGTGGTAGAAATATCAGAAATTCTTGAGAAAAACTTATTTGACTTAAGTTGTAAGATGAGACCAAGCATAGGCTCAGAAAAAGGTAAATTGCCAAAATGAGTTATTACATTAATCAAAATAGTTTTGTAATTACTGTGCAAAAAAAGAAAAGAAACCATGTATTAGGACTGGAGGCTCTGCCCTCCCAGCACTACCTGATCAAGTGAGAGGCTTCCCACGTAGGAAGAAAGTAAACTAACCAACCACATTCATCTTAACATGGCCTGTGAGCCTTTTCTTCACGCTTAACTAAAGCAGCTGCAAGGCGGGGGGTATTCTAAGAACAGCAGGCTTTAAATGGGTACAATAAGAACAAGTCGGTACATGACGTTAAAGCCAGAATCCTGTGCTAAGTATTATTAATTAGTATGTATGGAAACCTTCTGTCAGAACACAGCTCTTGACACGATACATTTTCCTTTCACAATGGCTCTGAAAAGCTGACCCACACAACAGTTCTCACAACCCTCCTCAAGAGCCATCCTGTCCCTCTGCACGCTGGAGACACACGCTTCTGCACCAACCAGAAAGTCTATCCTAGTCTGGAAACGAGGCCACCAAGAGATCAGAACCACAGAGCCCGCCTAATCGCCCGCAGTCTTTTCACTGAGAATGAGCTAAAATAAAGTCCTGGTGACTTACACAGTAACAGCCTTTTGCAGACCCTGCTGGAAGGCTAGGATGCCTCAGCTGCTAAGAAAACAGCAGGTCCTCCTCTGGAAGGAGCAAGGGGAGAATTGGGGGGTGGAGGGCAGGGGGTGCAAATAGGGGACTGGGAGGCTGAGGAGCAAGAAGAGGGGTCAGACAGAAGTGTGTGGTGTGAATTTAAGTACTAAATGCAATAAAAACCAAATCTCAATCCAGGCTCTTGTGTTGTGGCTAAAACCATAAAACAGTGGCAACTGCTTACATCTGGCTTAATAATCCTTAGAGCTAATATTAAAGTGCCTTTAAGATACGGTATGAAATGGTAGGTCGTAATACTTATAAATGAAGGCAACTGGCAAAAAAGGTAGAAGAACGTTTGTGTCTATACACCCAAATTATATGTGCAGAATATACCATAATTTTAGGAACTATGATCATAAAGAAGATTTCTTAATTGTTGAAAATCTGAATTTTAGGACATGCAAGACGAAGTGTTTCTGTTTTCAAGTATACTCTTATAATGAAAAGACAACCCAGTTTTAAAATGGTCAAAGGATCTGAATAGACATTTCTTCAAGGAAGATTCACAAATAGTCAATTAGCATATGAGAAGATGCTCACCATCAGCAGTCATTGGGGAAATGCAAATCGAAACCACAGTGAAATACCATTTCACTTTCACTAGTGTGGTGGTAATAAAATAAGATGAACAATAACAAGTGTTGAGAAGGATATGGAGAAATCAGAACCCTCATACATTGCTGGTAGGGACTGTAAAATGCTACAACTGCTTTGGGAAATAGTTTGGCACTTTCAGAATGCTAAATATAGTTACCATATGACCCAGCAATGCCACTGCTTGGTATACACCCAACAGCAGCAAAAACTTATGTTCACACGGAAGCATGCACAATGTTTACAGCAGCATAATAGCCAAAAAGTGAAAACAATCCCAATATGTGAACTAATGAACAGATAAAGAAAATGTGGTACTATCCACAAAATGGGACGAAGTACTGATTCACGGATGAATTTTGAAAACATTATGCTAAACAAGTCAGTCGCCAAGGCTACATTGATGTAAGATTCTATTTACATGAAAGGTCCAGAATGGTGGGGGTCGGGGGTGGTGGGTGGGAGCGAATGCTAAACACATGCGGAATTTCTGGGGTGATAAAATCACAATTAGATAATGGTGATGACTACAAAACCTTGTGAATATGCTAAAAATCACTGAAGTGTACACTTTAAAGTGGTGTATCATATAGTATGGGAATTAAATCTCAATTTAAAAAAATAATGATATGAGTTCACATCCACCTGCCTGTTTTGGAAGGTGCCACCTGTTTTGGAAGACAAAACACTTCCACTCTGGGGGTAGAATATACCACGTCAAAATCAAGTTGGAAAACCATGGCATCATCTAGTAACGATGAAGATGGACCTGCCCTGGACCCAGCAATCTCACTCGTAGATACATGCACACAGTCACTGAGATACAGTAATGGGAATGTTCAAAGTAGCACTGTTAAAATATCAAGAGATGGGAAACAAAACTAAAGGTTTATCAGCAGTAAAACGAATAAACTGTGCTTCATCCACACGCTGGAATTCTAGGCAGCAGTAAAAATGCATCAATTACAGCTACATGAAATCATGTGGATAAATCTAAAGAACATGATGTTGAGTGAAAACAGTCAAATCACCAAAGAATATATCACTTTGGTTCCATTTCTATAAGGGTGAGAATTAGACAAAACTAAATAATAAATTGTTTCCAGCTCACTGTATTTTTTTGTGTTTGCATCTCTAAAGAAAAGCGGTGATACATAAGAAATTCAAGAGAGAGGTTACATTTCAGGGTAAGGGAACAGAATTGACAGGGGGCAGATAGCAGGCACTAATTTTCTATGAGGAAGGTTTTAGCAAGTTAGGGTCTGACATTTAATCAAGTGCCACATTGACAGCATTAGTTAACATACCTGTGATATAGCCTTCCAAAGCCTTTGGCACCAGTGATTTAGCAAGTTTCAGATCCTCCAGGGAGCATTTGCCTGACTCCAGGCCAAAGGACATCCCCATTCGCTTCAGCACTTCTATGTCATCATGAATCTCAAAGGTGTTGTCAAAATTAAAAAGATATTCAAACCTGTATCAGGAAACAGAGTTAGTGAGGGGTTTCTGTGGTGTCAGGGAGGTCTGAAGAGTGTCGTACTCTGTATATTCAATGGAAGCGTGAGGACCTAAGCTCAGCTACAGTACTAGAGATTGTTACGGTTTAGGGCAGTGAGTCATTCTGCTGGGTTCAGAAGAATGACATCTCAAATAAACCGTTTTCCCGATGAAAATAACTTTCCTGTGACGGACAACAGGAGTCCTACATTCCAGCCCTCATTAAGCTGTGGCAAACTGGAGACAGGAATTTTGGTCTAAATCCATTATTTTTCAAAGTTGTCTGTAGCTTTGTCATAAAAGGTAAAATATTAAGAAGACTTTCCAAGTAGACTTTTTTCCAAAACAGATGTACAGATGGCCACGAGACACATGAAAAACTGCTCAACATCACTAATCATGTGGGAAATACAAATCAAAACCACAGTGAAGTATCATCTCACACCTGTCAGGATGGCTATCACCAAAAAGACAACAAATAACAAACACTGGCAAGGATGTTAAGAAAAGGCAACTCTCCTACACTTTGGCTGGGAATGTAAACAGATGCAACCACTATGGGAAACAGTTTGGAGGCTTCCTCGAAAAAATTAAAAATAGAACTACCATATTATCCAGCAATTCCAAGTATTTACCCAAAGAAAACAAAAACACTAATTTGAAAAGGTTACACTCAGCGTTCACTGAAGTATTATTTACAATAGCCATGATAATGGAAGCAACTTTAGTGTCCATCAATAGGTGAATGAATAAAGATGTAGTATGTATACACACACACACCACACACAGGGATAGTACTACTCAGCCATAAAAAAAACTTGCCATTTGCAATGATATATATAGATCTAGAGGGCATTATGCTAAATGAAATAAACCAGACTGAAAGACAAATATCACATAATCTCATTTATATGTGGAATCTAAAAAACCAAAACAGATAAAAATAGACTCATAGAGAACAAATGAGCAGTTGCCAGAGGGGAGAGGCTGAAGGCAGTAGGAGAAACAGGTGAAGGGGATTAAAAGGTACAAACCTTGAATTATAAAGTAAGCCCTGGGGATACATACAACATAAAGAATATGGCCAATAATATTGTAATAAGTTTGTACAGGGACAGATGGTTACTAGACTTATCATGGTGATCAGTCTGTAATGGATGCAAATGTCAAATCACTATGCTGTATACCTGAAACGAATACAATATTGTATGTTAAGTGTATGTCAATAAAAGTAAGTAAATCAAGCAAAGAAGTCATCGGGAGAAAAAAAAAACAGACACAAAGAAAGCCTTTCCAATTTAGAACCTAACTTTCCTACCATGAGTTGGCCTACTAGGGTTGAGGAAAAAGCATTTTGGATGCTTACATCATTTTCATGAGTCAAGTGTCAGCCATATCACACTTTAGATGAGCAAAAAATGGAAGGCTTTTTACAAACTAACCAAACCCCAAACCCTGTCTTCAGGGTCTCAGGAGTAAAGATCCCCCAATCAAACATACAGTCAAGAA
Source organism: Cervus canadensis (assembly GCF_019320065.1). Taxonomy (NCBI): domain Eukaryota; kingdom Metazoa; phylum Chordata; class Mammalia; order Artiodactyla; family Cervidae; genus Cervus; species Cervus canadensis. The sequence continues at coordinate 4,768,746 of NC_057392.1, read as the reverse complement.
AAAAGTGTCACATATAACACATAGCACATTTCCAAATGTTTCTGAAAAGTGCCAAATCAGGATGCCCAGCTGCCTGGTAAAGGCTTTCAATAAAGAGGCCACTGTAAGAAGAAATGGTCCTCCTGGCTCCCAGGCTAGGCTTGGAGCAATGTCGCCAGGAGCCTCGGGGACAGAGGGTAGGTGAATGTGCTGGGACAGTGGTGGGCTTACACTGTCATGAAATTCTGAGATCTTAGATCAGAGCAAAATTTTTCATTTAAAGCAAAATGCCATACTTGCACCCCACCTTGAATATCAAGCCCCTGTAAGCAGCTCGGAGCCTCCTTTACACCAGTTGGGGGAGGGCGAGGAAAGGACAGGAGTTAATAATCACCTGAGAAGGAAGAGGATCTTTAATCCTCCTAGGCCACTGGTCCCCAGACTTTGCTGCTACTCTTTAAAACTTCAAAGACTAACCAAAGTAGAGAGTTTTAGTAATGTCCTACCAAACAAGAGGCTAACCAGACAGAGTAACTAGAAATCTAACAGTTTCTTTTTCCCAAAAATACATTAACCAGTCTCGGATTTATGGGAGTATGTGACACGTCCTTGTAGACACAGGTTTCTGTCCAGACTTTAAAGTGTGTGAATACTAACATACATATCTATAACATTTACTGCCCCCGTGCTAGTCCTTTATGACTTCTGTAAACCAGCAAGTTAATTATCAAATACTTTAGAAATCCCTGTTGTTTCTCTTCTTTTTTTTTTTTTTTTGTTTCTCTTCTTTTTTTGGTGCCTTTTTATTTGCTTCCCTGGCAGCTCAGACAGTAAAGTGTCTGCCTACAATGTGGGAGACCTGGTTTCGATTCCTTGGTCAGGAAGATCCCCTGGAGAAGGAAATGGCAACCCACTCCAGTGTTCTTGCCTGGAAAATCCCATGGACTGAGGAGCCTGGTAGGCTACAGTTCATGGGGTTGCAAAGAGTTGGACATGACTGAGCGACCTCACCACACCTCATGATCTCTGTACACAGTCAAGATAGGGAAGCAGTACTGCCAAGAAAAAGAGAGAAAAACCAGGGAGGGTAAACCCCACGGCAATGCGGTAGCTCCAAGGAGCCCAGAGGTTCTGGCCCCTGGGACAGTCCTGGGCTGTGCCTCTGCAGTGATGTGACTACTGAGCCCTCTTTTGGTCTCAGATGTATCCCAATTTGGATGACAAGTTACATACTGACTCCTTGGAATAGCAGCTAATATTTATAAAGCACTTTCCAGGGGTCAGATCTTTTAGAGGCATTGCCTTATTTAAAGAAATGACAGAGCCCTGGTATCATCCCCATTTGTTCTTCAGACAAAGCTTTAGAGCAGCTGCTTGGGGGAGCCACCGTCCGTATTTCCTTCTATCTCACTCTGCATCCTATGCCCTCAACTACCTCGATACTGATTCACTGCTATTTCTTACTATGCTAATAGTAATATATTGATGTTACCATCAATCTTAGTTAAAATGAAAAACATGTTGGTGTGAATGTAAACTGGTGCACCCACTGGAAAACAGTATGGAGGCTTCTCAAAAATTAAAAAATAAAACTATCATATAATCCAGCAATCCCACTTCTGGGTATATGTATCTGAAGGAAATCAAATAACCATCCTGAAAAGACGTCTGCACTCCCGTCTTCACTGACCGCAGCATGACTCGCAATAGCTGAGGGGTGGAAAAAACCTGTTTTTATCATCAGACGAGTGGATTAAAAACCATGATGTACTTAAGACAACAGACCATAAAAGACGACAATGGACAACAGATCATAAAAGGAGGAAGTCCTGCCATCTGCAACAACACAGATGACAGACCTTATATATGGATCTCAAAAACCCCACTCACAGACGCAGAGAATAGACTGAAGGTTGCCAGAGGTAGGGTGGGGTGGGGGTCGGGGGGAGTGGTGAGTGAAATGAATAAAGGTGGTTAAAAGGTACAAACTTCAAGTTAGTACTTCAAGATAATAAGAAAGCAAGCAAGCAGAGAACACCATCTAGTACCTTTTTTTCATCTAGTACTTCTGTGTCCATTCATTATAAACAGAAGCACGCTCAACTATGATATAGCAAAAAAGAAAAGAATTGCTTTAGTGCCACGCGCCAATCTCAACTATCTCCACCATAAACGTGAGGATGCATAGTGAGCCTGGTGAACCGACCACGCCCCAGACGCTCCCGATGCTCTACTTCACTGCAGTGACTTGCCCACTCATCTCATCTATGTGTGCATACACGCACGCTCTAGCCTATGTGTGCATACACGCACGCTCTAGCCTATGTGTGCATACACGCACGCTCTAGCCTATGTGTGCATACACGCACGTTCTAGCCTATGTGTGCATACACGCACGCTCTAGCCTGGGCACTGCTGTGTCCTCTGCACAAGCAGCGCAGCGCCGGCCCAAGATGGGGATGTGGAGAGTGAAGAAGGAGGCAAGCACTAGAAGATGACAGGACTCTTGTCTGAAGAGTTGTTTCATGAGGCCCAAGGGAGTCAGCTTTGGAGGACTCAGGTAATATTACAAATGATAGGAATTACGTTAAACAGAAGGCTGGTCCTGCCCACTGCCACTGGTTCTCCACTTACTTGTCACTGGAGATGCTGCAGTCTATGACTGTTTTTCTGCTTGTGTTGATGATTATAAATGGCAACTGAATGGTGGAGTTTAGAGCTGGAGGGCCCTGGTTCTGCTGTTCATTTTGCCGATTTCTTTGTACCAGGTTTTTGAAAGCGATTTGCTGTAAGGATCAACAAAAACATACACAGACATTTAATGTGGATAAGTGAGGTGGAACTAAATGAATTAAGTACATCTAAAATATAGTTTAAAATTAGAGAATTTAAAGAGACCTTCCACCTATGAGTTAATTAAAATTAAACATCTAAGAAAAAAACATTAGAATGATCTAACTCAAGAACTACATTTCAAGGGCAAAAAATATTTATTTAAATGGTATCTAACATATCCTAATAAAAATAATGGGGCCCACAGTTTCTATCATCCATAGAAATAGGGTCTTACAAATCTGAGAGAGAGTGCTACCTGCAACTCTTCTCAGCCTGAGTGATACAGCAAAAGTGGACTTGTTTTCCATTTAACTAACAGACTCCTGAGGGTTGAGGGTTAAATACATCTCTTAGATCATCCAGCCCAGAAACATACAAACTATACAAAGCCACAGAACCCTTTCTTCAAGTGAAATCTTCTGGGACACCCACTGTTTATAAAACAGATGAGCACATCCTTGCTCTGGTTGGCTGCATGGAGGCTGAGTCCTGAGCCCTGCCAGCTCAGCCCTCATTCACCCTTTGGGCTCCTTCACAGAACTTCTAAGCATCTACAGGGCACAGTTTGGAATCTGGTCCAAGCCCCTCCCCAGCTGACATCTTTCAGGAGAGGAACCTGAGGCTTAGCACTGATTTATAAGGTATATCAAGGCCTGAATCTTGACACTGAATCTTGCTACTACCTTTAAGCTATAACCATTACTCAAAAGTCAAAGAAAGTGACCCTGCCACCCTGCCTTTTAAATAATAAGGCAAATGTATCGCAGAATTCCACAGGTAGAAAGACCTTACACAGTGAAGTCTTTCATCTGCTTGCGGAACAGATACGGGTTAAAAGAGCTCCTAAAGTCAGAGCCTTTCATCCCTTCCATCAGCTTGTTCCCTCTGGTCACCCAGTAGTGATGGATTTCAGTTATTTTCTATGTTTTAGCAACTTTATCCTAGCAGTGTTTATTTTAGGTCCTGGGCCTTAACTGAAGTTTGATTAAAATTTATGTTGTCTTAAAATGGTTGGGTGCTAGCTCCCTGAAAAGTAAACAGTTACTCCTTTAAAATGCACAAAACAGAAGGGACACCAATTTATTCCAGCCTTGACAGTGTGTCTAAAACCATCACTGTCAACACCATTCATTACCAAATATTACTTGAGTCATACTTACTAATTTGTTATTTTCTTCTGCTAATGAACTAAGGCAAATATATTCAATGCTTAGCTCATTTAATATTGAGGAAAAATACGCTGAAACTATAAAACTCAGAAAAAGAGTTATGTTTGAATACTTCCACCTGGCTATCTTACTCTTCCAGAAAACACATCCTGGAGACAGCCCATACCTGGCCTAGCTCTGCGGTCTTAGTGCCAACGGAGGGCCTCGGTAGAGGGAGAAATACAAACAGTGGTAAGTAAAAGTTCTTACATATTTATGATTCACTGTTCTATACTGTGCACATTTGATAGCATCAAAGATTGTTCTTGGGAAAAAAGCTGTGACTATACATACAATGTTATTTTGATAGTAAAAAGAAAAATCACCCCATTTGTTTTAAACTGATTTCCTTATTTGTTGCCATTTGATTTATATTTAGCCTTTTGTTCTCTTCCAGGCTTATTAACATTTATTTCAGAGGCTAAACAGCTGTAGGTATATTCAGACATTCATTTTACTCTGCATTAGTAGCTCTGGAAAAGTTTAAGGGCTGGAAGGGACAATGATATAGATAAAAGCAGGACATCTGGATCATCTGTGGGTAGAATCTACTCATACCATTCCTGTCCTACATGACCAAGAGAAGAGGTAGCATGTGAGTAAAAGTGACCTGGATCATGTGATGTCAGTAGTTGTGACATTCACTAGTTAAAAAATTAAGCTTGCTTAGCCACAGAGAGGTAAATTATTGGTGTTCAGCGACGACTTGCTTAATGTACTTTCTGTGACAACTTCGTAATTTGCTGAAAGAAAGAAAAAGGAAACACTAGGAGGAAATAAGCTGTATGTCTACCAGGAGACTAGCAGTAGTTGTTTCCAGTTATATTTTGTGTTTCGTTTCACAGTTCAGAGAGACCTGCTTTTATAAATGTTGACAGCTAGGTTGCGCCTGCGTTGAAATCTCCTGCAAGTATTTGGTTTGAGACAGAAGAGAAAAAGAAATTTAGGACTTAAAAAAACAACAACGCAATGTTCATTGTAGAAAGCGGAAAAATATTCCAGGTCACCTTTTTTTTTTTTGGCCATACCTAGAGGCATGTGGGATCTCAGTTCCCTGACCAGGGATTGAAGATGGAACCCACACCCCCTGCAGTGGAAGCCTGAAGTCTTAGGCACTGGACCGCCAAAGAAGTCCTCTGGTCCATTCTTTGTGCTGGTCGTCTAGGGATAGGAAAGCCCACATACATGAGGGCGATCTGGCCCAGCACAAGTCTTTCTGATTAACAGATAATTACAGACACGCTGATAAACAGGTTTTCATAATAACATGCCAAAAATGGAGCCCCCAGATGTTCCATGAGAGCTCTGGGGAAATGTAACAAGGGCCAAGCACAGGGTTTTGGGGACTGTGAGTTGGGAGGGAAACTGCAGATGCTGCCGAGACAAGACGACGGATGACAGAGAGGCAGCCAGGGACGCTGCCGGGGGTGGGGGCGAAGGTGTCTCAGGAAGCAGAGCTGACCAGCGAGGAGCACAAGAATAAACGGTCAGCTTTGAAGGTTTTGTTTTTTAAAGTTACAGAGTGCTCTCTTCATACAACCTACTTTGGAAATCCAGTATGAAAAATACATGAGGCCGGCTCTGGAGGGGCTCCTCAGGGAGGTCCCAGAGGGGTCAGTATGGGACACAGACATGGAAGAGCAAGAAAAAGAGAGGTGCCTAACGAGGACGGAGCGTCACCCCGGGGCTCTCTGTGCTGGGGCTCTGCTCCACCTGCGGCTGCTCCGGTCCCTGCTGGCTTCCTCCCACCCTGCCCTTCCAGACCACACACAGCTAACAGGCTGCCTCTCTGATGTGTACTCAAAGACGAAAAAACAAACAAAAAATAAGGATCAAGAAAGGAAAACCAAAAATCTGGAATATGTAGGAATACTTAACCTATTCTGTTCATGAGAGAAAGTGAGTACTTTAGGGAGGGAAAAAACACAAAAAACTGTTACAATTATTTGGTAACTTATTGCTCCCTTTATTTCTGAAAAGTGGACCATATCAACAATGAAATAGGACCTATGGTTGCTCAAATCAAAATGGGTTTTATGACTGGCTGAAAGCTCTTCATATAAAGACATTTTGCTGATTAAAAACAAAAGTATAAAGACTTGCTGGCTCATTTTAAGAAGTTTTTCTGATTGGTTTGAAAATGTCTTGCTGTACTGCTCAAAGTAAATTTCTCCACCAACTGAAATGACCAAAAGTAGGTTAAAAAAAAAAAGCCCATCTACCCTGTGATTTTACCCTGCATGATTTTCTACAAAGCCTCTATTTTTTAAATTACCCAAATTCTAGACAATTATTTTAAAAAGTATAAATACAGGGATCTCCATTACACTATAAAATTTAATTTTCCTAAATGGAAATGCATTTTAAGTTTTGGTATTGCTACAAAGCTGAATATGTCATAACGTCATCCACAGATAATAAGTATTAACATTACAGGTGGATCCGATTATTTTACTAAAGTGGGTAGTCATTCCCTTCTCCAGGGCATCTTCCCAATCCAGGGTCTCCTGCATTGCAGGTAGATTCTTTACCATTTGAACCACCAGGGAAGCCCGTTTTTACTCAAAACACCTAAAATTTAATTAGCCTTACTCCTTCATATTCCAAATAAGCTAAAATAATTTCTGCTCAGAGTAGGAATAAAAGTCAAAAATAAACTGTTGAGTAATATGTTCCACATTAGAGCTGCCAAGAGACCCCAGATGATAGTGAGATGGGACCATCTTCTTAATTAACTTTTTATTTTATATTGAAGTACAACTGATTAACAATGTTGTGATAGTTTCAGGTGGACAGAAAAGTGACTCAGCCATACACATACATGTATCCATTCTCCCCCAAACTTCCCTGAGATGGACCATCTTAAAGGCAGATCGTGTGGAGAGTCATAAGCTCGGGCCTTGGGGACGATGAGCTAGTGCAGCCCCACCAGGTATTTGAAGGCACCCAAAGTAGAAAACACAGACTCAGAACAAGTCAGGGGAGAAGCAGAACACAGGCAGAGAAGGTAATGAACACATCTCAGCTTCTTTACCTGCAGGAGAAGTTCTTGAAGCTGGGCCCGCTTCTGCTTTATCCGTTCTATCCGCCTCTGCTTCTCTATCTTTAAAACACAGGTTACAAAATAGCATGAGCATGTAGAGTAGAAAATGCTGCTCACTTTTAAGCTCCTAGTTCTGAGACATCAAGAATTTTCCTTAAAGATAGGCAACCTATTTAACTATTGACACCAGTAAAGGTAGATTCCACCTTCCGGGGTCAGGTAAGCAAGCAGGCAAGGCAGCAGAATTGTAGCAATAGCCATCAAATGACATCCATCCCCCTAACGAACACCTGATCTGTGGGACCAGCTCTATTTCACAAGCACCAATCAGAGTCACAGGTAACACTTGAAAAAGTGAAAGTGAAGTCACTCAGTCGTGTCTGACCCTTTGAGACCCCATGGACTGTAGTCTACCAGGCTTCTCCGTCCATGGGGTTTCCAATCAGAGTCACAGCTAACACTTGGTGAATACCTATTCTACGTGTCAGCGATCACCTGAGTGCTAGACACACGGTCTCTTAATTTGTGTTCACAAAACCCTAGACATAAGTACGGCTGTTATCCTCTTTGCAGTAAGGAAATGGAGGCACAGAGGGTGAAGAACCTGTCCAAGGTCACACCGCTGGTGGATGGCAAGAACCAGGATTTGAATCAAAGCCACCTGGTTACAGAAATCCCATTATTAATTGCTTTGCTCTATTAACCTCCCAGAATGAGATAAGATCTCATTTAAGATCTCCGTTTAACTGCTTTTTTTAGTGTGATTTGTGGGATTTTAATTCCCTGACCAGGGATCAAACTCACACTCTCTGCACTAAGGGCACGGAGTCCTAACCACTGGTCCACCAGGGAAGACAGTCCCTAGAGCAGTTTAATCTCCTCTCTTAAACAGGCACGGCTGCTAATACAGGGCTCCTATATTCAGTACGCAGTTCCTACCTGCAGTAAGAGACATGGTTATGGGACAAATTTCCTAGCTTCAACCAACTACTGTTTTCCTCAACCTCACAACTACACAGATTAAGGTCTGGAATATCCCTGTAGATGAGTTCCTCACTGGGTTTTTGGGCAAAAGCCAGTGACATCTAATATCATCTTTCTTGTCTACTCCAACAGCATCTTTCTTACTTGCTCCCCATCTAGTCCCCACCAGGAGTCTCTCATGATTCCTCTGATCACAACCACTTGAACCCCGAGACATTTAAGATCCACTGTAAGATCCGTGTGCTCTTTCACATGTGAAAAGATGCTACTGGGGTTTTCCGACAGAGCAGCTCCCACCTCATGCCTTGCATCCAACCAGGCTAAGTGGTATTGATTCTGCCTCTAAAACACTTCTCCAGCCTCACTGTCATGGCCAGAATTCAGCCCCTCTCCGACCCACCCCCTCACTTTCCCTCCTAATCTTCCTGTCAGTCCGGCTTCCAACCCACTGGCAGACTGACCCTTTCGATTACACGACCTCAGCTCTCTTCTTTATAATTTTCCAGTAGCTCCTACTGTCTATAGGATCAGGTCCCAACTACTTAACACCCAGGAACCTACCCTCTCTTTCACCTGTACTCTGGCCACAACCAGCTGTGGGCAAGCCTTCCTCAACCTGCCTCAGTCCGGGCAATGTCCCTGCCTCCCTGCCCTAAACCACTTGGCAAACTCCTCCCTCATGACTGAGCACAAGGATTTTTTTTTCTCTTGGTAAAGCACCCCCACTTCCTCCCTTATACCCCTTTTCCAGAGAATCTGTACACACTTCTTTCATAGGAGTCATCACAATTTTGGTAAGTCCTTTTACATTTCTGCTCTCCTCAATTAGAATGAAAGCTGCTTGGGATCAGAATCTCATATAATCTTTCATTTAAGCACATGGGAGATGTTAAGAGATTTTTGCTTACTTAGGCTTTGATACTGGCTTAATATTACTGGTAATTAAAATAACCCTCAAATATTTCTCTATCGGGAGGAGAAAAAAAGGACATTTCCATTACAGCACATGAATGACATTATTTTATAACTTCTGATGACTGCCAGGTTTTCTCCCTCCATCCACAAGAATATTAACACCAAAATTTTTTGATTTGCTAGGGGAAAAAAGGGACTAAGAAAAACATGAAATCAACAATAGTCACGTCTAAAGCTGCCTTTTGGTTATGACAGTAAAATTATGTCAAATCAATTTACAAATAATATGTCAGGGCACATGCTTATTTAGGAAAGATTTTGTATAATGATTGAAGTTCAAAGAATAAAACATGCTTTTTGCACACATCACCCCAAATTCTTGTAAGCTGCACATTCTACCCATTCTGAAGAAGATTTAAAGGAAATTCCATACCATTCTCCTGCCACTAATTCTAGAGTTGAAGGTAAAAGTTCAAACACAAGAAATAGACAGCCAACTTGAATCCATTCTTTCAGATCTATACAGCAAGTATTTCATCAAATAAGATCATTTCTAGTACACAAGTCAGTGAAAATTTATTAGTAGAGTACTCAATATTAAATTAGAATAAAACAAAGATGTTTGCAAAAAAAAAAGAGAAAAAAAAAAAAATCAAGTCATTTCATTTCATGTTTCATCAGGACATCAGTCAGACTAGACCTCTCAAAATCTCCTTCCAGTTCTGAAATTCTACCTAGGAGAGACTTTAAAGAAAAAAGGCATACTATGAATGAATAAATAGCTATGAATATTTAATACTATGTGACTGTATTTCCAAATTAAAACATCTATGATGTAAAATAAAGCAAAGTACTATCTGTAAACAGATTTTCTTCACTTACCTCCAGGTTTTGACATTCCTGAGCAGAATTGGTAGGCAGGCCAATCCACTTGATTTCTTTTTTTTCCTTTGAAATTATGTTCATTGCCATCAGCACATTTAAAGCATCATAAACTCTTCGCCTAATGTTCTTCTGATCATAAGCCTGCTAAAAGAAATATGTTTATTGAGTGATAAACTTTAAAGGTCATGATATAATCACAAGGTATTAAAATATTTAATAATAATTTCATAAATATCTTCAAAGTTCTGAAAGAATTCTTCACCCAGTGAAAGTATCCTTTAAAAGTAAGGACAAAAAAAAGTAAAGATTAAATAAAGATACTTTCAAGAAATCTAAAGCATAAAACAATCTTAAAAATAAGGATTATGTTCCTAATAGATCTAAATTAAATGATGCAAAAGAGCCTCTTCTAAGTAAAAGGAAAAGAATCTAAGATAGGAACTTGGAGATGATGTAGGATGACATGAAGACCAACTCAAAAGGTAAATCTCAATTAATACTGTATAAAGTATAATGTTTTGGGGAGTCTAGAAATAAAAAGAACTAATATACAGGACAGTAATACCAGACCACCTGACCTGCCTCTTGAGAAATCTGTATGCAGGTCAGGAAGCAACAGTTAGAACTGGACATGGAACAACAGACTGGTTCCAAATAGGAAAAGGAGTATGTTAAGGCTGTATACTGTCACCCTGCTTATTTAACTTATATGCAGAGTACATCAGGAGAAACGCTGGGCTGGATGAACCACAAGCTGGACTCAAGATTGCCAGGAGAAAGATCAATACCCTCAGATATGCAAATGACACCACCATTATGGCAGAAAGTGAAGAAGAACTAAAGAGCCTCTTGATGAAAGTGAAAGAGAGTGAAAAAGTTGGCTTAAAGCTCAACATTCAGAAAACTAAGATCATGGCATCTAGTCCTATCACTTCATGGCAAATAGGTGGGGAAACAGTGGCTGATTTTATTTTTCTGGGCTCCAAAATCACTGTGGATGGTGATTGCAGCCATGAAATTAAAAGACGCTTACTCCTTGGAAGGAAAGTTATGACCAACCTAGACAACATATTGAAAAGCAGAGACATTACTTTATCAACAAAGGTCCGTCTAATCAAGGCTATGGTTTTTCCAGTAGTCATGTATGGATGTGAGAGTTGGACTATAAAGAAAGCTGAGCACCGAAGAATTGATGCTTTTGAACTGTGGTGTTGGAGAAGACTCTTGAGAGTCCCTTGGACTGCAAGGAGATCCAACCAGTCCATCCTAAAGGAGATCAGTCCTGAATAGTCATTGGAAGGACTGAAGCTGAAACTCCAATACTTTGGCCACCTGATGCGAAGAGCTGACTCATCTGAAAAGACCCTGATGCTGGGAAAGATTGAGGGCAGGAGAAGGGGACGACAGAGGATGAGATGGTTGGATGGCATCACCGACTCAACGGACATGGGTTTGGGTGGACTCCGGGAGTTGGTGATGGACAGGGAGGCCTGGCGTGCTGCAGTTCATGGGGTCGCCAAGAGTTGGACATGACTGAGCGACTGAACTGAACTGAATAGTATATATAGGAGAAAGGGGTAATGGAGTTAAAGTGGGCTAAGATCCTGTAGTGTCTCTGAGGATGTCAGACTTTGAAAAGTCAAGGATGCATCCTTTAAGTTCTAGTTAGCAGTGCTTCTCAAAATGTGGTCCACGCACTAGTGCTGATCTGCAAAAAATGAAAATGGTGAACCTGCACCAAAATGTAATCATATAAATCACTAGGCACACTGTGTCGTTCAGCTGATTTTTTCTTGGTAGCAAGACTTTATAATAACAGAAAGTATGTTAACTTACACTGTGGGAAAGCCCCTTATCTTTTGGTGGACAGGCAGTTCGTAAGAACTGAATCCAACCAATCAAATGCCATGATAAGAAAAGATGGTGGACAACAATGAAATCTACTTAAATATAGAAGTAAACTTAAATAAAAGGGAGATTTTAAGTTATAGAACTGAATGTAAATATTAGAAATCCCAATACTGTAGAAACAATGACAAAATAACAACAGATGTTAGGAGGAGGCAACAGCAAGTCTGCTGATTTCCCCTTCTTTTTTTAGAAATAGTTCGTGCTTTTGTTTTTTGAAAGTACTTTTTGACTGCGCTGGGTCTTGGTTGCAAAACGAGCGAACTATTCATTGCGGCTTGTGGGATCTTTAGTCACAGCATGCGAACTCTTAGTTGGAGCATGCGAGATCTAGTTCCCTGACCAGGGATTGAACCAGGGCCCCCCTGCATTGGAAGCGAGGAGTCTTAGCCACTGGACCACCAGGGAAGTACCCGATTTCCTCTTCTTTGATACTGGAAGGAATATGAATTCAAAGCAGATGAACTATTCAAAACAGATCAACTATGCAATAATTTTAGCACAATATATTCAAAGTCATAAAAACAACTATAATTTTCTTTTAACAACGGCCACTAATATATTCAACTGAATCCTGTGGTAGAGGGGAAAGATGGGAGATGGGAATACAACAGGCATATGGATTTATTTTTTCCTCCATAATCAATCATAGTCCATAGGTGATAACTCAAGAAATGAAATACTAAAATTACTGAAATTATAAAATACTGAAGTTATAATAAAAATAACTCTAAAGAACTACAGACCACAGAGCTTCCAAATCATGAGAAAAACAAAGTAGTGAATCAACAGAAAGAAAAATCCTTGCTTATATTCAGGAGTGGGGATGGGGGCGTGGTTATTAAAAATGTGTGTTAGATACTGAAAAGCGCTAAGAAGAAATGCTTCACTTTAGTGACATCTGAGTGAAAATTAGATGGAGAAGAGAAACTACATGGAAATCCCCAGCAAAGAACACATGTAGTGTAGTAACTGCTTGTAGTAACTGAGAGGGTGCCTGGTAGGCGACGAGAGGTAGTAGAGGGCCAGGTCACACAGGGTCTGCTAGACCATTCAGAGAACTCTCACGCTCACTCAAATTCAGAAAGCCATATACTTTCAAGCGCCCAGGGAAATTAAACAGAAATCACCATATAACGGCTCACAAGAAAAATCTCAAAGCAATCCCTCCCTAAAAGAAACAGTTTGACTCAAAATTTCTGATCACAGGTAATAAAAGTAAAAATTCATGACAATAAGCAAAAATTCCTATCACCTGGAACTGTAAGAAACTTTTCAATGCAATTCTTAAGCCAAAGTTACAGAATAAAGAGTAACATACCAGAATCAATGGGGGTATGGGTAGTGTACAAGAGCAAAGTAACAGCCATAAAGACTTTCAATACAAAACAAAGAAAATAAAAGTAAATAAAGCATATAGCGTAAAGAAATAATAAAAGTAACTTCAGGAAAGAGAACAGAATATTAAATACAGATAAAAACAGAAATTAACTTCAGAACCGGAGGTCTATACAAACAAATCCAAGAGATGTTTTTTTTGGGGAAATATAATTGCAAATAATTTGGAAAACATGGATGAAATGGAGAATGTTCTAAGAAAACAAAAAAACACCAAACTGACTCAAAGGGAGAAAGCAATTTTAAACAGATGGATTACCAAATAAGAAATGGAGAAAGTTATCTAACCCCCCCACCAAATCACCACAGAGTATCTCAGGTGATTTCCATCAGATTGCAGGGACCAAAACTAGACATCCCATGCCATTAAATCTGTGATGGAGTAAAGCGAAAGAGAAAGCGAAGTCCTCTAAATTCATTTTATAAAGCCAGCATGACACTACTTATCAAAACTGCAAAGATGGTACTGATTGCAAACTGGTGCCATGGAGGCTGGCAAGCAGGTCAAAAGTGGGCTCTTGAGTCTAAAAGGCATCGCAGAGCTCGGTGTGACCAAGGAGGAGGAGGAACAGGACAAAGACAAGGCAAAACTTGAGGAAGCGATGAGAATGAGTATAAAGAACAAGAAAGGAGGGACTTCCCTGGTGGTCCAGTGATTAAGACTCCAAACTTCTAATGCAAAGGGTGCAGGTTCAAACCCTTTTCAGGAAGGTAAGCTCCCACATGCCACAGGGCGTGGCCAAAAAATAAAAAGCACAAGAAGCAGTGTGGCCTGGGACAAGGGTACCTTGGCCCAGTTGGCCTTCGAGGAGATGCAGTAGAAATGGCAAACGGAGAGGATCCTGAAGAAAGCAACCAAAACTCACAAGCCAAAAGCAGAGGGCTCAGGGCTCAAGAGGCACCTGGACACACTCACTGAGCACCGTGACAGGCCCAGAGTCCGCTGGGGGAAGCAGCGCCCCTGCCTGGGGCATGGAAGGGTGTGGAGGGTAACTGGGTCATGTTTGGTGCCCTTGGTATTTTCTAGAAACATTCTTTTACACACACCCTGTACCTTCTCCCGAGGCAGCGCTTTCCAAAGCAGTGTGCCTTCATTGCGGAATTTGATTAAAGTCAGACTAATACTCTATTTTGATTTCTCAGTAGCACATAGGCAATAAGCCATTTTAGTCTGGACTGGGGATTTTTGAGAGTTTATCCAGAGATTAAGGTTATTTCTGTGTATATGCCATGGAAACATGTTTTCACCTCAGAGTTGCACCTAACTCTTTGAAGCCAGCCAGCTGGCTCTGCCTGGATGAACCTGACTCCGGAGGATAAGGAGTCAATGCCAGGATGGCCTGCAGCACATAGATCCCTGGGGGCCCTGCATGGGCTTCCCTGCCAGGCTCCTGATAGCTTGGGGCCTGTGCTCTTCCCTCCAGGCCCTGGGGAAGCCAGTTGAAGCTTCATGGCCTTCAGCCTGCCTTCCCAGTCAACTGGCCAATGAGACAATGCAGCCTGGGAATCAGCACAACCACCTAAGGCAAGGACGGAACATACAGCTTGTCCCTTTCTGAACCTGGTCAGTTTGCAGCCTCTTCTCCCAATATCTTCATTCCAGACATGTGTCTAGTGGGTGTTGCCATGGCAGATATCACTAATCAAGCACAGCATTCTCTGTAATAGAACCCAGGCCCAGTCTGCCTCCTTATCCTTGACCCTAAGGTCCAAGTAGCTCCTGTATTTACTCAGGGTTGACACATAACATGTTTGACATTCCTGGCCTAAGGATACATCTAGGGCAACAGGACCAAAGAGGCAGAGTCCCAGCACAGAAAGACAAGGGTGCGGTCAGAAGGGAGCACCAAGGTCCCAATGCTGGAGAGCCAGGATCTATGAGGGCCTATGTGTACCCACTGGATAAGGCTCAAACTATGCTATTGGGAGAAATACCTACGTGACATAGACACTGAAAGAATAACAGAGTCAGAAGTAAAAACCAAGTGTTGTGTTTGGGATAGCATAGAATATGAAAGCATCAGTTGCTCAGTTATGTCCAATTCTTTGTGACCCCATGGACGGTAGCCCACCAGGCTCCCCTGTTTATGTAATTTTCCAGGCAAGAATACTGGAGTAGGTTGCCAGTCCCTTCTCCAGGGATCGAATCTGCATCTCCTGCATTGCAGGCAGATTCTTTACCATCTGAGCTACTGAAACACAGAATAAAGGAAAAAATGTTATTTAAAAAATTGCAAAGATTATAAAAACAAAAGCAAATAACCCCACCAGTTTCATTCATGAATACCATTGTAAAAATCCTAAAATGTCAGGAAGCTATCTTCCTGACAGAATTGATTAAGTTCAACTCCATTTCTGATTTTTTTAAATTAAGCAAAAAGAAATGTTCATTAAGAAAAAAATCAAGTTATGGTTACTACCATCTTAAAACCTTTATCACAATTAATGCTGCAAAACTATAAATATTTCCACTAACGTTAAGAAGTGAAGATTCAATATGACTAGAGTTACTACTATTATTTAATATTGTTCTGAAATACATAAAGTATGACTACATTTAAGTAAAATGCAAACTAACTTATAAAAAGTATATCAGCAGCTGCCTGGGGCTAAAGGGCGAGGGAGGGATGGATTACAAAAGGCAGGAAGAGGCTTTGGGAATGATGGAAACATTCTGTGTCCTGATCATGGTGGTGGCTTCACACGGGCGTACAAATGTCAAAACTCACTGAATTTTACACTTGAATACATCTTATTGTATGTAAACTAGCCACAATAAATAAAAAAATAATTTAACAGTTTAATTGTACACTTAAGACATGTACATTCCCCTCCCTGCATGTAAATTTATCTCCATTTAAAAAAAAAATGAGAATGATTTTTATGTGCTAAAAATGAGGCTCTAGATATATTACTAAGAAAATAAAATTAAGAATGAAGCATGCAAAGCACAACCATATTTATGTTTAAAATAACAAATTTTATTATATAGGTGCATAAAGAATTTCTGGAATGATACTCAAGAATCTGGTAATCGTGAACAGTTCCTTGTGGAATCAGATTAGAATCTGTGGTAGAAGAGAAAAATTTTTTATCATACAGCCTTTGGTACAACTGAATTTCTATAAACATGTTCATGTAGTATTTTTTCAATTAAAAATAAGATAAAATTTTCTTACTGACTTAAAATACTGGAAGATTCAGATGTATCTAAAGTCATTCAAAAATAAAAAGTATACTTTTTAAAAAGTATGTTTCTTCAATAACCCCCAAAGATATTTAAAAAATACTTGTCCACCTTTATGTTTAAATAAGTAAGAATCCTTTTCAAAACAAAACAACAAAAAAAATCAAAACAACAGAATTCCCCAATAGATAATATGAAACCCTCAGGTAAAGGAAAATTTGAGGATTCCCTAGCTCGTCTGAGTCCTCAATTTGACAGACAATTCAGAGAGGTACCACTGCTGCATCACTTTCACAGTCAACATCAAGGGCATGATCTACCTACCGAATCAGCTGCCAAATGGTTATTTGAATTGGTGAACTCGGACACCAGCTCATCAGCTACTTCATTATATGACGTTGTACCTTTCCGCTGAACTTTCTCACACACTTTCATTGAAAAGTGTCTCAAGCCTTTTCCATTTTTATCTCCTTTTTTGCTTCGTTTGCTACAAGAGAAAATAAAATTATACTCCATTATACTTACTAGAGACTTCCTTTATAAAACTATAAACTAATGTGAGAAGACAGGAATTTGATTATTTGTTCCCAGTGCTCAATTTTACATTGAATTAGAGATAAGGAAATGTTTTAAACTTAATTTTTACCTTAAAAGCCTAATAAAGTGTGCAGTAAGAGTGCCTTTTTATGCTCACTCTTTTGTTGCCTAAATATTTACTGACCAGTTACTTACTATTAAGTGTCAGACGCTGTCCTACACATTGGGAAAAGACTTGTGAAAACAGCAGACAAAAACTCTGTCCATGTAGAGTTTATATTCCCAATACTTATCTTTTTGCATTCTACGTATGCTATAGCTTTTTTTTTCCCTGTGAAGAAAGCTGAGCACTGAAAAACTGATGCTTTTGAACTGTGGTGTTGGAGAAGACTCTTGAGAGTCCCTTGGACTGCAAGGAGATCCAACCAGTCCATCCTAAAGGAGATCAGTCCTGGGTGTTCATTGGAAGGACTGATGCTGAAGCTGAAACTCCAATACTTTGGCCACCTCATGTGAAGAGTTCACTCATTGGAAAAGACTCTGATGCTGGGAGGGATTGGGGGCAGGAGGAGAAGGGGATGACAGAGGATGAGATGGCTGGATGGCATCACCAACTCGATGGACTTGAGTTTGAGTAAACTCCGGGAGTTGGTGATGGACAGGGTGGCCTGGCGTGCTGCGATTCATGGGGTCACAGAGTTGGACACGACTGAGCAACTGCACTGAACTGAACTGAAAATTAAAACTACCGCTATGCTAGATTTCTGTTATCTACTCAATTTTCAATCAGAAGTCATTGGTGTTGGGTGCGGAGGGAGGTGGGAGGGGGGTTCAGGATGGGGAGCACATGTACACCCATGACTGATTCATGTCAATGTATGGCAAAAACCACTACAATACTGTAAAGTAATTAGCCACCAATTAAAATAAATAAATTAATTTTTTTTTTTTAATTTTTTTATTAGTTGGAGGCTAATTACTTCACAACATTTCAGTGGGTTTTGTCATACATTGATATGAATCAGCCATAGATTTACACTTATTCCCCATCCCGATCCCCCCTCCCTAAAATAAATAAATTAATTTTTTTAAAAAAAGAAGTCATTGGTGTTAGTAATGGACCTACATCTTCAGTTATCTTAAGTTAGGTTAATGCCTAGGCCTAACCTTTGATAGGAGAAGGCAATGGCACCCCACTCCAGTACTCTTGCCTGGAAAATCCCATGGACGGAGAAGCCTGGTAGGCTGCAGTCCATGGGGTCGCGAAGAGTCGGACATGACTGAGCGACTTCACTTTCACTTTGCACTTTTATGCATTGGAGAAGGAAATGGCAGCCCACTCTAGTGTTCTTGCCTGGAGAATCCCAGGGATGGGGTCGCACAGAGTCGGACACGCTGAAGTGACTTAGCAGTAGCAGTAACCTTTGATAATTCAATCATTAAAATTTCAGAGGTCAGTTTAGTTCTACTAATATCCAAGTACCAATTATATGCTAGGAACTGTGTGTCTTAGGGGCTGGAAGTACAAAAACAGTAATTGATGCAAAATCCTTTCCCTCAGTGAGATCTAAGGCTGGAAGAGAGGCAAAACTAATATATAATGACAGATAATTCCACTATAATAAGGTAAGTGCCAAGTCAGAGTTATTCACAATGTTTTATGGGAAATGGTAAGAGGAGTATCTAGTCTAACCTAAAGGAGGAAGATTCCTGGAGTAAGAATCAATGAAAACAATCCACAGGAAGAAAAGGCAATCTATGGAAAGGGAGAAAATATTTGTAAACCCTTTATGTGATACGTGGTTAATATCTGAAATAACTAAGAAACTCCCACAACTCAACAGTAAAACACGTAACACAAAAAACAGGCAAAGGACATGAATAGACATTTCTTCAAAGAAAACATATAAACGACCAGGAGTTATATGAAATGGTGTTCAACATCACTACTCAAAAGAGAAACACAAATCAAAGCCACAATGACATTGTCCCCACACCTGTCATGTTCCCTGCAGCTCTATTCACCCAACCAGTCTAAAGGATGTCAGTCCTGGGTGTTCACTGGAAGGACTGACGCTGAAGCTGAAACTCCAATATTCTGGCCACCTGATGCAAAGAGCTGACTCATTTGAAAAGACCCTGATGCTGGGAAAGATTGAAGGCAGGAGGACAAGGGGATGACAGAGGATGAGATGGTTGGATGGCATCACCAACTCAATGGACATGAATTTGGGTAAACTCCAGGAGTTGGTGATGGACAGGGAGGCCTGGTGTGCCGCGGTTCATGGGGTCGCAAAGAGCCAGACACAACTGAGCGACTGAACTGAACTGAACCAAGACAAGGAGAACTCAAATATCCATAGATGGATGAATGGATAAAGAAAATGTAGTACATGTATACATATATATTCACATAGACATATAGAGATATTTATATATATACAACAAAATATTATTCAGCCTTAAAAAAAAAATTCTGCCATATGCAACAACGTGGATGAACCTGGAGGACATCATGATAAGTGAAATAAACCAGTCACTGAAGGACAAATGTTGCATGATTCCACTTATATGAAATATCTGAAATAGTCAAGCTTCCAAAAGCAGAGGCTGGGGGGAAAGGGGAAATGGGGAGTCTGCTGTACAGAGGAACCTAGACCTCATCATATTCCATCAGTATAATGGCATTCATTTATAAGTTATTTACATGTTCTACTGTGTTATGTCCATTAAGAAATAGATGCTAAACGTACTTTTCAAAAGAGTAAGGGAAGATATCTACTTTCTTTCCCTGCATTCCCGAAGAGTCCTCTCTCTGTATTCACTGTGGGCCACAGACTACTGAAATACTGTTATCCCACTCGGTGGTATTGAGGGGTGGAGTGGCATGGTAAAATTTTCAGTGAGGTGGAGATTTTGGCTGCAGAGTAATTTATGGAGGGCAGAAGCAGGAACAACAGGAAGACCCATTGACAGGTTACTGTAATAGTCCTAGCAAGCAATGCGGAGTCCTGGAATTTGAGCAACAGGTAGGACTGGATAAGAAGAGATGCATTTGCAAAAAATGTTAAAGATAAAAATCAGTAGAACGAAGTCTGACTGCTGTGGATGGTAAGGAAGAGGGAAACAGGACAATAATCCTTAAAAGGAGGGGTCATTTACTGAGATCAAGGAATTTGGAACAAATTCATGAATTTCATTTTAAACCTTTTCACTTGCATTGTCTAATATTCTGGGCATATTCTACTTGTGGCTATCAAACACCTGAAATGGGACAAGTCTGAATCAAGTATGTTGTTAATTTCAAAGACCTACATGAGAAATGAAGGTATAATTTTTATATTAATTACAAATTGAAATATATTACTTCAGATATACTAGATTAAATAAAAGATGTAACATCAGTCTCACATATTCCAGTTTACTTTTTATAAACTGACTGTTGGAAAATTAAAACTCACATGTGGCTTGTATTATATTCTATCGGGCAGCAATGAGGTTGAGTTTGACATGCCTATAGAATATCCAAATGGGTATATTCAGTAGACAGGAGAATAATACATAAGTCTACAGCCAGTGTGAGAGGCCACTTATAAACCCAGCAGCACCTGCACCCAGTTCTTCTCAGTCCCAGAGATTAGGCAACCCTCTCTTCCTTTTCAAATCTAACTTCCTTTTTCAAGGTAACATCTTTATTGAAATACAATTCACACACCATAAACTTCATCTTTTCAAGTATTAAATTCAGTGGTTTTGTTCAGGAGTTATGCAACCATCACCATAACCTAATTTTTCCACCTTAAAAAGAAATTCTGTCCCCATGAACAGTCACTCCCCATCCCCCTGTCCTCAAGCCCTTGGCAACCACTGTTTTACTTTCTGTTTCTATGGATTTGCCTGGTTTTCAATGTCAACTTTGCAACTGGAGCTTCTCACTTCAGTGCTTCTGATCCTGTATTATTTGCTTTCCTTGACCTGTCCCATTCAGTTGTTTGTTTTTCAAGTGTACAACCTATCATGAAACCTGAATATGATCAAGACACAAGATCCACCTACCAGTTTAAAGGAAACACTGAAGACAGAAGAACATGTTAAACTATACTAAAGAGATGCTATGGGACTTCCCTGGTGGTCCAGGGGTTGAGAGTCTGCCTGCCAATGCAGGGGATGTGGGTTCCATCTCTGGGAAGGGAAGATCCCACATGCCTCAGAGTGGCTGGCCCTGTGTGCCTACTGAGCCTGTGAGCTGCAACTACTGAAGCCCAGCAGCAGCCAAAAATCAATCAATTAATTAAAAAAAAGAGAGATGCAGTAAGCAAAATCTTTAGAATCTTTCTTCAGGATTAATGTGGTTTCTTCAACTAATAATTTGGAAGGGAAAAAGTGAGGAAAATACAGAGGGAAAATCTACAGATTATAAAAGACTTAACAATTTATTTAAATTCTGATTCATATAGACTGTAAACACACACACACATGTACCCATATAGGACAGTGTGGAAAGACAGCAACTGCAGCATAGTTCTCAAACGCTCCAAATCCCCATACAAACACAGAGCAAGTAGCTATCCAAAAGTCTACAAGCAATAAATGCTGGAGAGGGTGTGGAGAAAAGGGAACCCTCTTACACTGTTGGTGGGAATGCAAACTAGTACAGCCACTATGGAGAACAGTGTGGAGATTCCTTAAAAAACTGGAAATAGAACTGCCAATATGACCCAGCAATCCACTCTGGCATTACACACTGAGTAAACCAGATCTGAAAGAGACACTGCACCCCAATGTTCATCGCAGCACTGTTTATAATAGCCAGGACATGGAAGCAACCTAGATGCCCATCAGCAGACAAATGGATAAGAAAGCTGTGGTACATATACACCATGGAATATTACTCAGCCATTAAAGAGAATACATTTGAATCAGTTCTAATGAGATGGATGAAACTGGAGCCCATCATACAGAGTGAAATAAGCCGGAAAGATAAACACCAATACAGTATACTAACGCAAATATATGGAATTTAGAAAGATGGTAATGATAACCCTATATGCAAGACAGAAAAAGAGACACAGATGTATAGAACAGACTCTTGGACTCTGTAGGAGAAGGCAAGGGTGGGATGATCTGAGAGAATAGCAATGAAACATGTATATTATCAAGTGTGAAACAGATCGCCAGTCCAGGTTGGATGCATGAGACAAGTGCTCAGGGCTGGTGCACTGGGATGACCCAGAGGGATGGGATGGGGAGGGAGGTGGGAGGGGGGGGTAAGGATGGGGAACACATGTAAATCCATGGCTGATTCATGTCTATGTATGGCAAAAACCACTATAATACTGTAAAGGAATTAGCCTCCAAGTAACAAAAATAAATGAAAAAAAAATGCTAAATGGGAAGGAAACCCAAAAAAGAGGAGATAAATGTATACACATAGCTGATTCACTTGCTGTACAGTAGGAACTAACACAACATTGTAAAGCCACTATACTTCAATAAAAATTATTTTTAAAAGGAAAAAAAAAAAACAAAAAACAGAGCAAGTAAACAGCAAAATCTGAACCCTGACAACATTTACAACAAAACTAGCTGACGAGGTATCTTCAACCAACCCCAGATTACAAACTGGGGCCAAAGGCTTACACAGTAGTGTCTGTGTTGGTAGAAAAAGAAATACTCAATGGAGCGGCATTTAATGGAACTAACAAGAATTTGTTAGAAAGAACAGGACAATTTGAGAGCGGCAGTTGAAATGAGAAGTTTTGCCCTCTTCAATACCAGCTGAGTGCAAGAGGCTGACATAAAGACTGAGGAGGTTGCAACAATCTAGCCCATGTGACTCCCACTACTGATACTCAAGAGCAAGTGAAAAACATTGAAGGTAGGCAAAGAATATATGGACAATAAGAGTTTCTGAAAAAGGAAATCAAGGCAAGGGAACAGAATAAATACTAAGTGCTGTTAAGTCAAGAAAATATTTATGAAATAAAAGAAGAGACTATATCAACCCAGAATGACAAAACCCAAAAGATTCTAGTAAAGTTACTGGATTTCAAAGAAAAAAAATTATTTAGACATTTAGGGAAAAAAAAAAAAAAAGAGTATCAGGTTTTCCAAGAGCAAGCTGTTACACTAGAAGAAAATTAAGACATTTAAGAAACTGAAAGAAAGTATGAGCCAAAAATTTTTATATTTAGCAAAACTGACTCAGACAGTCAAAATGGTTAGAGAAACACCGACATAAAGGTCTTGCGAGAAATTTACGTATAGTTAACTGTAGAAGTTAAGATTAAGTGAGAGCTAAAAGGCATATAGTATAGTGTATAAATAGGTGTATGCTTCAAGACTGTAGGACTATTATCTATGATTATTAGAAAAATGAGAAAAGAATGGACAGAACATACACAGAAAATTTTTTAATGTTTTCAGTGCTTCACAGGTGAGTGAGTGAAAGTCACTCAGTCATGTCTGACTCTTTGTGACCCCATGGACTATACAGTCCACGTAATTCTCCAGGCCAGAATACTGGAGTGGTAGCCTTTTCCTTCTCCAAGGGATCTTCCCAATCCAGGGATCGAACCCAGGTCTCGCGCACTGCAGGCGGAGGTGGACTCTTTATCGGCTGAGCCATATGGGAAGCCCTGGTACTGGTAAAGAACCTGTCTGCCAATGCAGAAAACTTAAGAGATGAGGGTTCAAACCCTGGTCAGGAAGATACCCTGAGAATCAGGAAGATACCTTGGAGGAGGACATGGCAACCCACTCTAGTACTCTTGCCTGGAGAATCCCATGGACAGAGGAGCCTGGCAGGCTACTATCCATATCGTTGCAAAGAGTAGGACACAACTGAAGCAACTTAGTATGCACAATCACATTAGATTAGGTTACATTATTATTATTATTATTTTTTGGGACTATTAAGCATGTAATATGGGATAAAGTCAATGAGTAATTACCATATACACTAATTCTATCGTCCTTTTCATCCTCAATGTCCTTAAAAATCAGAATTCTTGATATGGAAAAAAGAAAATTGAGCTATAATAGAGAAGAAGTTTAATAAAATTTGAGCTGGAAATATCAATGTGCTCCTTGGTAGGGGTCCTTATACATCACTGCTGCTGCTGCTGCTAAGTCACTTCAGTCACGCCCGACTCTGTGCAACTCCATAGACAGCAGCCCACCAGGCTCCCCCGTCCCTGGGATTCTCCAGGCAAGAACACTGGAGTGGGTTGCCATTTCCTTCTCCAATGCACGAAAGTGAAAAGTGAAAGTGAGGTCACTCAGTCGTGTCCGACTCTTAGCGACCCCATGGACTGCAGCCCACCAGGCTCCTCTGTCCATGGGATTTTCCAGGCAAAAGAGTACTGGAGTGGGGTGCCATTGCCTTCTCCCTTATACATCACAATACCATATTAAAAATACAACAGGGAACTCAACATGCCAATACGTAACTTCTGATCCTACTGCAGTTCTCATCTACATGAGTGACAGCATTCATCCAACTGCCTGAAACAGAAACAACAGATTCATCCTAATTCTCCTATCTAGCTAATCAAATTCTATCAAATGTAATCTAACTAAGTCTTGTCTTAAAGAGCTCTTGAATTCAAGTCCTCTGTCTCTTTCCATGGCCCTAGTTCAGGCTCTCATAATCTCTCACAGAATATAACTAGACATAAAAAAAAAATGAAATTATGACATCTGCAGCAACATGGATGGACCTACAGATTATCACACTAAATGAAGTTCATAAGCAACACAAAACCGAAGGATACAACTCAACAGTGGCTGAACCAAGAGATGAAGCCTCATCTTCGGAAGGCTGGTGGATCATTATGCCAAAATCAATCAACATTTACATCAAATTCAACAGAATTTAGAATAGCTAATACCTGCAGTACACAGATAGGGGACTTGGTCCTACAACCAAATCTGTAAACCACTTTTTTCAAAGTTAAGTGTACAATGCCTCCAGTAAAAGAACTTTACAAGTTAAAGGCTAGATGAAGAACTTAACAACAACAACAAACATCTCAACTCAAAATGGACAAAAGACTTGAGTAGACATTTCTTCAGAAGATATACAAATGGCCAATAAGTACATGAAAAGATGTTCAATATCACTAATCATTAGGGAAATGCAGAACAAAACCACAATGAGATATCATTCATTAGGATGACTTTAATTAAACAAAACAAACAAACAAACAAAAAACCCAGCCAATAAGCATTGGGAGGACATGGAAAAACTGGACCCTTCATGCACCACTGGTGGGAATGTAAAGTGGGGCAGTCACTACAGAAAGTACTACGGTGGTTCCACAAAAATGAAGCATATAATTACCATATGATCCAGCAATTCCACTTCAGGGTGTATATCCAAAGAAATTTCAAGTAGGAGACTCAAATAGATGTTTGTACACCCACACTCATACCAGCAACATTCACAACAGTCAAATGGTGAAAACCTAAATGTCCATCAACAGATGAATGAATAAACAGAAAATGTGGTATATGCACAGAATAGAATACTATTCAGCTTTTAGAAAAATGAAATTCTGATAGATGTTACAATATGAATAAACTCTGAGGACATGGTAAGTGAAATAAGTCAGACACAAAGGATAAATATCATATGATTTCTTTTATATGAGCTACCTAATATTGTCAAATTTATAGAGACAGAAAGTAAAACTATGGTTATCAGAGACTGCAAGAGGAGAGAGTGAAGAGATGTTGCTTAATAGGTACGGGTTTCTAGTAGGGAATGGTGGAAAAGTTCTGAAGATGGATGGTGGTGATAGACGCACAATAATGTATTTTCTCAGTGTTTTTTTGTTTGTTTGTATGTTGTGAATTTATTAATTTATTTTCTTAGTGGTTTTTTGTTGTTTTGGTTTTGAATTTATATTTGTTGTCTTTTATGTTTTATGGCTTTTATGTATCTATAATATAAGATGCTGAAGTTTCAGCATTTTGTTAATTAATTATTTCCAAAAAACCAAACTCAATATACAAGGGATCATGCTTCTGAGCAAAACAAACTTTCTTGTTCTTCATTCTTTAAATTACTTTGTCACATCTGGCTTACTATTACTGCTACCACATTCAGAGAAGATGTGCCTTTTCTTGACAAAAATAGTTCAGGAATGCTTGATTCCCCATCACAAAATAAGGGTTAAGAACAAAATAATACAGAGTGTACTTTTAAAATTTAGCTAATAATTTAAAATAATAAACTTAAAACCAGGCTTATTTTAAAATTTTAAATGGTTGAAAAAATGTTATAAAAATAAATGTCTACATTTTCACAGATCTTCTATATGCTTTTGGGTTATATTAAACAAATAAACTTTAAAATGTCACATGCTACAAAAATTAACTCAAAATGGGTCAAAGATCTAAATGTAAGAGCAAAACCCATAAAACTGTTAAAAGAAAATATTGGCATAAGTCTTTGTGATCTTGGGATTTGGCAATTCTTAAAGTAAGATATGATACCAAAAACATAAGGACCACAAGAAAATATAAACAAGATAAACACAGTCAAATTTTTAAAGTTCTGTGCTTCCTGTGGGTGAAAAATCAATCCAGAGATCAGGAGAACTTCTTTGCAAACCATGTATCTGACAACAGTCTTGTTATCCATAACCCGTAAAGAATTCTTATGACTCAATAGCAAAACCAGCACCACCACCAACAAACCAAAAGATCTCAATAGAGTTCTTCAAAGAGATATTCAGCCTTCCTTTAAGCTGAAATGCCATCTTTTAGCAATTTGCCAAAATGACCAACATGAAAGGAAAGACGAAAGGCACCTGCTCTATGTTCTCTGGGCTTTTTGGAAAACACAGCGTTGTTCCTTTGGCCACAAACATGAGAATCTACAAGAAACATGACATCGTAGACATCAAAGGAATGGGCACTGTTCACAAAGCAATTCCCCACAAATGCTACCATGGCAACACTGGGAGGAGTCTACAATGTCATCCAGCATGTCGTTGGCATTGTTGTAAACAAGCTAACAAGGGCAAGATGCCTGCCCAAAGAATAACTGTACACATGGAGCAAATTAAGCACTTTAAAAGTCGAGAGAGCTTCCAGAAACATGCGAAGGAAAATGATGAGAAAAAGAAAAAAGTCAAAGAAAAAGGTACTTGGGATCAACTGACGCACCAGCCTGATCCACCCAGAAAGGCACTTTATGAAAACCAATGGGAGGGAGCCGGAGCTGCCAGAATCCACTCCCTATGAATTCATGGCATGATTTTAAAAAACAAAAACCCACAAAAGATCTCCAGACTCTAAAAATATTTCTCTTAACTGAGTGAAAGTGTGGTGTCCCTTCCTGCAAAGAAATACTTGAAGCAAATTTTAATTGTCCTAATTCAGTGGGTGATGCAATTACTATTCAAATTTAGTGGAGTTTTTTTTTTCTTCCTGGAAAATATGAGGAGGTTTACTGTGCAATATACTCCAGTGGTTAGAAACTGCCAGAAATTATTCATAAAATATTTGTACTAGGAAAATAAAAAGATACACAAACAGCCAATAAACACTTGAAAAAATGCTTAACAACATCAACCACTAGAAACTGCAAATTAAAACCAAAATGAGATATACTTCACATTCACAAGGATGGCTAAAATAAAAAGAGATGGATAGGAAGTGTTGGTAAGGAGCTGGAGACATTGTAACTTTTGTTGGTGGGAATGTACAAACGTATAGCCACTCTAGAAAACACTGACAGTTACTCAAAAAGCTAAAGAAAGGATTGCTATAGGTAATTTTATTCCTAGGTATATATTCAAGAGAAATGAGAACTGATTTGTTCACAAGTGTTCACAGCAGCATTTATAACAGCAAAAATAGAAAGTGAAAGGGAAGTCACTCAGTTGTGTCCAATTCTTTGCGACCCCATGAACTGTAGCCTACCAGGCTCCTCCGTCCATGGGATTTTCCAGGCAAGAGTACTGGAGTGGGTTGCCATTTCCTTCTTCAGGGGATCTTCCCAACCCAGGGATCGAACCTGGGTCTCCTGCATTGTAGGCAGATGCTTTTACCGTCTGAGCCACAAGGGAAGTCAAAATGGAGAAACAACTCAAATGTCCATCATTAATGAACAAATACAGGAAAAATGTGATATATCCATACAATGTTCTATTGTATATAAAAAAGAAGGAAGTATAATTTATGCCACAACATGTAATTTCTATGTGTGGAGACGGGTGGTAGATACAGGCCATCTGGAGGGTTGAGAAGGTCCCACTGGCCCAGGTGCTCCTTGGATAGGTGTCAATTCATTGCCCGCAGTCCTTCCCTCACCAATTTATTCTCACTTTTTAGACCTCTCAACTCTGGGTCTGGGACCTCACCATGTCAGTGCAAGTGAAAAAAGCTTCCGTTTCCCTATCTGACTTCTCCTATGCGTATTTTGGGACATGGGTTTGTCCACTTTCACTTGTCATCTTTATAATCACAGCAGCCTTCATCTCCTAATCCTTGGAGAAACCTACATCTCTATCATGTTTTATGGCAATTTAAGAGATTTCCTTTTTTTTTTAATACACAAAAAATTTCAATAGGATCTTACGAAATGGAGATTAAAAATGGTTATTCAATCCATCATCTCAAACTGGAAGCTCCCTATCTAAAAAAATTTTTTAAGTGGGCCAGTTTTATTTATTTACTTTTGGCTGTGCTGTATAGCTTTTGAGATTTTAGTTTCCAACCAAAGATCATACCTGGGCCCTTGACAGTGAGCACACAGCCCCAACTGCTGGGCCACCAGGGAATTCCCTCGAAATCTCAAAAAGTAGAGTTTACATGTTTTCTCAAACCTGAGCTCTTTGAACCACCCAAACCCTCTTTCCAAATAACATGAAAATTTGGTCACAGGCTGTAAACACTGTCATCTCTATTAGTCTCTTTAAAAAAAAAAAAAAAGAACCAGTAGGAAGCATTCCTTGTCAAATAAAACCAAATTACCAAATTTAAAATGTTTTTAATATTTAAGAAAATAAAATTACCAATCTAGCAGTCTGAAAAGCAAGTTACATTTTATTTTATTTGAAGTCTTCATAATTCCATATTCACATTTCGTTTGAAGTATTTAAAAGAACTGTTTCCAAGAGTATTTATCTTTCCAGACACTTAACTAGAATCAACAATCACTGTCTTTTTATGTTTTGCCACAATAATTTATATTTATTTACAAAAGTAATGTAAAACTAAAATCTGTAGTATAACAGTATATTCCAGGTGTACACTAATAAGTGTATCCCATTTAAACAAGAGATTATATACAATACACAATAAAAACTTCCTTTCTCATTAAAGAAAGTTAACCAGAATATTTAAATCAGCAAAGTAATTTAGTAACATAATTTAGGGGAAAAATGTCCAACCCAAATCCCATTTTCTTGTGTATTTATATCCACTGTGTGAGAGAGAGGGGAAATGGGAAAGAAATGTTTATTATTTACAGATCTTCACTTTCTCCACCTTGCATTATGTCATCCAGGCCTGGGCTGGCCTCATCCAAGCTGAGGATACTATTGATACACTAATTGATACTACATCACATAGAAAACTGAAAAACCTCTCAAACTTCATGTGTCCAGAACAAAACTCAATTCCTCCCCAAACCTATTCCTAACTATTCCTATTATTATTCCTAACTATTCCTATTCCTAAACCTATTCGTAAATGCTAATGGCACCAGTATTCACCCAGTTCTTACTGCAAAAAATCAAGTCATCCTTTATTTCTCTCTTTCCTTCATTCAATCCATCAATAAACTCTGTTTCCAAATTCCAAAATTTACCCATTTTTTCCCCATCTCCATTGTCAGGTCACTGCCTCCTGCCTTCGAACTGATTTCTCCACTTTTGCTCTTATCTCCTTAGAGTCCAGATCCCTCTCAGCAGTCAGTATAAATCAGATCACATTACTTCCCTGCTTAAAATCCTGTTTAGAGTAAAAACCAAATTCTCTACCATGACCTACAAGGCCTTTCATACGCTGACCTGTATCCACCTCCCCATCCTCATCTCACGTCTAACTTGCTCGTGATCTCCAAGCCACGGTGCTTCCCTGAGTGTCACGACCTGGTTCCTCACTTAGGAGCACCACATTTGCCATTCCCTATGCCTAGAACCTCAAGCTCCTCAAGGAACTAGCCTGTCTTCCTTGTATTCAAACATCACCCCTTAGAGAGACCTTTCTAAGGTAGTCACCATCCTTCCAATTATCTACAAATCATCCTTCTTAGTTTTTTGCAAACCACCTATCACAATCTAGTTATTTTACTTCTTTATTGCACCCCCTCCCCAAATACAAGCTCTTCAAGGGTAGAGACTTATCTATCTTGCTTATTATTCTCATCCATGCATAGAACTTACCAACACTTAGCAGATATTCAAAACACTTGTTGAATAAATAGACAACTTCATAAATATCGTCAAAGCAGTACAGATATTAATTATATTGATTTTTATTATTAGCTTATTATAGTTTAAATTGTATTAGTTTATTGTAAATAAAAGTTTTAACTATATTCCAACAGAATAAAAAATATATATATGAAGACTACATGAGCACAAAGGAAGAGAAAAACACCACTGTGCTCAATCCTATTCTTTTAAGGCAGGAATAAAGTAAAACACATAGAGGCTATTGCCGCTGCCTGTCAAACACCCAGGGCCTTTCATCCCCCAAGGGAACTCTCAAATAGGATAGTTCCCATTTGGAAGAGATGCATTTGCAAGACACTACCAGACTGTCCAAACGAAAAAAGACAAAAGGGAACAAACATCTTTCAGGATCAAAACTCCAGGCGAGACCAGAAAGGGGGCTTTCAAAGCAATTTCCACAACCTCTTTGCAAAGAAGTTCAGTGGATCAGAACACAAAGAAAAAACTAACGAGAATCCCTCAATGGATCCTTTACCCACCAACAACATTTCTTCAGAAAGTGACTTGGTCTTACAAAGGAGCTCAGCAAAGGAAGAGCTGTGTAAAACACACTTCAATTTGTACTGTCAAGTGGTCAGATGAGGACAAAAACCTTATACAGTATACATCTATGTGGGAGTATGCATGTGTATTATGTATATAAATCTATGTCCCCAAGGAACACTAACAAAAATACTTACTATATTTAATCACTATAGAGATATTAAATCACTAAAGAGACAAGGAAGAAGTTAAGAAGATTAGTTTGTGGTTGAGAGCTGGCTTTTTGAACCTTAGCACTGGGGAAAAGGGAACCCAAGACTTTTTACAGCATTATAGAAAAACACATTAATCTGGAGGAAAAGAACATGTGTAAGGACAACAACACAAGAAGAAAACCACATGTAGTCAATCTGGTGGTTTGGTTAGGGAGGGAGATGGGATTCAATACAGAAAAGTTATATTAAAGAATAAAAAGAGAGTAACAGAAAGCACTAGGAAGAAAGGCCAGTGAAGCAAATGCAGAAAAGCAAAGTCAAATCAATGGCTATACCAACAAACCTAATCTGGCACTTCTATATGCTATCTTTAGAGTTTTCTCTCTTATGAAGAATAAAAATAATCTTGTTTTTTTGGTATTATTTGCATACACAGGTGATGTCAATCATAACAAGTGAACAGTTCCATTTTAGGGCCGTACACACTGCCAAATACATGGTTAAAAAGTTGTACTGCTGCCTTTTCCCAGTATAAACATGAGGAAGAAACAGTATGAGCTGGAAAAATGAATTCCCATTGGAGAGAAAAGACCATCTCACCATACAGTTCTATGTAACACAGCAGCTTCTCAGATATGACTTTATCTGTTCAAAGGAGTTAAGATCTGAGAACAACAACAAAGGTCACCAAGGAACTAAAGCAGAACTAGTGTCATGCAAGAAAACAAACATTTTTTAATACAGCCTCAAGGTCTTCACTCGGGGCCCATTCACTTTTATTTTAGATGGGATTCTAACGCATTTGGCCAAGTAGTTTCTCAGTGTACAGCAAATCAGAGGTAGCAACTAGAAACTGGAAAAGATAGAAAACTGTGTTGAAAGCAGATGACCTAACAGGAGGAGACTAAAACATCGTTGAAAAAAAGCAATTAAAAAAACTCAGAATCAGTCTAGAAAGTGTTGCTGGCAAGGTTTTATCTAAATAGCTTCTGAGATTATATTTTATTTTAGTTTAATGTGACATTAATATGATGCTTAGTATAGTGACTTGGGTGAAATACTGAGTTATAATGATCCTAAAGTGATAAGTTTTCAATCCTGGAGTTTCTGATTTAGTAAGCAATTATAGCTTATTCAACAGACCAAACGTGATTCTGCTGCACACCTAGAACTGAGAATCACAGTCCTAACAGTCTAAGGAAAGATTATACTACACTTGTATTATTTAAGAAACGAGATGTAATGTACAACACGGTAAATTAACACTACTGTATTTTGTGTGTGTGTGTGTGCATGTGCACTCAGTCGTGTCCAACTCTCAGTGATCCCATGGACTGCAGCCCACCAGGTTCTTCAATCCATGGGATTTTCCAGGTAAGAGTATTGGAGTGGGAGGCCACTTCCTCCTCCAGGGGACCTTCCCGACCCAGGGACCAAACCCTCATTTTGTGTGTCTCCTACACTGGCAGGTGGGTTCTTTACCAACTGCACCACGTGGGAAGCCCTGTATGTTATACATGAAAGTTGTTAAGAGAGTAAATCCTAAGAGTTCTCGTCACAAGAAAAGTTTTTACTTACTTCTTTTATTTTAGATCTATATGAGATCGTTCACTAAACTTACTGTGATAACTGCTTCATGATGTATGTATTAACAAATCAAATTATTGTGCTGTATTACCTTAAACTTATACAGGGCTGTATGTTAATTATATCTCAACAGAACTGGAAGGTTAAAAAAAAAACAAGTGAGGATTTACCATCATCTTTAAATGTGTTCAATAAAATTTGTTTTTAAAATCTGTGTATTTTGAGGTAATCAAGAATAGTCACGTTAGCAGAACACTTCATCTCCCCAAAGGAGGGAGTGCATTAAACAGCATGCTGCCAAGAGCCCGTCTACCCACAGAACAGTATCTTTTGAAACTGCATAAACATAACACATTTATGCAATGATGAGTGAAGCAGAATACTCAATGTGGAATGAAATAACAGTTGAAACTTAACAAACTTAGAGTTATATGAAGAAAAACATCTCATTACTTATGAGGCTGGGTGTTAAACCCCTCTCTATGCAGTAGAATCTCTTGAACAAATTACTTAAAACTTTTACTCACCTTTCTGAAAAATCAGAGTCTATAAATTCTCTAGCCCGTTTTCTATCACTGAAAAGAAAAAAAAAAAAAAACATGAAAATGCATAAGGAACTTTACTTCATGAATAATTTACTTTAACTTATCTAATTCCACTTTGAATATATATCCAAACACAAAACTAACAATTACAAAAGATATGTACATAAAATCAGAACTTAAATTTTGTCACTGGACCCAAGAAATCACAACAGTCATAGGTTTGAAATGAGCTCAACGAATCTCTAGGAAGAAATACTGCAGATTTATAAATGAGAAGGGCTTTCCCAGCAGACACAGGTTCAATCCCTGGGTGACGAAGATCCCCTGGAGAAGGAAATGGCAACTCACTCCAGTATTCTAGCCTGGAAAATCCCATGGACAGAGGAGCCTGGTGGGCTACAGTACTTGGGGTCACAAAGAATCAGACATGACTTGTGTGTCTGACTTGTGTGTCTACCAATGAAACAACAACAATAAACGAAAAGGCACAGAAAAGTTTTATTCACTCTGGGATGACTGATTCTTAAAAACATTAGATAATCATACTACATGCAGTATAAAGCACAGCTAGTTATTGAAAACAGCAAAACCCTGGTCATCTCCAAAGCAGGCCAGCATTACTGGCTCAGACTTGCCTTTCATTAAATTATCTTCCAAGGGTACAAAAAACTCCAGCCTAACTTGCAGATCTATATGAGGATATTGTTAAGGATTGAATGAAGGTCATGGTATTATTATTATTATGGACTTAACATGATACTGTTTCTATGTGTGTGTGCACACACACATGATGTTATGTGTTAACACATATTATTATGGACTTAACATGATATTGTTAAGGATGGAATAAAGAGCCTCTTGATGAAAGTGAAAGAGGAGAGTGAAAAAGCTGGCTTAAAACTCAACATTCAAAAAACGAAGATCATGGCATCTGGTCCCATCACTTCATGGCAAATAGATGGAGAAACAATGGAAACAGTGATGGACTTTTCTTGGGAATCACTGCACATGGTGATTGCAGCCATGAAATTCAAAGACGCTTGCTCCTTGGAAG
This sequence comes from Cervus canadensis, assembly GCF_019320065.1. Lineage (NCBI taxonomy): Eukaryota > Metazoa > Chordata > Mammalia > Artiodactyla > Cervidae > Cervus > Cervus canadensis. The sequence continues at coordinate 4,734,508 of NC_057392.1, read as the reverse complement.
AAAAGCTATGACTAACCTAGACAGCATATTAAAAAGCAGACACATTACTTTGCTGATAAAGGTCCGTCTAGTCAAAGCTATGGTTTTTCCAGTAGTCATGTACGGATGTAAAAGTTGGACTATAAAGAAAGCTGAGTGCTAAAGAATTGATGCTTTTGTACTACGGTGTTGGAAAAGACTCTTGAGAGTCCCTTGGACTGCAAGGAGATCCAACCAGTCCATCCTGAAGGAAATCAGTCCTGAATATTCACTGGAAGGACTGATGCTGAAGCTGAAACTCCAATACTTGGACCACTTGATGCAAAGAACTGACTCATTGGAAAAGACCCTGATGCTGGTAAAGACTGAAGGCAGGAGGAGAAGGGGACAACGGAGGATGAGATGGTTGGATGGCATCACCGACTCGATGAACATGAGTTTGAGCAAACTTTGGGAGTTGGTGATGAACAAGTAAGCCCGGCGCGCTGCAGTCCATGGGGTCGCAAAGAGTCGGACACTACTGAGTGACTGAACTGAACTGAAAGGCCATGGAATTACAAGTGATTCTGTCACTTCATCTTACTTGATAATGGAAAAGACATTATGTATACACATGAAGCAATGTCCCAAGTGGTGCTAGGAGGAAAGAATCTGCCTGCCAATGCAGAGATGCAATGGGTAGGGAATATCCCCTGGAGAAGGAAATGGCAACCCACTCCCGTATTCTTGAATTCTAGAGAATTCTAGAGAATTCCATGGACAGAAGAGCCTGGCAGGCTACAGTCCACAGGGTCACAAAGAGTCAGACATGACTAAGTACACACACACAAAAAAAAATCTTTTGTCTCGTGTGTGTGTGTGTGTGCGTAACTTAAAGGACTTTGCCAGGATTGTTATTTCATTCATTTCTTTAATATCCTTGAAGCAAGGAGATTCTTATTGAACCAAGATTTACTGTTTGCTTATTAGAACTCAAAACTGTAAGTCAATGACAGAACCATCAGTGTGGTATGCCATTTTGGAAATAATTTCTAAAGGGACAAAATAAAATTTTCAGTCACTTATTTTACTATTTCCTTTTATGGAGGGATGAGATGATAAAATGATAAGGAGGGGAGAAAGGTTGAAGAAGGTTATTTTACAGGTAAAGATGGAACATGCAGAGATCTGATATTAAAAGTGGCAAATGAGTAACGAAGAAGGGATACTGATTTAATAGCCTAGTGTCCAAGATAAAACTCAATGAAACTTTTAATATATTTTGGTCTCTTTTTTTCCCTAGTTCTTTTTCTGGTTTTAAATGAAACAAAAATGCTAGTTTCAAGGGGAAAATCTAAGTGCACACACACATATACATAACTCCTTTCTTATGTTTGTTAAAACAATATAAAATGCAGTTTTTACATCTCCAAAGTGGCTAAAAGTCAAAATCATAAAAAGCAGCCATCTTTCAGAGCTGAAGAAAGAAGTTTCAGTTATAAGTTATTGTTTTATTTTTCTGTTTAAAATGGTTGTTCCAGGGAATTCCCTGGTGGTTCAGTGGTTAAGACTCTACACTTCCACTGTAGAGGACAAGGGTTCAATCCCTAGTTAGGGAACCAAGATCCAGAGGATATATCCTGGATGCCCATTTTATATCCTAGATACCCATTTTATACCTAGGACATACAATGAAATAAACAGGTGATCTTAAAGGAAACATACTAGTTTTTAAAACCATAAAAAAAGAACAGAAGATAAGACAGTGAGCAAAAAAATATCAGAACTTTAAAAAAAAAGTCTTTAAAAATGGTAACTTGCAATACTCCTCTTACCCTGGGACCCAGCCAGCAGCTTCTGCTATGTGTGTCTGAGTGACCATTGCTGGTGCGGGGGTGTATGGACTCCCAATCAGAACACTTCCTGAACTGGTCAGTCTCTGCGGTGTGCTTATAATCTGCAAAGTCAAAACAAGGAGAAATACTCTTAGTTGGTAAGGTAAGCCTACAGGCAGGAAATAACTTTGTAAGGAGGAAATCTTATTATCTAAAATGTCCTTAATATCAATCATCTAAAATATAAGCAATACCTTTGACCCACTGTATATTCTAAGATCTTGAAGCACAACTATCAACACTGATACAAAGTACACTGTGGATTTCAGCAAGTGAACAGCCACTGGGAAGGATTAAGCTGGCGACTGACAACATTTTAAAAATCAGAAAAATGAAAACCTTTCTTTAGAATTATGGAAACTAATTTTAGTTGAACTTGAGTAACTAGAACTGGGATAGCAGCAAATTAGATTTTCACAGTCCAAAACATATGCAAAGACATTACACAATTTGGATTCTTATATAGATGCAGTTTTATCTGGTTTTTTTTTTTAAACAGCATTTCCTCATATCATTAAATATTCTTCAAACACATTTTAAAGACCATAAAACATTCTGTTATATGGATTAATTACACCCTATTATTAGATTTTTACAAATATTCAATATTATAAATAATGCTGTGATAAACCTTTTTGCAAAATTATCTTGGCTTTAATTTCCTATGGACAGATTCCAGAAAGGGAATGAATAGAACTAAGATTACAGACTTTACTAAAACCCTATTTTCACACACACACACACACAAAACAGTAAATAAAATAAAGGCATGCTCCAGGGAATGGGAGTATTAGTGGGTCTGGGGAGATGTTACTACATACAAATGATTAGGAAACTATTTTAATAAATTAATTCTATAGTCAAACAAAACACAACAAATACTGACAGATAGCTGGGGAATTCTGATCCTCATAATATGCCAAGGATTATTAAACAGGGCATTCAGAAATTTGCCTCATGAGAAAAAAGGAACACTAGACAAGGCGATTGTACCTCCAAGCCTTCCACATTTTCCATACCACCATACTCCTCACCTCCATCTCAATGCAGGATCCTTAAAGGTAGAGGGTGTTTGCAGGGCCTACCAGTGCTAGGAGACACTCATAGGAAAGAATCAGTAAACATTTACTGAACTGAGACAGAAGACCCAGCTTTTAAAATGATGAAAAAAAGTAGCTTCTTTCTTCATTGATATGCTAGAAAGGATTATATAAAATCCAGTAAGAAAATACAATATAAAGGGTGTAGTTCTCACCAATCACTGCATCATACATTCTGTTCTCTATTATGCTGACCCGGAGCATGAGTGCTTGAGAAATAAAGTCTGAGTATTTGATCAGCCCCTGGTCTACTGTATTCCTAGAACAGGAGTCTCCACAAAGCAATTCTAAGTATTCCGACTTACCCTGAAACAGACTACATTACTTGTGCAATCTGAAAAAAACAATGGAGTTTTTTTTCTTTAGGACTCTACAGGCTCAGTTCTACCTAATTTTAAGGGCTTTGTAGGAAAAAACAAAAAGAAGAAGAAGAAGAAGAAAAGAGGAAGGGAAATAGGACACAGAGAAAAGCTGGTTATTTTGATTGAGAATGACTTTGGACTAAGATGTTATGTTTCAGTTCATTTTTTCTTCCTCAATGTCAGACTGTTAGCTGCTATTCTTTTCTGATCTGAGAGTGATTAGCAATACTCTGTTCCTTCCTCTTAGCAAGCAAGTCTTTAACAAACATTTCATGAACAAAGAAACTGGAAGGACGCTAGACTTGAACTGGATCCATAAATTAGAAGTTCTTGTGAGATGTAGTAAGTTCTTAAACCAGAACAGTAACAGTGAGCCTTAAACAAAACCAAACAGAAGTCAACAGAACTTGACCAACCAATGAACACAGGAAAATTAGTTCATGTAGGTGATAAGTCACACATGCTTTATAAAACTGAACCTTAATTTTGAAGCCTCAAATTAAAATAATATTCAGTTGATCTGATAAGGGAAATGAACATTTACCTTTAGCCTATGAAAGTCATATAGCAACTGAACCTCAGTCTGAAAATTTTCTACCTTCAATCAAGATATCTTATGTGCTACTGCCATCTACAGTAAGAAATGCCAAGAGAGCATGTATATTCTGAAAGGAAAGAATCTATAACGATAAACTATAAGGAATCTATTTAAATAGAAAGTGTTATATGTAAGGGTTTCATTATTTCACAAAATTTTTATTGTCATTGTAAGAGACATGCAGTTTTTAACCATGTTAAAATGATCATGAGATTATCTTATATAAATATATGTGTGTCTGTGCATGTGTGTGTATATATATAAAACCAGGTGCCTTTAAGAAAACAGTAAGAATCCCAAGTCACAGTTACTTCTAAACTAGCTTCTATCAACACAGAAAATAAATTTTTTCTTGAGAACTTTTGAAATTTCTCTCTAACACGAACATCTAGTTTCCAAAGAGATATGTAAAAATTTTAAGAGCAAGTATGAGGCAAACAGGTGAAGTTTTACTTAAGAATTTTCTAATAAAATTGTTTTAAAAACCGTGGATAAGAGATTGAAAATTAGGGGACAACATACAAAAGAGACAAGTAAGAAGAGAGAGAAATGGTTCTTACTGGGGCTCTACAGTATATTAAGAAGTCAAATGACAATAAACTAGGAAATTAAAAAGAAAACTGATTCCTGCCTGAGGACCCAGAACTGCAAAACGTACCTGAGAATCAGGGATACTGGTCTTGGGCTGGCTCTTAAGGAGAGCCCCAAACCTCCTCTCCTTCTGACCTTTGTATCACTGATTCTGAGGTCTGCAGTAATCGAGTATGTCATATACACGAGTACGTATCACTGTCAAAACTGAAGTGTGTAAAGGCTTATATGTACTTTAGTTCAAACTGACAGTGGGAAGGAAAATCATGTTTCCAAAAGAGGAATTCAAATTTGAGCCTTAGCAGCATCCCTGAAATACCAAGAGGAAACAGTCTTTCAAAACAGAGGAGCACTGTAAGGGACAGACTCATGAAAGGTCACACATGCTTGTTTAATTCTGATGTTTATAGAATCACCTTTCAAAATATCGGCTTTCAAGTCAGGTGTGTCATCTCACTTGCACCCACTGCAGTGACTGGTGAGGGCTGAATGCTTAGCAAATGTTTGAAAATATACCCTGAACTACTTAGAATTGTGGCTCCTCACCTGAGCTAAAGTTTCTATGAGCCTGGGGCTAGATGACATTCTTCACATAGTTACAGAACTGGGCAACATCTTTAGCTTGGATTCTGCAGATGATTAACAGTCCTCAAGAGATCAAGAAAAATGTTATGTCTAGTATGTCTTAAGATCTCAAAGACTTTCTGAAGCCATTCAGTATGTTAAAAGAGATTTTTATCTAAGTAATTGTGCATTTAGCATAGCCTACAGTACCATATATTATGAACAAAATTTATGCTTATGGCTCTAGAGATAAGAAGATGTAAGTACTGACAAGGAAGAATTATTGTTCAAATGTTTACGTACTTTTGCTAATGGTGGGTGAGGCCATTTAAATTAGGTATAGTTTTTATTAATACATTAGTTGGATGTGACTGTTTATAAATAAGGCTGTCTTAAAAGCACTGTCTACTTTAAGCTCTAGCATAATTAATGGAATACCTTCAGAGAAATGGTTAAATATTTTCCATTTAAATTCACTATTTCTACTGCTAAAGATTGACATGAGTTGGTGAGTTGTTTCTTCCTAAATGTCCTTTCATCAAAGAGTTTTTCAAATGAGTAACTCCAGATACAGATTAACTGTTGGGTCATAATCAGTTTATATTACAGTATATAGTTTAATGCAGTAAAGGTTATTTTAAAAGAAAAAGGAGAAGAACATAAGACATAACAGATTTCAAATCAACTGAAAACAAGAGAAGCCTCGCAGAGGGGCAAAAAACTTAATATAACACATTCAGAATCCAGATTTAAAAATACATGAAAATTAAACACTGATAAGCACAATGTCTTTTTCTTAAGACTAACCAGTTAGACTCAGCTAAAAATAAAACTTTAAAAATTAAGTGACTGAGATAAGGTATTCACTGGAGTATTTCACCAAGTATCTAGTACTATCCTTTAAATTAGGATAAACTAAGCAAAGTTTCAAATCCTAAAATATGATGATTTTCTTACCATTTGGGGTCCAACATTCACATTTATTGGTCCTAAGGTTTTTGGTAAAATCTTTGTTGGTGAGTTGGTGCTGGAAACTGGAAATGCAACAAATGAAACGTTACCTGAAATGATATTAGAGCACTAGGTTAATGTTCTGCAATGTCAAGGTCACCTTCTATCAGGCTATACATCTGTGCTTTATTGTTGTTTAGTTGCTAAGTCGTTTCTCACTCTTTTGCTACCCCATGGACTGCAGCCCACCAGGTTGCTCTGTCTACGGGATTTTTCAGGCAATACTGGAGTGGATTGTCATTTCCTTCTCCAGCGGATCTTCCCAACCCAGGGACTGAACCTGTGTCTCCCGCACTGGCAGGCGGATTCTTTACCACCAATCCAGCTGAGAAGCCCACATTTGTGCTTAAGTAATTTATCAAGTTATGAACAAGAAGGCACGCAGAAAAGCCACACTACTGCTTTGTTGTATTGAGAATTAGCAAAATAAATTCGCAAAATACACAGTTCAGTCTATCTGATAACTACTAAACCTTCAGCTGGTTTTCTAAAGGAAAAAATATTTACAAGTACATAATGTAAATCACAGTTTATATCACAGTTGAGAATCCCAGTTAGATCTTGACTATAAATGACAGAACACAACAACAAAAAGATGACATGAGATAAAATAAATATCTATTAAAATTTTTTATAGTATAAAACAAAATTTTAATATTAAAAGTTAACATCGTTTCAAAATGTTGAGCTAGCCACTTTTTGAAATTTTTGTTATACTGGAAAAACAAATATACTGCTACCAAGTTACTGATGGTGGAAACTACTGGGATCTTTACAGTGTCTTCAAGTGATCTCAACAAACTAAATTTCAAATTAAGGTAGCAAAATGCTATCCCTCCAAAGGAAAAGCCGACCAATAATTTTCTGAATGTGTCAACTATTAATACATAACTTTTCTGGACAAACTTCAGTTTATCAATATTTCTCTCAGAAGATAACAGTGGGATCCAACATAACAAATGAGATCACATAGGAAGTGTGTGAAAGAGGGTCAACACTGAAACTCTGGGGAAAAAAAATCAACATTTAAGAGTAGGACCAGAAAGACACCATCCTCAGACGGCCCTTTGTTAGCTCCTACAAAGCCTGCCCAACTCCTGAAGCCCTGCTCTTATCTCCTAGTTCTCAGCAGATCTCCTGCAGTAAGGAGCTCAGGCCATGAGCCTGCATTACGGCTCCTCTTCCTCAGCCTGTGAGCTTACTTGCACCCTCAAATTTTTTTACTTATTTCTCTCAGAGAGGAAGATTCTCATATAAATTACTTCTTTCATGTCTGCTCTCTACTTCCTGTCTTCTCAGGGAACTCTCGCATCAATCATTTCCTCTGTCTTCTGAGTTTTCAAGTATATTACTGGCTCCTTCCCCTCAGTTTCTTATATCATTTCCTTCAAATTCTACATTTCAAAATCAAATTCTTTAATCATATGACATCTCTTCTATGCAGAATCTCAAAAGAAACAATACAAATGAACTGATTTACAAACCAGAGTCACAGACCCAGAGAACAAACTTACGGTTGCAGGGTTTGGGGGGTTGGGGGGAGGACGGGGGGAAGGGGTACCTAGGGAGTTGAAGATGGATGTGTACACACTGCTACATTTAAAATGGACAGCCAACAAGGTCCTACTGTTCCATGCACGGGACGCTGCTCAGTGTTATGTGGCAGCCTGGAGGGGAGAGGAGTTTGGGGGAGAATAGATAAATGTACATGTACGGCCGAGTCCCCCTGCTGTCCACCTGAAACTATCACAACATTGTTAATCGGCTGTACTCCAATACAAAAATAAAAAGCTTGAAAAAAATCAAATTCCTTACCCTTCTCATGCCCACTCAGCAAGGACCAGTACCCAAATCTGCTTCTCCTTCTTGGTATAGATTATCACACACCAGCTACCCAAACCAGAAACCATCAACCCCCTCCTCATTCAACCAACCACCACATCCTACCTGATATCTTCTTACCCTGGCTCCTTTATGTTGCCGGCATTTGTTTAATTTGGAACTTTATCAAATCTCATTTGAATGCAGTTACTTCTCTGATACAGAGGTTCACAGCCCTGGCTGTGCAATGGAATTATCTGGGAAGCAATAAAAAACCGCCAATGTCTGGGTCTCACCCCCAGGCTGCTGATATAATTGGAGTCAACCTGGGCATCAGACTGTTAAAGTTCTCCAGGAAGCTCCTAGGTGAAGCCAGGGTTGAGCACCACTTCCCCGACTGGATATCCTACCTCAAATGGCTTTCCTGGCGTATCTGCACATCCGTGAAGAACCAGTCTTTCCACTGATGAAACTGTTGTGGACACTCCCTATTTAAGGCATTTCTGAGGTTCCACAACGTTTTCTAAATGCCTTTCACACTCCTTAACATTGGCACAAAAGCTCCCGCCTGGAGATCTCGGCCTCCCTGGGAAGCTTCGTGCTTAACTACTCCTTCCACATGCACCTTCCACTCCAATCAGATTAAATTCCCTGCAGTCCCAGAAAGGCCCCACCCAGGTCAACCACTCCAGCTCTGGGGCACACAATTCCTTCTGGTGGGAAGTCTCTTTCTGCTGAGACAATTCCTACCTTTCAGTGTTTCAAAATAGCACTCCATGCTATTTTCTGAGCCATGACTATGTGCCAAAGTGTGTTCTAGAGGCTTTCCACATATACATCATCTCATTACTGCTTAAGACAAAAGTGTGAAGTATATTTTTACTGACTCCATTTTACCCATGAAGAAATTAAGACAGAGTGAGGTTAAATAATTTATACAAGGTCCTACAGGCTCTAGAGCTTCTGTTCTGTGTCTCGAGCCTCTACACTCTTCTTCTGGGTTTTCATAAAATCTATGATTTACTTGAAATTCTACTGTAAAGGAGATTGTGGTGTCAGCTGTGTATTCAAGTGCCTGGTTTAATTCCTGGCATAAAAGAGATGCATGAAACAATAAAAACTGTTTGACTTGTACAGATAGGAGCTATTACCTTTTCTAATCTGGATGCCATACTTCCCGTAATGTAGCCTAAACTGTATTTTTTGTTACTTTTTAACAGGTGAAATAAACTTACACACCCGGTCCTTTGTTTATTGTTTTTAAAACATGACTGAGCAATTGGTATAATCAAAGTGTCCTTACTCTCCAACTGCTCAACTGATCTTTCGTGTAATATGCATATCTTATCTGTTGCTAAAGATTGAGGTTATCATCAAAACTCCCCAAATGTGGTTATTCACCTGCTTAAAAATTCACCTAACTGGAGAGCAGCACTAATCTGTGATTCTAGGCGGAAGAACTGTAACTGACAGACATGTGCCATGCACTCAGTCCTGGGCAGGAGAGGGACATATCATGAATCCATATAAAGATGAATCCAGCCCTGAAACTGTCTGACTCTCAGATGACTTTTTTTTTTTTATAATAATCTTAGGGCTGCTGAATGTTTAAGATGAGATCATCTCTGATACACTGGGTGAGGAGCAAAAAAGTAAAAAATATGCAAATAACAGTGAAGCAAGAAACATATCAACAAAAAGATGATGAATGCTAGGGAATAAATTGACCTCAATTTGAAACTTAACAGTAAAGGAAAATTAAGAATATAAAACTTAGGTCGAAAACAAAAAGAAAAATATTAAAGCCAGATCTGTTATGCCAGTTCATATCAAAGAATTTAGCAGGAAACAAATAAATTTGATTCTAAAGAGTATCTGGAAAAGTAAATACAGAGAACAGCTGAGAAAATTTTGAAAAAAATAAAGGAATAATGGGGAAAGAGAGGAACTTTAGACCCCCAGATTTCACAATTATTAGATAGCTAACGGGATTGAATTCATGTGACATTGGCTAAGATGCAGACAAAAAAACTGACGAAACAGAAATTGAAGTCCCAAATTTGCTTCATTTATATGCAGAAATTTTATATGTGGTAAAACTAGCATTTCAAATGAATGGAGAAAGGGCAGATTAACAGAATTTAGAAAACTTAAGTGAAAGAATTGATGCTTTTGAACTAAGGTGTTTACTAGCATCTCACATGCTAGTAAAGTAATGCTTAAAATTCTCCAAGCCTGGCTTCAGTAATACATGAACTGTGAACTTCCAGATGTTCAAGCTGGTTTTAGAAAAGGCAGAGAAACCAGAGATCAAATCGCCAACATCCGCTGGATCATTGAAAACGCAAGAGAGTTCCAGAAAAACATCTATTTCTGCTTTATTGACTATGCCAAAGCCTTTGACTGTGTGGGTTACAATAAACTGGAAAATTCTGAAAGAGATGGGAATACCAGACCACCTGACCTGCCTCTTGAGAAATCTGTATGCAGGTCAGGAAGCAACAGTTAGAACTGAACATGGAACAACAAACTGGTTCCAAATAGGAAAAGGAGTATGTCAAGGCTGTATATTGTCACCCTGCTTATTTAACTTATATGCAGAGTACATCATGAGAAACGCTGGGCTGGAGGAAGCACAAGCTGTAATCAAGATTGCCGGGAGAAATATCAATAACCTCAGATATGCAGATGACACCACCCTTATGGCAGAATGTGAAGACGAACTAAAAAGCCTCTTGATGAAAGTGAAAGAGAATGTTGGCTTAAAGCTTAACATTCAGAAAACTAAGATCATGGCATCCGGTACCATCACTTCATGGCAAATAGATGCGGAAACAGTGGAAACAGTGATGGACTTTATTTTTGGGGCTCCAAAATCACTGCTGATGGTGACTGCAGCCATGAAATTAAAAGACGCTTACTCCTTGGAAGAAAAGCTATGACTAACCTAGACAGCATATTTAAAAGCAGAGACATTACTTTGCCAACAAATGTCCGTCTAGTCAAGGCTATGGTTTTTCCAGTGGTCATGTATGGATGAGAGAGTTGGACTATAAAGAGAGCAGAGCTGAGAAGAATTGATGCTTTTGAACTGTGGTGTTGGAGAAGACTCTTGAGAGTCCCTTGGACTGCAAGGAGATCCAACCAGTCCATCCTAACGGAGATCAGTCCTGGGTGTTCACTGGAAGGACTGATGGTGAAGCTGAAACTCCAATACTTTGGCCACCTGATGTGAAGAGCTGACTCATTTGAAAAGACCCTGATGCTGGGAAAGATTGAGGGCAGGAGGAGAAGGGGACGACAGAGGATGAGATGGTTGGATGGCATCACCAACTCAAAGGACATGGGTTTGGGTGTATTCCGGGAGTTGGTGATGGACAGGGAGGTTCACGGGGTCGCAAAGAGTTGGACACAACTGAGTGACTGAACTGAATGCCATAACAAACCACTTGTGGAATCTTCGTTCCCAACCAGAGATCAAGCCATGAGCCTTTGGAGTGGGGGCACTGACTCTAAGATTACGGACAACCAGAGAACTCACCCTAGGGAGTATCAGATAGTGAGAACTCCTACAGAGGAAACCACTTGAATAAAAGACCTGGCATCACCCAACCACCAGTAGCACCCTGTACATTCAAACAACGAACAAAACAAAAAAAAAAAACCCAGTCATCAGACAGGATTACCACCTCACTCAGTCTTGCCCATCAGAGGAAAAACAAACAAACAAAAAAACTTAGCATAAATCTTACCCTATATGAAGCTTACACAAACCACTCCACCAATCTTAGGGGGGACAGAAAACAAAAGGGAGAAAGGATTCAACCTTGAAGCCTGGGGAAAGGAGACCTCAAACACAGTAAGCTTAAAAAAAAAATAATGAAAAGGCAGAGAAATACCGCACACATGAAGGAACAAACTATAAACACAGAAATCCAAATAAATGAAGAGGAAATAGAAAAACTACCTGAAAAAGAATTCAGAATAACGATAGTACAGATGATCAAAAACCTTGAAAACAATGGAGAAAATGCAGAAATCAGTTAACAAAGACCTAGAAGAAGTAAAGAATAAATATACAAACAACACAATTAACCGGAATTAAAAATACTCTAGAAGGCATCAATAGCAGAATATCAGAAGCAGAAGAACAAACCAGTGACGTGGAAGATAAAATGGTGGAAATAACTTCTGAAGAGCAGAATAAAGTAAAATGAAAAGAACTGAGAATAGTCTCAGAGACCTCTGGGACAATAGCAAATGCACCAAATTCGAATTATAGGGGTCCCAGAAGAAGAGAGAAAAAGAAAGGGTATGAGAAAATTTTTGAAGAGATTATAGTTGAAAATTTCCCCAACATGGAAAAGGAAAGAGTCAATCAAGTCCAAGAAGTGCAAAGAGTCCCATACAGGATAAACCCAAGGAGAAACACGCCAAGACACATACTAATCAAACTAACAAAGATTAAACACAAAGAAAGAATATTAAAAGCTGCAAGGGAAAAGCAAAAAGTAACAAACAGGGGAAACCCCATACGTTTAATAGCTGATCTTTCAGCAGAAACTCCGCAGGCCAGAAGGGAATGGCAGGATATATTTAAAGTACTGAAAGGGAAAAATCTACAACCAAGATTACTCTACCTGGCAAGGATCTCATTGATGGAGACATCAAAAGCTTTTCAGACAAGCCAAAGTTAAGAGAATTCAGTATCACCAAACCAGCTTTACAACAAATGTTAAAGGGACTTACATAGTCAAGAAACACAAGAGAAGAAAAAGATCTACAAATCAAACCCCAAACAATTAAGAAAATGACAACAGGAACATATATATCAATAATTATGGATTTTATATATCAGTATATATATATATATATCAGCAATCTATGGATTCAATGCTATCCTATCAAATTACCAATGGCATTTTTCACAGGACTAAAAACAAATTTTCACAATTCATATGGAAACACAAAAGACCCTGAATAGCCAAAGCAGTCTTAAGAAAGAATGGAGCTGGAGCAATCAAACTTTCTGACTTCAGATTATACTACAAAGCTACAGTCATCAAGAACTTTCTGACTTCAGATTATACTACAAAGCTACAGTCATCAAGATGGTATGATACTGGTATAAAAACAGAAATAGAGACCAATAGAACAAGATAGAAAGCCCAGAAATAAACCCATGCACCTATGGGTACCTTATTTTTGACAAAGGAGGCAAGAATATACAATGGGGCAAAGACAGCCTCTTCAATAAATGGTGCTGGGAAAACTGGACAGCTACACGCAAAAGAATCAAATTAGAACACTTCCTAATACCATACATAAAAATAAACTCAAAATGGATTAAAGACCTAAATGTAAGACCAGAAACTATAAAACTCTTAGAGGAAAACATAGGCAGAACACTTCATGACATAAATCAAAGCAAGACCCTCTACAATCTACCTCCTAGAGTAATGGAAATAAAAACAGAAGTAAACAAGTGGGATCTGATTAAACCTAAAAGCTTTTGCACAGCAAAGGAAACTATAAGCAAGGTGAAGACAACCCTCAGAATGGGAGAAAATAAACAAAAATGAAACAATTGACAAAGGATTAATTTCCAAAATATACAAGCAGCTTATACAACTCAATACCAGAAGAACAAACAACCCAATCAAAAAGTGGGAAAAAGACCTAAACAGACATTTCTCCAAGGAAGACATACAGATGGCTAACAAACACATGAAAAGATGCTCAACACCGCTCATTATTACAGAAATGCAAATCAAAACTACAATGAGATATCACCTCACACCAGTCAGAATGGCCATCATCAAAAAGTCTACAAACAATAAATGCTGGGGAGGATGTGGAGAAATAGGAATGCTCTTGCCCTGTTGGTGGGAATGTAAATTGATAGAGCCACTGTGGAAGACGGTATGGAGATTCCTTAGAAAACTAGGAATAAAACCACCATATGACCCAGCAATCCACTCCTAGGCATATACCCTGAGGAAACCAAAACTGAAAAAAACACATGTATCCCATTGTTCACTGCAGCACTATTTACAATAGCTAGAACATGGAAGCAACCTAGATGTCCATCGACAGATGAATGGATAAAGAATTAGTGGTACATATACACAATAGAATATCACTCAGCCATAAAAAGGAATCCATTTGAGTCAGTTCTGATGAGGTGGTTGAACCTAGAGCCTATTATACAGAGTGAAGTAAGTCAGAAAGAGAAAGAGAAATATCGTAGTCTAATGCATATATACGGAATCTAGAAAAATGGTACTGAAGGATTTATTTACAGGGCAGCAATGGAGAAACAGACATAGAGAATAGATTTATGGACATGGGGAGAGGGGAGGAGAGGGTGAGATGTATGGAAAGAGTAACATGGAAACTTGCATTACCATATGTAAAACAGATAGCCAACAGGAATTTGCTGTACCGCTCAGGAAACTCAAACAGGGGCTCTGTATCAACCTAGAGGGGTGGGATGGGGAGGGAGATGGGAGGGAGCTTCAAAGGGAAGGGGATATGTATACCTATGGTTGATCCATGGTGAGGTCTGACAGAAAACAACAAAAGCAACTATCTGTAAATTAAATTTGTAAATTTGTAAATCTGTAAATTCTGTAAAGCAACTATCCTTCAATTAAAAAAAAAACAATCTACATATACACGTAAGTTTACAGATGCAGAAAGAGTCTGGCAAGATAACAAACTTAATAGAGGTTACCTCTGGGTGAGTTGGAGAAGGAAATGGCAACCCACTCCAGTACTCTTGCCTGGAGAATCCCATGGAAGGAGGAGCCTGGTAGGCTACAGTCCATGGGGTTGCAAAGAGTCGGACACGACTGAGCGACTTCACTTTCACTTTCTGGGTGAAGAAAAATGTTTTCCTTTGTTTTATACTTTATTATTATTAAAAAGTTTTATGAACATGCATGCACTTGTTTTATAATGTAAAAACCTATTGCTACTCTGAACCAAAAAAAAAAAAAAAAAAACCACAGAGAGAGAGCGAACGCCAGGGAGTCAGCTGGTACTGTTCATACAAGGTGAAGATCCACAAATGAAGCATCTCTGTTTTATAATTAGTAAAAATGAAATCTGTTTCAGGAGCAGTTAAAGGGACTCTACTGGGATTTCACAATTGTAATATCTAGAAATAAAAGAAATGTATTTAGACATAATTTAGTTTCATAAAATCAACTAGGCTCAGCAGCAGAAATATAATTTTTTGGATTCAAAAGACATTTAAATAGGTTACAAACATCCAGCCTCCTGAAATGTCAGCTCCATTAGGAGTAAACCAAACCACGTCTACATAATTTTTCATAACTACTTGGCCTTAATTCACAGCTGCCTGGCAACAGGGTCCTGACACTGTCCCGAAGCCAATGTCTGGCACATGATGTATTTATTAAAAACAAAAATTTAAAGACCTGCCTGGATTTTGATCCTGGCAATTCCCTGAATTAACTAAAATGAGATCAATCACCTAGGAAAGGGGCTTGAAAAAGAGCTAAAACTTATGCCAAATCTTGGCAAAGGCACAAAATTTTGCCTCAAATTTTATCTTAATTTCTTGAATAACTGGAATCCTTCTGTTTTCCATTAGAATTGTCCAGACACCAAAGAGTTCTTTCAGTCGTAATTCTTGGGGGGCGGGCAGGGGCACAGTTATAGTTATATTTAATCACCTTTAATATGTCCAATTAAAATGAAAAATTCAAATAATTGTGGTTTGTTATGATGTCAGTGGACTTCCCAAATAGCGCTAGTGGTAAAGAATCCTCCTGCCAATGCAAGAGACATAAGAGGCGTGGGTCAGAAGATTCCCCTGGAAACGGGCATGGCAACCCACCCCGGTATTCTTGCCTAGAGAATCCCCATGGATAGAGGAGCCTGTGGGCTACAGTCCACGGGGTTGCAAAGAGTCAGACATGACTGAAGTGACTAAGCACATATGATGTCAGTACAAGTTATATTTTATCTTCTGGGGAAAAAATTTTTGGCCTTGAACTAGCTTTGGGGAAAACCTCCATCCAAGCCTATCACATCCTCCTAGAAGAACCATATTAGGAACTTATTATAGGAACAAATATGCTTATTTTATGGGTTTATAAATATTTCAAATCAGAAACTGTTATACAGGGTCCAAACTTCACAGGACAAGCTAAACCTACAGCCCTAAAGAAAAGTTTAAAAATGTGGTGGTGTACATATGTGTTTGTCAAACTCGTAGAACTCTAGCCTAAAAAGGGTTAATTCTACTGCATGTAAATTGCATCTTAATTTTTAAAAATTGGAAAAAAGTGCCCTAGGCAATTTATTTACTTATTGCTAAGAAGCTAATTACAGATTAAAAATCCTCTTGCGTGTTCTCTTCTGTTACCTACTTTACAAATTTATTTTTTAAACAGGTAGTTCATGGATTTGTCTAAACTACATTCTTTCAGCTACTCTCTTTTGAAAACCTCTTGCATCATCACAATCTACCCCCTTCTGCTGGATCATTCTTATCAGCATATGAACACGCATTTTTTTCTTTCATCTTAAAAACAGAACACAAAAACATAGTTAAGTTTCCTTAACTACGTACACAGCTCTCCAGCTACCAATTCGTTTCTGTTGCCCTTCACAACAACAAAACTCACAAAATCTGTCAACATCTGCTCTCTCTACTTCTCCACTCTGTTTTCTTTAACCCACTCCCGTGGCCACTCCCAAACTTCACTGAACTAGTTGTTACCAAGATCATCTCCATGTTGCTAAATCCAATGGTCAATTCTCAGTTTTCAACTTAACCTTAATCTATCAGCCATATCTGATGCTTTTCAAAATCACATCTTCCTCTCAAACACTCTCCACTTGGCATCCAAAGCTCCATTCTCTCTGGGCTCTCCTCCGAACCACTGGCTTCTCCTCACTCCTGGTTGCTGGATCCTCCTCGCTAGAAACATTCGAGAGCCCTTTCTATCAGTCCTCTGACTCTTCTCTGTCAACTCTTCCTCACGAGGTGGTACAACAGCTCCTGTTAGACTCATGTATACAACTGTCCTTTTGCATATCTCCATTTTGATGTTTAATCATTACCTCGAACTTAACATACTCAAAACTGAACTCAATACTCCAAATCTCTGACTGCTCCCCATCCCACACAGAAAACTCCTTCTCCCATCTCTCTCTTCATCGCAGTAAATGTCAATTCCATTCTTCAACTTTTTATAGACCAGAAGAGATGACTACTGACATTGTCTTATATCCTACATACAGTCCATTAGCAAATCCTACTGGCCCTATCTTTAAAATGTGTTCTGACAAGAAAACAAAGTAGTGGTTACCAGTTGGGCGGAAGGGCAGACAATATAGAGGTCGGGGAGTGGGAAGCACAAATTACTGGGTGTAAGATAGGCTCAAGGAAGTATTGTTCAACATGAGAAATATAGCCAGTGTCTTACAATAACTGTTCATGGAAAGTAACCTTTGAAAAATACAGATTAAAAAAAACAAAAAAAAGCAGATGGACAATGAAAAACATAACAATGTGTACCCAAAAAAGTAATTAAAAAAAACCCACCCAAACAATCTATGTACAAAGAGGTTGTGTCAGAACATTGCTGGTTTACATACATGATGGTGGTCCTTATTTTGAATTTTCATTTAGTTCTTTGCTATATATCTGTACCCATACCCACAATGAAAATGATTTAATGTTTACAAAAAAAATAAATGTGGGACTTCCTTGGTGGTCCAGTAGCTAAAACTCTGTACTCCCAATGCAGGGGGCCTGGGTTCCATCCCTGGTCAGGGAACTAGATCCCACGTGCCACAACTGAGTCGTAACTACAGATCCCACACATCATGTGGCAATGAAGACCCAGTGCAGGCAAATAAATAATAATATCAAGCCCTCAATCAACTCACAGTTTAAAAAATAAATAAAACAAAATAAAATGTATCTTGAATGCAACCATTTCTCATCCACTCTGCTGCTATCAGTCTGATCCAAGTGACCATTTCTATCTTGAATTATTGTGAAGTGTTCCTGACTCATCCACCTGTCCTGCATTAGGCCCACCTAACCCCACAACTTTACTCCCAAGCTTTCCAATACAGTATTAGACAGAAGCTATAAAGCACTTGAAATGGAGTTAGCATGACTGAGGACCTAATTTCTAAGCTTCTGTTCTTGTTGCGTAGTCGCTAAGTCCTGCCGTAGCATCACTAATACCCTTTGCAACTCCATGGACTGTAGTCCGCCAGGCTCCTCAAGCCTGGGAAATCCAGTGTGCAGGATTTCCCAGGTAAGAATACTGGAGTGAGTTGCCATTTCCCTCTCCAAATTCCTAAACTTTTTAAATTTTAATTAACTCAAATCTACAAACTGAAGCAGTAGAAAATATTTTGCCATTAAAAACAGCATGACTAAAAAAAAAAAAACAGCCTGACTATTTTGGTAGTACTGCATTTCACCTCAATTGTTGAAACTTTAACATCTAAACTGAAATGTGCTTTAAATGTAAGATAACAGATTTCGAAGGCTAAGTAACTAAAATCTATCTCACTAAAAATTTGATTATGTTGACTACGTGTTCAATGATAAATGTTCTAGATACTGGGGTAAATAAAATTTATCATTCAGGTTAATTTTATCCATTTCTTTTCATCATTTTAACCTGGCTACTAGAAAATTTAAAATTATGTGACTTACGTCGTCCTACTGAACAGCACTGCTCTATTTGTCATCACACAGCCGAGGGATCCTGCTTTGTAGAGTAATTCTCTTCCAAACTCTCCAGCTGACTTTGCATCTCAGTTAGCGTAAGTCCTTAAGATGGTTAATGGGGCCCAAGGTCACTTGACCCCTCCCTTCTGACATCACCACCTGTCAGATCTCTCCCCTATCTCTCCCTTTGTTGTTCTGCATTCACCCAGGACTGTGCGCTGCTCCTCAAACCATGTCCAGCAATTTTCTCCCTCATGGCCTTTGTCTCTCAAGTTCCCTCTGTTGATAACTTTCTTCCCCTAGATACCTATCTATGTGTCTTATTCCCCAGTTTCCTTCAAGACTCTGCTCAGCTGTCAGTGCGTCAGAAATGCCCGATTACCCCATGCCGGCACTTCTTCATTCACCATTTTTCACCACAGTACTTCTCTGTCTGTGCTGCAAATTTACATTTACTTGTTTGTATGATCATTATCGGCCCATAGCACACGACACATCTGTCACAAAGACACATGCACCCCGATTTTCACTGTAGCACCATTTACAATAGCCAGGACATGGGAACAACCTAAATGTCCATCAAAAGAGGAATGGATAGAGAAGATGCGGTGTATGTATGCATATACATCTATGTATGTATATGTGTATGTATATACACACACACACATAGGTAAATACAATGGAATACTACTCAACCATAAAGAAGAACAAAACTGGGTCATGTGTAGAGATGTGGATGGACCTAAAGACTGTCATACAGAGTGAAGTCAGAAAAACAAGTATCACATATTAACGCATATATGTGAAATCTGAACAAACTGGTACAGACCATCAGAGACACAGCTGTAGAGAACAAATGAAATGTATGGACACCAAGGGAGGAAAGGAGGGTGTGGGATTAATGGAGGGGTTGGGATTGACATATACACACTATTGAGACTATGTATAAAATAGGTAACTGGTGTGGCTCAGTGGCAAACAATCCACCTGTCAATGTAGAAAATACAGGAGATGCAGGTTTGATCCCTGGGTCGGGAAGATCCCCACAGGAGGAAATGGCAACCCACTCCAGTGTTTTTGCCGAGAAAAACCCTGGCATGGACAGAGGAGCCTAGCAGGCTACAGTCTACACGTTCACAAGAGAGTCGGACACGACTCAGTGACAGAGCACACACAGTGAGAACATACTATATAACAGCACAGGGAACTCTACTCACGGCTCCACGGTGGCCTCAATGTGAAGGAAACCCAAAAAAGAGGAGATATATGCATACTTATAGCTGATTCACTTTGCTGCACAGTAAGCAAAAACTAACACAACACTGTAAAGTAACTATACTCCAAAAAAATGTCAAAAAATATATGTCAGATGAATGAATAAATGCACAAATACATGAATGTCTGCATGGAAGCATGTGATACAAATTCAGGAGACAGACATATTATTCAGTGAAAACTATATCTCCTCCCATCACCAATCACCACCTATCCATTCCCCCTTCCCTAGTGACAGCTACGATGCCAGTTTCTATATAACCTTTCAGAAATATTCAAGGCATATACTAACATATATGCATATATACATCCTTTTTCCCTTACACATATGGTTAAAAAAATATCAGTTTGCACATTGCTTTTTTACCACTTAACAATACTATATCTATTTTAGATGTCTTTTGCCACCTATTTACATACATATGTTATTTTGCTTCAACATTTACTTTGTTAGCTAGATAATATTTCTTTTTATAGCTCTAGCAGCATGAGTCCCTTAATAATAGAAAGCTTTTAATGTTACAAACATTAATAGCAAAATCTTTTTATTACTACAAAGAATGCTGCAATGACTACATATATCTTTACACACATCAGTTGTACCAAATATCTGTACAAATTCACCCTCTGTTCAGAAATGTATGAATGTATCCATTTCCACGTAACCTTACCAACTCAGTGTTTTATCAAACTTTATTTCTGTCAATCTTTAGGTTAAAAATAGCATCTCATTTTGATTTTATTTTGGTTTTATTATTATGAATAAGGCTAACATGCTTTGTTTAAAAGTCATCTAAATTTTCCTTCCTGAGAATTAGGACCATCTTTCTATTGGCTGTTGGTGATTCATTGGTGGACTCTCTTTAAATACTTAAAGGGTAAGAATATTCTTTGTTATACCTGGTGAAAATATTTTTCCCAATTTGACACTTGTCTTTGGCTTTTATATATGATTTTCTCTTCACATTTGAAAAGAATGCTGTCAATCTTATACTTCTTTCCTGTTATGACTTTAATGTCATATTTAAAAGGTCTGTGAACACATAAGAGATACGGGTTAAATCTCTGAGTTAGGAAGATCCCCTGAAGGAGGGAGGGCATGGCAACCCACTCCAGTATTCTTACCTGGAAAATCTCATGGACAGAGGAGACTGTTGGGTTACAGTCCACACGGTCACAAAATAGTCGGACAAGAGTGAAGTGACTTAGCATGCACAAGTTTGGTATTTCCAGTTAGATACGCTATTCTTCAATTTAATTGTCATTCATTACATACTGAAGACTGTATTAAACATCCCCCATGTTTTCTACTTTAACACCTTCATTTTAAATTTTACACCCTTGACCATCTGGAATTTATTTAATGTGAGAAATGAATGACCCAATTTTGCCCCCTAGATGGCTACTTTAGGTTACCTATGGTAGACGGCTACCATCTAACGAGAACCCTACTCCCCTTCCCCACGCTACATGAAAGTCTAGCTTACTGACTACCTTCATGCGTACCTTACTGACTGTTTGCTCCACTGATGCGCCTCATCACATGCTTCACTTCGTTCATGATTAATGTTTCCAACAGAGAATAAGGAGACTCAGACAGTGTCAAGCGTTTCCCTCCTTCCCATACTACCCTTTAATTATTTGTTAATAACAGTTTTAAAGGACTATAGATCAGTTTCAAATACAGTACTAATGAGGTCAAGTCACAGGTCAATTCTGGAAGAGGTGCGTTCATCTGCAAAAAGGGAAGATTCCATAGTCTTCAGACTGTATTTCTAATTCTAGCCCGTCATCTAGCAAATAACATATGTCACTGAAGAGAGACTAGGGTAGGGAGAACAATATGATGGCTCAGGGGATATTTATCACCTTTATGTGAAAAATAATTCAGGCCACACAGATCAACAGCACCATCTTCATAAATCAAGCACACATTAGTTTGCAAAGACAGCATATCCAACTGGAAATAGCAAATCTGTAAAGATAGTAAAATATAGCACATCCATATATAAGATGCATGTCAGGATTGGGGACTGAAGGTAAATAAACCTGCAGTCACTCTGACCTCATTTGTTAACTCTTTTTTTTTTTAAGTTTTCTTTCTATTTAGAGTTTAGCTATTTACTGGGCATTACCTGTATGTGCCCCGTAACACTGCTGTGTTCTATACTGTTGCACCCGTACTCAATCATGTTCACCAAAGTTGCTAAGATTAAATTCAACACCATTACTACACTTTGTAACATGGGTGACCATGGTATCACTATAATTGGTAAGGCTGAGAAATAGAAAAGTTCATAAGATCTCCAAAGTTATGGTTAAAATGACCTTAAGTGTATGTGGTTCCAAAATGGAAATCAAGCATCCTTAGAGCATAAATGAAGACAGAAGAAGTGAAATGCACATTCTTATGTATCACAGGCATGGAAGCCAGAGTCGGAATGTTTTTGCAGCTGTCAAAAAACAAGACTTCTAGGATTCCGCCCCCCCACGCAAAGGACCACCTATCCAGAATCTTTCCAAGGAACCAGAGAGGATCCTTGAAGTGACCATAACCCCCACCCCCAAAAAAACCAACTCTACACCCTCAGAGCCTACTCCCAATGGGCCAATAAATCTTTTATGTCAGTCCTTCCTTGGCCTGGAGGATCCAGTCTTTTCTCTCGGCTTTGATAAGCATTTTTACTTGGAGGACACCTTTTAAAACCATTAGCTAGCTCTCCCTTTTCCTGGTATCCATAACCATAAATACCCTGGATTCTTCAATCTGAAAGGAGAAAAACATTTCTTTCTCCTTCTCCTCACATGTCCGAATTTAAAGAGGGCCTACTAATTTCTTAAATGGACTGCTAATTCAAGCTCTGGTATCAGGAATATTATAATCATTTTCGTTTAGTTCATCAAATGTCAAAGCTAAAAGATCTTAGAAATCATATCATCCATCCTCCCTGGTTTCCTTTTGTAGGACTTTTCCTTTTCAGTGTCCATCCAAAAACATTCAGCTCTTCTAGAGGCTGGAACCTACTGTTTTTCAATGGCTTCTTTATCTTTAGTTAAAATATTTCCCTTTGTCCTTTTTCTGTTTACCTTGCTGAGACAAGGACAACTTTTAACTCTTGATTTCCCCTTCCACCTCCTTAATTAGGATTTCCAAGCATTGGACATTTAATCTTCTGATTAATAATTAAGTTTACCATATGGCCTCAAACGACTCGGTTCTTCCAAGCCTTCCCAGTAACTCTTCCCACCTGGTCCTAGGACGCAAAGAGGGTGACAACTGTGGAAGAGGGTAGTGTCCCTCTTCATCAAAATACGTTTCTGGGCTCCACTAGACACCTAAAGGATCAAAAACCAGGCGGCAGTGAGTATTTTAAATAAGTACCTCAGATGTCTGAGGATCAAGGAAGACTGGGACAAACTGCCACAAGTACCCGTTTTCTCCGTGTTCAAATTCAGGAAGTGATGCCATCTAAGTAGACTCTACTCCACTCATGTCCCGTTTCCGTCTTAAAAAGAGAAGGGGCCAAGTGATCCTTATTTATTATTAATTATTATTATTTATTGTCTCCAGTTCTTCCATGTTATATCCTTTCAGAGTTTAGCCTATTTTCAGCCACCACTTTTAGCACCTCACCAAAGCCAACAGACCCACCAGATGGCACAGAGATGCTGTCTGTTGTCTAGAAAAGAGAGTGACGGAAAGCAGCATATTTTATCTTGGACCAGCAGCCACTGAATGGCTGGAGTAGATCGACAGAGCTGGTGCAACCACAAGATCAGGCCCGCTGAGCGTCAGGACACCCAAGGGCACTCAAGTGGGAATCGCTCTCACGAAGAAGCCCATAACCCCTCTGAGACGCTAACTTGCCCCAGACCCTGTTACAAATAAATCAATCAGATGGTAAAGAATCTGCCTGCCACGCAGGAGACCTGGGTTCGATGTGTGGGTCAGGAAGATCCCCTGGAGAAGGGAATGGCTACTCACTCCAGTATTCTTGCCTGGAGAATTCCATGGACACAGGAGCCTGGGGAGCTATAGTCTGTGCAGTCAGAAGGAGTCACACACAACTAAGCGACTAACACTTTCACATTTTCAAGAGAAGCTCTTTTTCTAATATTTACAAAAGGTACCAAAGGCTACAGACAGATTCAGTTTAAAAGTTGCATTCTTAAAACAAATTTAAAACTTTAGGAAACAAACTCAAAAAGACCAAAGACCACCCATGAATTAGAATTTCAAAGCAGTTCTTTTCCTTAGCAAATAAAAACCAGGATTATTATATTCCATATGCCACTCTGTTAACTCATTCAAAACTGCATTGTTATCAATACTCTTATTCCAATACTATGTTTCACTTGAGACTATCACTGAAGCTACATTTAAACCATACTGCCAAGAGCACAAAATCTTAGACATCAGTATCAACAAACTCTTTTCTATTAAAATCTTACCCATGAAAAGATTCTGCAAACTTTTTAAAAATAAGTTCTACTGGGTCCACTTGGCACACAGTAAGTGCTCAGTTAGAAGTCTCTTCATTTCTCTGTCAGAGAAATTGCCAAGAGAGCTGCCAAACTGTGCAACAGAGAGCCAAGTGCCAAAAACAAAGCCCCCGGCTGATGATCTCCGGCTTCAGAGTCAAGAACCAAAAGTTCACTTGAAAACTGGTTGCTTAAAACTTGGTAGAAAGAAAGAATGTTATTACACCATAGGTTCCTGTAGCCACTTGCAAAACAGAGTTAGCTCTTCAGACACTTAAAGCACTGCACTTGTACCTGCTCCTTAACAAACATGTAAAAAGGTTTTCTTTTCAGAAAAACATAGGCATCCGGCAAATCTTCCCTATGACTTGCACACCAGAGATGAGAGAGTTCTAGGTCACCATGAATGGTTTCTAATAGCATAAAAATACGCAAAGCCAAGAGAACATCTAAATCAGCCACTCTCTGGGTCTTCGGAATTGGAGAGAAATGAACAGGAAAGAGTTTACATAGAAGGCAGGAACCACAGGTATTTCACTCCAGAAGTCTTCATTCAGTATGCTATTCTTAAATTGAAGGCTTAACAGTCTTAATGACTTCTGCACTGCTGTTGCTGATGTGGTAATGTACTGTCATACCTACATTTATAATCATAAGTGACATATTTTTGATAACTATAAGCCATGATGCTGTCAAAGTTATGTATCACATGTGAGGTCAGCTTTCTTTTTTCTTTTTCTTTTTCTAGGGCTCTCTAGTCCATTAAAACTATATACATTCTTTGGTCAAAATGATAAAGATTCTTACTCTAATCAAACCTATGACTTGGTAAATCCATTCTAAGCTCCTGTAAGTTAGTTATCTTAGAGAAAAACAATTCAACTGCTACATACTGCTATTCTTTAAACCCTTAATCTTAATTCAAAAAATGGTCTGAAAAGTTTCAAAATCTCTGAATTCTGTTGTCATTACATGAAGCAAAGAAAATCTGGGAAGCCCAGAGATCACAGCGAGGAGCAAGAGAAATTTTTAATAATCTCCTTTAACGTTGCTATCTTTCCCAGGCCTCTCCTTAGAGCAGCTAAACATTTAGAAAACCGTTTAACATTTGCTCCATATGCAAATTTGGAACTACGGTTCAAAGAATTTTCTGGCTAGCATGTATTACTAACTTCATGGTGCAGGGTGGGGGCTACATTTTAGTAAGTGCCTAATCAGAAGTATCTGGTGCTCAGCACTGGTTTCCTAAGAGCTAACTTTAAGAGAGGCATAAAATCGTAATATATATAAACACATACTATATGGGAGCACAGAGCCTCTCTATGTGTTACTTGTAAAAGGAGACATTTTTACTTTACTCATTATGAACTTTACCAAGTGAAAAGCCAGTTTTTTGACTGCTTTCATTTCATGCATATCGCTTCCAAGCTCTTCTTCCTTCTTACCCTTTTCAGCAGATAAACATTCTCCTCTTTCCACGAGCTTACTTGCTCTAAGCTTACTATCCTTTTTTTTTTTAAAGAGGGAAACTACAACACATCATTTCAATTAAACTCAAAATATTTCTCCCACATTTCTTATTCAAAGATCTTTAGGAATAAGTCTCATGCTTCTCACTGAAGATAAAATAATCTCTCTCCAAATGTAAATGATGTCTCACGCTGCAATTTCATTTTGAGCCTTAATACCTACTGTGCAATCACAAACTTTTGCCACCTGAGTATTCCTTATATATTTTATAATGGCTTAGTTTTTTCCATCATGTTATATATGGTTTAATGATCATTTCCTCTATCACTAACTTTCTCACATTTCCACTAATGACACATAAATTATTTTTAATTAAAAAAAACCCACCTCTTCAAAAAGTATGTTACTTGGAATATGTTACTCTGTACTGTTTCTCAAATCTCAATATAAAAGAATAGATTTTGAAAGACTATTTTTTCTTTATTCACTGATTAAGTCAGATTTATGACCGCCCCTCCCCATTCCAGCTACTGTGAATTTTGAATGAAACAACCTCAATTGTAACAGAAGAAACATCTGTTGCTTTTTTTCTTCATCAGTGCTTTCCAAACTGAAAGAAAGCCTCTGCCTGACCTCCTCTCCCTCTCCACCCGCCACCCCCCAACACTAAGCTCCTTCAAACTTTTTTTTAAGTAAATGTATTATTGAAAAGTATACCGTGTCCATTTAAAATGTCTTTATCTAGAAACATTCACTTTACTGAAGTTCAAAGAACAAGTAAATGTTACATATACCACAAAACCAGAGATGTGACTGGGGGAATACTCATTGTAACTGAAATGCAGGCTTCAAGAGTACACTTGAAGAGATCAAGCTGTCACACATTCTGGGCTCAGGCAGGACTGTTTATGGCTAAAATTTTCTTCACAGGATCCAGCTTCATATAGGATCTTGCACGCTGTATTTCCCTTGCCAATCCAATGCTGACATAATGGCAGTCCCTACCAAGAGGCAGACACCAAATGGTGCCACCCACACTCTCACACTGTGCCTGGTAATAAACCATAAAGCAGTGGAATGCACCGGCCCCTTTATGAGCAAACAATGCCTGAGCTTCATTAGAATACAGCTGACATTTTCAAAGCACAAATACTTTTAAGAAAAATGAACTAGGAAAAAAGGGAATGAAACAGCTATAAAAGCTGAAATATTTTTCTTAAGTGTCGGGTTTATTCCAAAGATCCTGAGGAAGCGGATTTTACTCTTGACAATTTCAAAGTTTTCATAAATGAGAAAAAAAAAATTGTATGGTAAGAGGCAAAGCTGATTTTATTAACCACTGGAAAGAAATGAAAGTAAAAACTCCCTTCTGAATTGCAGTCACAAGTAAGAACCACGAAGTGCCTTTAAAAGGATTTCTTTCTTTAATTGCTTCTTTGGTTCTTGAACAGAGAAAATGGAGCTCCAGAATTATTTCTACATTTTAATTGATTTATATAAGTAATTGAGTGATGAACTAAGCTTACTCTACCCCTCCCCCCCTGCCCACCCCAACCCCCATACCCTGTAGTTTTCCTGTCTGCAACAAGCAAGGACGTCTTGAAATCTGCGTGCTCCTGACTATTTATCAATTTAACATTGCTGCTGTTGAAGAACATAAAATAAACGCTGTAAAAACGCACCCAGCAGTAAGAAACAAAATGATCTCTCTTACCTGGTCTAAAGAAGCATGCCTCTCACTGCAGTACCAACAACACTCTAGTCTTTGTTACCATTCAGAGGAAACTTGAGACTGTGTCAGACATGAGCAATCGAGCTCAGAGACGCTCAATTTAACACACTTCTCAGTAAAACTAAAGAGATGCTCAAGAAAATTGGTTCCTGGCTTTTAAAAGAGGAGTGCTGTCTAACGCCACAAAAACACTTAAAAAGAAACACAGTCATATTAAAGCCTTTCAGAAACAGCCTTAAAATAAAAGTGGTGAAACAACACAACGCCTGACTCGATCCTAACGCTTTTCTAAAAATCACTTGCATTTTAACTGGCCAAAAAACAGGATGGAACTTACTCATGAACTCTGCATATTTCGAATTATACATGTCAGGGTATCTGCTGGCTCCGAAGCAGTCACAAAGGAGAAGATTTTAGTGCATCTTGAAGGCAGAGCAAAAGCACCATAAGTTTGTGGGGTGGGCGGGGGGAGGAGAAACTCTTGAAAAACTGGTCAGCCTTTTCAGCCTATAATAACTGTCCAGCTCCTCTGGGAGGGAAAAAAAAAAAAAAGTCCTGGTTCTGCCCCCTGAGATAGGAGGCTATGCTTCAATGCCAAAATGAATGACAGGCCCATTTCTGATATCAACAAAGAGCAGCTTAATAGTGCTCGTTTTTTTTTTCACTTTCCCACACAATTAGAAGTTCTAATTTTTTCAGGTTAGTACCTTTATATCTAGGGTTAAGTACCTTTCACTACTTTCCCAAGAGAGAACCCAATTATGTTGTCCTAGTTTTTTAAATGATTAATTAAAAATACATACCTAATTATTTTACTGTTTTTTCCTAGGCAGGGAGCTGAACAAAAGATGACCTCTTAAATTCCTTTCCAAATCTAACCTTTGCCGTATCAGATTACCATATGACTAATTATTAATATTAATAAGGAGCTCCTGCATCCTGCCAGGAGGATACCAAGAGAAACAAAAAGTAGGCACCAAATATAAAAAGGTAAAGATTATAAACTTTTCAACTAGCTAGGTGCAAAATCATTTATTAAAGTTCATGTCTCTGATTATACAAATTCAAAACAATAAACACTTCTGATCAACAGACATATGAGCCAAGCACTATTTTGGGCTCTGGGATACAGCAGGGAACACAACAAACAAAAGTCAAATGTAATAAACCCCTGTCTCCAGTGCGTTTGCTTATATCTCAGGTCCCTGAAAGTACAACTCTTAGATGACTAAGGTACCCTTCTTCCTTTGATTAGGTACCACCTAATGGGAAATATTCTCCCTTGAAAGTATAGCTTACTCCAGAGGGCAAGGATCTTCTGCTTGCTTCATTGCTATATCCCCAGTGGCTAAGACAGAGACTGTTAGACACTCAAATAAACATACAGAATAAAAAATTCCAACAGAGCTTTTTCTTAGTCAAATTTTTCTTTATAAATGGATTATGTATGTACCACATCTCACACACAGAGATATGTCAAAAAGATACAGCACAATGTAAATTAAATTGAACTGCAAATACTTATTAGCTTAAAACTGAAAAATACACCTCTATGGGCCTGTAGCTTTTTAGATTCTAAATCTGTTTTCAGTAACAGGTATGAGGTCACTGTAATATTTGAGTAAAGGAATCAGTTAAAATTCTAAACACTAAGTTTTTGTAGACCATCATTTCTCAGGGGCATTTTGAATTTAAAAAAAAACAAAAAAAACAAAAAACAAAACAAGAAACCTGAAAATTACACAGCACCCAATCAGTTTTGTGTACTAAAACCTAGTATGAATACCTCTGTTTATACACCCACATTTGAAAATAACCCACATTTGAAGACAGTCTTCCTATCCCTGCTTCTCACTGTTCTTGATTGCCTTACCAGAAACATCACAATAAATAAGCACATACCTCTGACCTACGAGGTCAGCCCAAAGTGATATCCCATGTCACCCAAGGCCAGGATATTCTGGGGCTAGAAAAGGTCACACCTACTTTGTTACAGTCTTAAAGCAAAACGAAATTAAACTTTCTAGTACTCAGGTACATGGATCCTACTTCTAGGATCCCTAGGACTAGACAGTGATTTACATGTTCAAATATTCTATCCGGAATAGTTAGTACAATAAATTAACAGTAACTTGAGGTCAGGAAGATGCTGTGATGACTGAGGTCAAGTAATCAATAAAATAACATGGAGTCAAGGCTTCCCTCGTGGTCCTGGGGTTAAGAATCTGCCTTGCAATGCAAGGGACACCGGTTCCATTCCCTTGCCAGGAAGATCCCACATGCACCTAAGAGCAACTAAGCCTGTGCAGCACAACTACTGAAGCCCGCATGCCCCTAGAGCCCATGCTCTGTAACACGAGAAGCCACCGTAATGAAAAGCCCACACACAACAGAGTAGATCCCACTCCCCGCAAGTAGAGAAAGCCCTTACAAAGCAACGAAGACCCAGCACAGCCGAAAAATAAATAAATAAAACTTAAAAAAAAAAAAGGTGGAGGCAAAGTAGGATTCCATTGGTCCTGCAGGCGCAACGTTGCTTCTCCCTGACTACCATTCAACTTTCCTTGTATCAGGCAATGAGCTAAGTAGCAAACTGACCTACCCCCTACTGTCTGCTCCAGAGCTCTGATCTTAGGCCTACCTCTATTCTTCCAAATTTCCTCCCCTTATCTGCCCTCCTTGCGAGTGCCTTCTTTGAACTCCCAAATCCTTCACTCACACTATCCTTCAATCCACTCCCAAGCCCTCCTAAGAAGGCAGCTTGAGCACTTCCTTTGGTATACCTTCATGAGCATGTGACACACTGCGGGGAAGTTCATGAGTCTTCCCATTTGCAGAGTAAAACGCATCCAGTGTAGGTTCTCCCAAACAGTTTCTCCTTAATCTTAGATGGAAAATCCATTTAAGGCAATTCCCTGTCAGGCCAGTGATTAGGGCTTGATTCTTGGTCAAGGAACTAAGATCCTATGAGCCACATAGCATGGGAGAAAGGAACAAGGAAGGAAGAGAGGAAGGAGAGAGGGTGAGAGGAAAGAAGGGAGGAAAGGAAGAAAAGGAAAAAAGGGAGGGAGGAAGGAGAGAGAGAAGAAAATACACTTATGCATAATATTATTTATAATACTGATTATACACACTGATTATCTAGCAAACATTAAAGGACTCGAGGCATTCTCTTCCCCAGGTTTATAAGCTGATTTACTTGGACTAAGCTCTGCTATGTTTATTGGCAACCTGACCAAAGATTAATCATATTTTACAGGTACATGTATGACTCTACAGGCAGAAACGACACTGTGATAGCACATTGGTAGTTTTTACTTGCCCCATGCCTGCTTATTACAACTCTCCACCAGATCCATATCATGAGGGATATACTTATTTGCATTTTCAAGTAAAATGTCTAATCTCCCTGAAGAGGGCTATGCCTAAAGCAAAGGGTTCCTGCTATGACTTGCAAGGCTAACTGCTGGTTTCTTACAAACATCACATAGTAACTTGACTTTTGCACCTCTTCTCCCTCTTTCTACCTTTTAAATGTAAACATTTTTCAAGCCTCTGCCCTTGATGCTCCTTTATCCAAGGTTTCCATTCCCTCTTTGGAGGATATAACCCATTTCTACGGCTTTATTACCTTTAGGTAGATGACTACAAACATGCACACGTCTAATCTTAGTCTCTGCTCTCAACTCTTATTTGTAGTTGCCTATTGGACATTTCTGTCTAAATGTCCCACAATGTCAATGCAACTTCTACAGGACTGAACTCCACCTCTGCTGTCCCAAAGCAGCTCACCCACCTACGTTCCCCATCCTTGTTACAAGCACATGATAGAAAGTGATTTTCCATTCTTGCCTCTTCCTTACCATCCAAAGGCCCACACTCTTTCCACAGTTCTCTTTTTTATAAAACACACATCACTTCCCTGATTTAAAAACAAAGTAAATAAAAACTATATATTTTGGTGACTTCCTGATGGCTAGAGCTACACTGTTAACATTGGTAGTCTTAGCCTCATTTGTGCATGTGAGCTAAGTCACTTTAGCTGTGTCCAATGATATTGGAATGGGTTGCCATGCCCTCCTTCAGGGGATCTTCTCAACCCAGGGAAAAGCCCAGATCTCCCGCATTGCAGGCAGATTCTTCACCACTGAGCCACCAGGGAGGCCCCAGCCTTAGCTTTGGATGGCTATTTAAATTTAAACTGACTACAGCTAAATAAAATTAAAAATTCAATTTCCCAGTTGCACTAGACATATGTTAAGTCCTCAACATGTGGATAACAGCTTGCAGACACAGAACATTTCCATCATCACAGAAAGTTCTATTAAACATCTCTGGTCTAGGAATACGATAATAGCAAATGACTTAAGACTGCTGTCTAAATTTTCCTCAGTCTGGCCACAATCTATGACCTTTCTAAACTTCTACCAAAATCCTTCTGCATGCTTTAGTCACAACTGAACTAATGGAGCCCAAAGAATAAAGTGCGGTAGTTTGAGCATTCTTTGGCATTGCCTTTCTTTGGGATTGGAATGAAAACTGACCTTTTCCAGTCCTGTGGCCACTGCTGAGTTTTCCAAATTTGCTGGCATATTGAGTGCAGCACTTTCACAGCATCATCTTTCAGGATTTGAAATACCTCAACTGGAATTCCATCACCTCCACTAGCTTCGTTCGGAGTGATGCTTTCTAAGGCCCACTTGACTTCACATTCCAGGATGTCTGGCTCTAGGTGAGTGATCACACCATTATGATTATCTGGGTCGTGAAGATCTTTTTTGTACAGTTCTTCTGTGTATTCTTGCCACCTCTTCTTAATATCTCCTGCTTCTGTTAGGTCCATAACATTTCTGTCCTTTATCGAACCCATCTTTGCATGAAATATTCCCTTGGTATCTCTAACTTTCTTGAAGAGATCTCTAGTCTTTCCCATTCTGTTGCTTTCCTCTGTTTCTTCGCATTGATCACTGAGGAAGGCTTTTTTTTATCTCTCCTTGCTATTCTTTGGAACTCTGCATTCAAATGGGAATATCTTTCCTTTTCTCCTTTGCTTTTCGCTTCTCTTCTTTTCACAGCTATTTGTAAGGCCTCCTCAGACAGCCATTTTGCTTTTTTGCATTTCTTTTCCTTGGGGATGGTCTTAATCCCTGTCTCCTCACAATGTCATGAACCTCCATCCATAGTTCATCAGGCACTCAGTCTATCAGATCTAGTCCCTTAAATTTGTTCTCACTTCCACTGTGTAATCATAAGGGATTTGAAGCCAGGCTTCAGCAATATGTGAACCGTGAACTTCCAGATGTTCAAGCTGGTTTTAGAAAAGGCAGAGGAACCAGAGATCAAATTGCCAACATCCACTGGATCACAGAAAAAGCAAGAGAGTTCCAGAAAAACATCTATTTCTGCTTTATTGACTATGCCAAAGCCTTTGACTGTGTCGATCACAATAAACTGTGGAAAATTCTGAAAGAGATGGGAATACCAGACCATCTGACCTGCCTCTTGAGAAACCTGTATGCAGGTCAGGAAGCAAGTTAGAACTCGACATGGAACAACAGACTGGTTCCAAACAGGAAAAGGAGTACGTCAAGGCTGTATATTGTCACCCTGCTTATTTAACTTATATGCAGAGTACATCATGAGAAATGCTGGGCTGGAAGAAGCACAAGCTGGACTCAAGATTGCCGGGAGAAATATCAATAACCTCAGATATGCAGACGACACCACCCTTATGGCAGAAAGTGAAGAGGAACTAAAAAGCCTCTTGATGAAAGTGAAGGAGGAGAGTGAAAAAGTTGGCTTAAAGCTCAACATTCAGAAAACTAAGATCATGGCATCTGGTCCCATCACTTCATGGGAAATAGATAGGGAGACAGTGGAAACAGTGTCAGACTTTATTTTGGGGGGCTCCAAAAATCACTGCAGATGGTGACTGCAGCAATGAAATTAAAAGATGCTTGCTCCTTGGAAGGAAAGTTATGACCAACCTAGATAGCATATTTAAAAGCAGAGACATTACTTTGCCAACAAATGTCCGTCTAGTCAAGGCTATGGTTTTCCCAGTGATCATGTATGGATGAGAGAGTTTGACAGTGAAGAAAGCTGAGCGCTGAAGAACTAATGCTTTTGAACTGTGGTGTTGGAGAAGACTCTTGAGAGTCCCTTGGACTGCAAGGAGATCCAATCAGTCCATCCTAAAGATCAGTCCTGGGTGTTCATTGGAAGGACTGATGCTAAAGCTGAAACTCCAGTACTTTGGCCACCTGATGCGAAGAGCTGACCCACTGGAAAAGACCCTGATGCTGGGAGGGGTTGGGGGCAGGAGGAGAAGGGGACAACAGAGGATGAGATGGTTGGATGGCATCACTGACTTGATGGACATGAGTTTGAGTAAACTCCGGGAGTTGGTGATGGACAGGGAGGCCTGGCGTGCTGCGATTCATGGGGTCGCAAAGAGTCGGACATGACTGAGCGACTGAACTGAACTGAAAGAATAAAGGCGAAGGCTTTCCAGGATGAGGGAGGCATTTGCCAGTACCTTGGAGAAGGATCTATGGAATGGGAAGAAACCAAAGGAGTTAGAACAGACTGGGGGTGGTGTGGTGGTGGTGGGGGAAAGAGTGTGCGTTCAGTCATGTCCGACTCTTTGCGACCCCATGAACTACAGCCTGCCAGGCTCCTCTGTCTATGGGATTCTCCAAGCAAGAATATTGGAGTGCATTGCTATTTCCATCTCCAGGGGATCCTTCCTGACCTAGGGATTGAACCTGAGTCTCTTGTGTCTCCTGCATTTGCAGGCTTCAATACTTCACTACTGCACCACCTAGAAAGCCCACAAGTTAGGAAGGAACAGAACTTCAGACCTAAGATTTTAGCCCTAGAGAAAGAATGTGTTGCAGGGGAGAAAACATGAGCATTGGAGTCAGAATATTTCATCGAAATTCAGGTGTTAGCTGAATTACAAGATAAACTCCTTTCAAGCTAGTCTGACCTGAACCGTAACCCATTGCCTCACCTTGCTCAGTGAATGCAAGAAAGAGTAACAGAATCAAACTAGGAGGGCCAAGAAAGCAGAGGCTCTCAGGAGCTCGAAGGGTGCTAGGACTGTGTCTGACCCACTCCTTCCTTTTCCCTCTGATTTTCTCTCATGTCAGCATGACTGTCTTTCACTATAGATCTGCATTCTCCAGCTGGTGGGAAACATGGCTACTGATGTATCACTAGTTTGTATCTTATAGATTCCATTAACCTTCTCTCAGCCTGAGCCCTAACATATCAGGAAGTCACTCATTGGCTGAACTCGGTCAGGTCCTTGTCTTAGCGAAATGTTGTCAAAGCAATGATGTGCTGGGGTAATCAACTGTGGCCAGAAGGACATTATCTTGTAAAGTGTAATAGTTGGGGAGATGAGGAAGAGATCAGAATCTCACAGATGACACTAAAATCTCTAGCTGAGTATGCCCCATTTTACCACTTGAATTTTGGTCCGGTGCATACATTGTCAGGGCTTCCCCAGAGGCTCAGGGGTAAAGAATCTGCCCACAGTGCAGGAAATACAGGAGATTAGGTTCCATCCCTGGGTCAGGAAGATCCCCCGGAAAAGGGAATGGCTACCCACTCCAGTGTTCCTGCCTGCAAAATCCCATGGGCAGAAAAGCCTGGAAGGCTGTAGTCCATGGGGTGGCAAAGAGTTGGACATGACTAAAGCGACTGAGCACACACACACACACGCATACATTATCTGTTAAGCTTTTTTTTTTTTTTGAAGAAAAAAGTCAACATCATTATAAGTATTAGCTTAGGGCCAAGAATTTCTGGGTTTAAAAAATAAAAAAAGTTAGCAAGACATTAAAAAATTTTTACTCTAGTGTCTCATTTAATTAAATTTCAATTAAAAAATAAACTAAATCTCTAAGACATTTAAATATAGGAGAATACAGAATAGAGTGATAGAATATAGACTAGAATGACTTGCCACTAATCTAGTAAAAGGTAAAGTCAAGATTTAGCTCTAGATTTTCTGACTCCAATGACCGTATTCATAAATCTTCAAAAGTTGGGCAGTGCTGGGCAGAAGGTGGGGTTGGGGGCGGGGGAGGGGGTATTATCTTTACCTCTGTAAGGCCACACTGTTCACTTCACAATAGATTCTTTTCTAAGCAGCAGAAACTTTAGGTTTCAAACTTCCTTCCCCTTTCAGAAAGTTTAATTTTCTCTCTTCACCGAGTTCATCTTAACGTGTAAGATGAAGAGATCTTTCCTTTCTAACTGCTGCCAAACTAAAAACATCCTCCTTTCCATTTGACTGAATTGCTTTTAAGTGTAGTATCTATAGCTACTATCTCACATTTTTACAAACTATTAATTATATTTCAATTCTTAAAAAATGCACCAAGTATTTCCTACATAACAACTACTGAGCTAGGCACTAAGGATATAAAAAAGAAAGACTCGGCCCTTATCCTCAAAGAAACAAACTAATTTGACTTCCCTCCAGCTGCCCAAAAGAAACTGCACTATCAAGAGTAGACAAGGAGCTCTACCTTGATAAATTAATGTATGCTTATGGTCCATAACCTTGCTAATTTGACCGTGCTGATCTCACAAATCTCAACTCGTTAATACCATTAAAACCATTCTCTCTTGGGTTTTTAAAGACTATTTCTTCTGTTTCACTTCAACTAGAGGTTGGTTTCTTTGCTTTTTCTCATTACTTGTATTCTACATGGCTCAATCATGGCCCTTTGTTCTTACTATATCTTTGCTTTAGAAAGTGACTGGCCACATAATTTATTGTCCAAACTGGGTAAACCATTGAGCGTTAAAGGGGAGACACTATTAATAATTATATTGGGATACAACTTAAGCCATTTGGAAAAACAGGATCAAATGGATTCCTGCTTAAACACCTTCAATGGCTCTCTTCTCCAGATCTTGATGCAAAGCACACAAAAGTCTATTTAGAACTAATTACCTCTTGTAAGTTAAATTTACACCTTTTTTATGGCCATCTCTCAAATCTACCTCAAAACCTACCTTCACTCAGTCCTTAGAGTACTATAGTCCATCTGGTGTCAAGTTTCATTTGCCTTCTTCCCCACCCAATAGAAACTTCATTACTTGCCCCCGGTCAACAGGGCCCAGAAACTATTAAGAAGCCCCATTATCCAGATGAGAAAAGGGAGGTTTACCATGTCCTCTTGGGAAGGAAATGGCCACTGGCTCCAGTATTCCTGCCTAGAGAATTGCATGAAGAGGAGCCTGGTGGGCTAGAGTCCACGGGGTTGCCGAGAGTCAGCCACGACTGAGGGACTGCCACACACACCACATCAAACACTTGAATAAATGCTACAAAGTGGTACTACTGTGACTCTAAGCCAGTTCTTAACTCTCAAAGTCCACACAGTTAATGACTATGGATATTAACTAAAGATATAAATTCAATGAGTAGACGTAATCAGAAGGCTTACTAAAATCTAGATATTGTTCTTCATGTCATATATTAAGGCCACATAAACTATTCTAAATGAGAAAAAAAATAAAATCACTTCAGTCCCCTGCCTATACATCTTTCATGGTTTCCTCATCAAACAGATCACATTAGGTCCTTAATGATGGGATCCCAAGTTGCTTTTCAAGGTCTATTTCCCAGAACTCCAGAGGCATAAATTAGTTACCATTCCCTGAACAGACCATGACCTTACTGTTAAACCCTCAATATTCTTCACCTGCTAAACCAGTACTCCTCCCCACAAACCATAAAATGCTGCCTCTTCCATTAAGATACTCCCAATTCCCTGAAGGTGATTTGGCCTTATTTTAAGTTTCCACAACACTGTGGACATACATTTATTGTAACATCTATCACATTCCTTTGTAACTTACATGTCTATCACTTCTGATAGCATGTGAATTCTTCTACGACAGGTTTTTGGCTCACCTTCCATCTCTGCACCCTTTCTGTCCAGAAAACTATACTGCACACAGTGTGTACTCAAATAGTATCTATTAAATAAACGAGTGGACAAGTGTCCTTTACTGATCAGACACCTTCAGTAGCTTCCCATCTGTTAAAAGAATGCCACTGACAGCAGAAGAAATTTCATCTGCTATTGCCTGAATTCCAGAGTCTTGATTAGATTTCAGATGAATTCTTATGACTGATAACTTTCCAATACTAATTACCACCCACTGACTGTCTTCTGTAATGGTTTCCCAAACATGCCAGAGATACTCCTGAAGTCCTGTCCTAAACACGCATGTAGCAAAGAGGATTCTAGGGAGATGGCAGAACAGGAAGCAGCAGGAATCTCTGCTCACCTGAGTGACAACTGCAGGGGCACAGTCTGTCTCAGGCAACTATTTTGAAACTCCGGACTAATGAAGTCTTGTGACTTCCAGGGGAAGGTCTGCATGGTAAACTGCAGCTAATTCTGGCCCACTGAGACGGTGGTGCACGCGGAGCTCCCCCTCCCCCGTCCCTGCCACGTGGCAGGCAGCTGAGCACGTGGTCCTGGAGCAGCCTGCACGCAGCACGTGGGAACCAGGTGGGCAAAGAGGACCCGGTTCCAAGTACCAGGCATCTGTGTCCTGACCGCGGACTGCTGCTTACAGCCCACAGAGGTGCAAAGAAGTGGGTGCATCCCTGGTGCACCTCCCTCAGTTGTTCCAACTCCTCCCCCTCTGGCTGAAGTGACTTCCAGGGGATTTAAAGGACTGGTGTCCTTCCCTCCCTCCCTCCTTCATTTTTTCTCTTTTTCCCCTTCCCAGAGCTGGACATTAAAAAACAAGAGCTTCTATGGGGAAAATTAGAAAGTGACCGCACACACCCAGGGAAAGGCTCAGAAAAGACCTGAGAAGACCTTAAGTCTACACCTCAGGCTCATCTTTGGTACAGTGACAGCCCACAGCAATTCTTTTTTTTTTTTCTTTCTAATGAACAAGACAAACAGCAAACCCCGGGGAAGAGTGAAATTCTGATTTCCAGAGTTACTGCATTATTAGATCTAAACGCCCAGTTTTCAATGAACAATCACAAGACATACAAAGAACAGGAAATTATGGCCAATTCAAGGGAAAAAAAAATCAGCAGAAACTGTCCCTGAAAAAGTTCTGATGGTAGATAGATTAGATAGACATTAAAACAACTGTCTGAAAGATGCTCAAAGAACTAAAGGAAGATGTAGAGAAAGTCAGGAAAATGATACATGAATAAAATGAAAATATCAATAAACAGAGAGAAAAACCTAAAAAGAAATTGAAAAAAAAAAAACCTCTGGAGCTGAAAAACAAAATAAATTAAATGAAGAAAGAATCGGCAAACATGAAGACAGGACAATGGAAATTATTAAGCTTGTGGAACTGAAAGAAAAAAAAAACATGAAGAAAGATGAACAGAGCCTAACGGACCTGTGGGAAACCATGAAGCAGACCAACCATGTTCACTGTCAAATTTCCAGAAGGAGAAGACAGAAAAGGAAAAGTGAGTATTTGAAGAAACAGTGGCTGAAAATTTTCCAAATTTAATAAAAGACATGAATATGAACATCCAAGAAGCTGAACAAGCCCCAAATAAAATGTACTTGAAAGAGATGCATCATAATCAAACTTGATCTTTCAACAAAGAGAGGATCTTGAAAGCATCAAGTAAAAAGTGGATTGTCACATACAAATCACACATCTCACAAGGGGTTAATATCCAGAATATATGAAGAAGTCTAAAACTCAACAAGAACAAGAGGAAACAAACATTCAGATTAAAAAATGGGCAAAGGTCTTTAAAAGATGTTTCTACAAATAGCCAATATCCACATGAAAATATGTTCCACACTGCTAATCATCATGGAAATACAAATCAAAATTACAATGAGGTAAGACCTCACACTCATTAGGATGGGTCACTATTAAAACACCCCAGAAAACAAGTGTTAGTGAAAATGTAAAGAAACAGGAATGCTTGTATACTATTGATGGGAAAGTAAAATGGTGCAGCTGCTATAGATATAGCAGAATGTTGACTGTCCAAAATATGAAAAATATAATTATCATGATTCTGCTGGGTCAATTCAACTGATAGACATACTTAATTAAAAGTAGGCTTTTAAAGAGATAAATGCACTCCCATGTTCATGGCAGCACTACCCACCATAGTTAAAAAATGAAAGCATCCCATTTGCCCACTGACAGATGAATGATAAGCAAAATGTAATATAAACATACAGTGGAATAGTATTCAGCCTTAAAAAGGAAGGAAATTCTGCCATATGCTATAACATGGATCAACCATGAAGGTACTAAGTGAAATAAGCCAGTTGCAAAAAGACAAATACTGTATGATTCAACTTATATAGGGACTTAAAAGTAATCAATACCATAGAGACAGAAAACAAATGGTGGTTACCAGGGACTCGAGACTTTGGAGTCTTACTTTGGACAGCAAGGAGATCCAACCAGTCCATCCTAAAGGAGATCAGTCCTGGGTGTTCATTGGAAGGACTGATGCTGAAGCTCCAATACTTTTGCCACCTGATGCAAAGAACTGACTCATTGGAAAAGACCCTGATGCTGGGCAAGACTGAAGGCAGGAGGAGAAGGGGATGACAGAGGATGAGATGGTTGGATGGCATCACCGACTCGATGGGCATTAGTTTGAGTAAACTCCGGGAGTTGGTGATGGACAGGGAGGCCTGGTGTGCTGCAGTCCATGGGGTCGCAAAGAGTCGGACACAACTGAGCAAGTGAACTGAACTGAACTGAACCAGGGACTAGGGAGAAGAAATTGGGAGGTATTGCTTAAAAGGTATAGAAGTATTGTTTAAAAGGTTCAATTTTACATGATGAAAAAGAGTTATGGGGATGTATGGAATGATGGTTGCACATTATGAATATGTTCAGTACCACTGAACTGCATACTTAAAAATGGTTAGGACCGTGGATATTATGTGACATGTATTTTACTACGATTTTTAAAACTGGGGAAAAAAAAGAAAAAACAACATATGTACAAGTGGGAACAAAGGATATATAGGAAATAGCTGTACTGTTTGCTCAATTTTCCTGTGAACCTAGAACTTTGCTAAATACACACACATATATATAGTGTATTTAAAAAGTATACAAGAGTCTTGTCCAAAATGTCTTTCCTTCTTCTTTAACCTCTTCAAAGTCTATCCACTTCTGAGCAGCCGGCTCAATACTTCCACCTCTACTGTAAGAG
Organism: Cervus canadensis; assembly: GCF_019320065.1. Lineage (NCBI taxonomy): Eukaryota > Metazoa > Chordata > Mammalia > Artiodactyla > Cervidae > Cervus > Cervus canadensis. The sequence goes on along the minus strand of NC_057392.1, from coordinate 4,693,701 downwards.
CTTTTCTCCTCTCTAACTTTTCTCCTCTAAATTGCTACATGCATGCTGTGCATGCTAAGTCACTTCAGTTGTGTTCGACTCTTTGTGACCCCGTGGACTGTAGCCTGCCAGGCTCCTCTGTCCAAAGGATTCCCCAGGCAAGAATACCGGAGTGGGTTGCCATGCCCTCCTGCAGGGGATCTTCTTGACCCAGGGATCGAACAGGCATCTCTTACATGTCATCCGGTGTTGTCAGGCGGGTCCTTTACCACTAGCGCCACCTGGGAAGCCCAAATTCCTACATAAAATACATTAAACTATCAAGACCAATATAGATAAGATGGATTAAACACGTGTTATAAAAATAGCATCTGTATAATCTAAGTTAAACTCAATTAAAGTACATGACAAATTCTTAAAGAGCTGTTTACAGCTGTAAAAATTAAGTTTCCTCATTTAACCTACACATATTTACTGTTTAAAATGTGCCAGCCTAAAAATACACTGGTGAAGGGAAAAACAATCCCCAGCCTCAGGAAGACATGGTCTGATGGAGGAAACCAGCAACACATACGAAAATATCAACTGTATTCACGGCTAGGAAAGAAGCTAGTGGGCGTTAGAGAGGGGAAGGGGTATGACAGGTATGCTCTTTCAGATAAAACAGGTGGTCAGGAACATTTCTCTGAGGGGAGAGCTATTTAGCTGCCACCTGGAAGATGGGGAGGTGTCGACCATGGTAAAAGCAGGGAAAAGAGAAATTTATGTAGAAGAATAGAATTGTGAAAAGGTTCATATAATACCCATAACTATAAGTAAAGCCAGTAAACTGGGCTTCCCAGGTAGCTCAGTGGTAAAGGATCCACCTGCCAATGCAGGAGACAAGAGTTCGATCCCTGGTCTGGGAAGATCCCACATGCTGTGGAGCAACTAAGCCTAAGCGCCACAACTACTAAGCACACACACTACAACGACTGCAGCCGTGTGCCCTGAAGCCCGTGTCCCGCAATAAGAGCAGCCGCTGCAACAAGAAATCCACAGACCTCAACTAGAGAGTAGCCCACACTCACTGCAACTAAAGAAAAGGAAGGAAGGCAGGAAGGAAGACGCAGCACGGCTAAAAATAAATAAATATTTTTTTTAAAAATCAGCTTTTTAAAAAAAGTAAAGTCAATAAATTGAAACTGAGGAAGACAAGTAAAATACACATAAGGGAGTGTCTGTGGGGAAATTTGCTAATTTTGGTTATTTACACGAAACAGTAGAAGGAACCCACTTCTTATTTTCTTATTTGGGGCTAAAAGCAAAGAACATGGAGAAAAAATTAGAGCCACGTGGAATCCAAAAATCAAAACAGAGAAACACAACTGAACACACACTCATAGATGTAGAGAACAAACAGGTAGTTGCCATAAAGGAGAGGGGATGAAATAGGTGAAAGAGATTAGGAGTTACAAAACCTCTGGTTATAACATAAACAAACCACAGGGATGTAACAGACAGCACAACGTATGTGGTCACTAATATTGCAGTGACTTTGTATGGGGACAGATGGTTACTAGACTTATCATGGCGATAATTTCTTAGTATATGTAAATGTCAGATCACTAGGTAGCATACCTGAAACTAAAATAACACTGTATTAACAACTATACTTCACTGAAAAAGCTCTAACTTTAGTCACTTACTAGCCATAAGACTTGGGCATCTCATTGAATATTTTCAAGTCCCTGTTTCCTCATCTATAAAATAATACAACCATCATTAAATGTTTTTTACTCTAATATATACTAAAAAAAAAAAAAATCAGGATCATGAATGCCATTCTGACCAGAAAACTAAAACAGAAAAAGAAAGTTATCAGACCTTGATAAATATTCTCTAAAAACAATCATGAATGCATAATACTCCACTGAGTGGATGCATCATACTTTATTTCCTTATAAATGGATATTTACACAGTCTCTTTATTTTTGCCATAATAAACTCATGAAAGAATTACCTCTGCACTCAAGTCTCTTACTCTTTTCTAGTGACAAAATGTCAGAAGGGTTTGCACTCGGTCAAGGAATGTATATTACTGCAAGGGGTTTGATAGGTATTATTACCATGGAGTTGTGAAGAGTTGGACACAACTGAGCGGCTGAACAACATCATTACCAGTTTGCTCCCCAGAGTGCCTGTGTTAATTCAGTCTTAGATAAAAAGATAAGAATAAATAGAATAAAAAGTGGATATGAAATGAAGATACAAACTTTTCTTACCTTTGCCAACACAGGTCATAATTCTAGAAAGTCTTTGTTAATTTGATAGAGGAAGATGTTGTCTTTAAGCTTTTTACGTGGTTTTTCTAGTAGTCATGTATGGATGTGAGAGTTGGACCATAAAGAAGGCTGAGAGCCGAAGAACTGATGCTTTTGAACTCTGGTGCTCAAGAAGACTCTAGAGTCCCTTGGACAGCAAGGAGATTAAACCAGTTAATCCTAAAGGAAATCAACCCTGAATATTCTTGGAAGGACTGATGCTGAAGCTGAAGCTCCAATACTTTGGCTGCCTGATTCGAAGAGCTGACTCACTGGAAAGGACCTTGATGCTGGGGAAAACTGAGGACAGGAGGAGAAGGGAACGACAGAGGATGAGATGGTTGGATGGCATCACCGACTCAGTGGACATGAGTTAGAGCAAACTCTGGGAGATGGTGAGGGACAGGGAAGCCTAATGTGCTGCAGTCCACGGGGTAGAAAAGAGTCGGACACAACTGAGTGACTGAACAACAATGGTATTACTCTCCTCTTGTCTGTGGCCATTTCTCAGATCTGCCCTGTTTCTGAAGACCTTGACAGTTTTGAGGAGTACTGGTCAGGCATGTTGTAAAAAGCCACACAGTCTGGATTTTTCCGTTTTTTTTTTTTTTTTTTCCTCTTATTGTTAGATTAGGGTTATGGGTTATTGGGAAGATCTCGTTACATCATATCAAGGGCATATGCTATCAAAATAATTTCTGACTATTAATGCTAACTTTGAGGATCACCCGGGCAAACTGCTGTTTCTAGGTTTCCCCACTGTCAATTACTGCCCCCTCCACCACATATTCACAGCAGTTTCTCTCTGGAAGCACTGGAAGAAAGGGAGAAGTTGGAGGGTCTGAGCTCTACCTCCTTGAGCAGGAAGTAAACTATATCATCTTTCGGAATTCTGTGCAGGAGACTTGTCTCTTCTCCCCTACTTATCTATTCAGTCACTTATTTATATGAATACCTATTTGTTTGTTGTTACTTTTTATCTTCAGGTTAAAATCCAACATTACGTTATTTATTTTGCTGCTCCAGTTGCTCCAGTTTGGGCCATTGGGATCTTTTTCAGGTTGGCTCCTGTGGGGGTTTGGCATGCTCCAACTTTTTTTTTTTTTAATATTTCCTTACTTTCTCGTCCCATGAGACACTCCAGGTTCATTTTGTATATTTCCTGCCCATACGCAGATTAGCTATTTTTCCATGGAGCCCCTGAATGTCTTTACTGGAGATCAGTATTAGAAACCAAGATCTAGGTGGTGGGAGACATTACTAACTTTTTAAAACTCTAACAATATTTGATGGAAATGGCAATACATAATTTTTACTTGCTTTGGAAAGAACTGTCAACTTCAAAATACTTATTTTTTCAAGACTTGTCTTATACTATATTTATACTTGTCTTATACTTATAGTTTCTTAGTATACAATAAAACAATTGCTTTTCCTTTATATCACAGAAATGATAATACTTTACCTATCACTGGTATTTTCTCCACCTGCTAATGCAAAATTTCCAGACACTTCAAAGTCTCCAACAGCTCACAGAATTTCTGTGAGCCTTGACAGGAAATACCTTCAGCCTTAGCTGTACATTAGAATCAACTGGGAAACCTAAAAATCTCATGTCCAAAACACATCTCAAACCAACTCCATCAAAATCTCTGAGGGTGGGAAGTACTGTTCTAAAGGTCTCAGGCGATTACAGTTTGTATCTAAGCTAGAGAAACACCAATGTAGTCTTTCACATGGCCTCACTGAGAGTACTGCTGAGTAATGCCGCCTGCACCAGGCACAGATCACCTCCCGACTTCTCTGCAGAAACTGTGTGTCCATAAAATGCCAGAGCTTCCGGTTCTGCCTTTTTTGAAACAAGGAAAAATATTCTGCTCCCTTGCTAGATTACCTCATAAGAAATACACATAAGCAGCACTGCTTGTGACTTAGTAAGATGATTTGTTAAGTTATATTTTTAAAGATAACTGTTATTTTCATAAAAACTTATACCCACCCTATTCTCATAGGATTCACACATGACTTCAGAGGTCTGGCCATAAGATAAAACTCAGTAATTCCCATCATGCAATATGCAGAATCATTTCCCCTTTCCAAAGGCCAAGATTTTTCTTAAAGATTCAACCTCTTTTTTCCTCTGAGGTACACTGAACATAATCATGGCAACATCAGAAGCCAAACCTAGCTCAACTCCGGACTGACTCACTAAATCCCACAAATGCCATAACAGAAGTAGAAGTGTGCCCATTTCCATGTATAAATACTATTCTTATTTCAAGCTCTACTGTTCTTCTATACAAAGCATCAGGCATTAAATTAAAATTGTAAAATATACACAAAAGGGAAAAAAAACAAACCCTACTAAAAGAAATGAAGCAGCCAAGAAACACAGACTCATACATGACCTGGATGTTGAAAATATCAGAAAGGGACTTTAAAATAACTATATCCACTTTCTCTTTACTAGACTGGAAGAAATTTTTTTCCTAAGTTTAATCACTTGAAAAGATAATTGAGAGTCTAAACTAGAACACTAATAAGCTATTATAATAGGGCTTATAACATTTAAAATTAAATGCATGCTATTAATAGCACAAAAGAGGAGAAAGAAAAAGGAAGTATACGAAGTATGGCAAAAATTCTTTGAAAGCAGACTGTAATAACTTAAAGATGTACACTATAAACCCAAGGGCAAACCACATTAACAAACTGAAAAACAAAAGTCATATGATCATCTCAACAGATATAGAAGAAACATCTGACAAAACTCAACAGCCATTCATGATTAAAAAAAACTGTCATCAAAGTGGGTCTGGAGGGACATATCTCAACATAATAAAGACCACTTATGACAAAATCACAGCAGAAATTATACTCAAGGGTGAAAAGTACTCACAGCTAAAATTATACTCAAAGGTGAAAAGCTGAAAGTTTTTCCTCTAAGATTAAGAACAAGACAAGGATACACACTCTCATAATTTTTATTTAACAGAGTATTGGAAGTCCTAATCAGGGCAATCAGACAAGAAAAAAATAAATAAAAGGAAGCTAATTATAAAGGAAGAAGTAAAACTGTCACTGTTTGCAGATATCATGACACTATATACAGAAAATTCTAGTCTCCAATAAAACCTGAATTCATCAATTAATTTGGTAAAGTGGCAGGATACTAAATTAACCTACAGAAAGACTTCTGTAGATTGCATTTATATACACTAACAGCACACTATCAGAAGGAGAAATTAAGGGAAAAAAAATCACACTTACCACTGCATCAAAGAGAATAAAATATCTTGGAATAAATTTAACTAAGAAGGTAAAAGACCTATACTTGGGAAACTGTAAGACAGTGTAAGATAACACAGAGATATGCTTGTTCATGGGTTGGAAGAATTAATATTGTCTAAATAAACATACTACCCAAGGCAACCTATATATTCAATCCAACCCCATTAAAACAGTCATGGCATTTTACACAAAACTATAACAAACAGTACTAAAAGATTCTGAATAACTGAAGCAATTTTGAAAAAGAAAAAATGAGCTGGTTATCATGCTCCCTGACTTCAGACAATACTACAAAGCTACAGTAAGCAAAACAGTATGTAACTGACACAAAAACAGATACACAGATCAACAGAACAGAGAGCCCAGAAATAAACTCATGTACTTATGGTCAATTAATTTACAACAAAGGAGGCAAGAATATACAAGGGGGAAAGTCAATTTCTTCAATAAGTTATGTGGGGAAAACTGGACAGCTACATACAAAAGAATGAAATTAGAACATTTCCTTACACTGTATACAAACATTTAAGACGTGAAACCATGAAACTCCTAGCAGAAAACATAAATAAATAAATAAATATAAATATATATATATATAAATATACTAAAAAATAAAATATATAAATATATAAATAAAATAAAAAATAAAATATAGAAATAAAATAAATAAATATAAATAAATGTCATAAATCGCAGTAAGATCTTTTGGATCTGTCTCCTAAGTAAAGGAAACAAAAGTAAAATAAACAAATGAGACCTAATCAAACTTAAAATCTTTTGCAGAGCAAAGGAAACCAACAACAAACAAAAAGACAATCTACTGAATGGAAGAAAATATTTGCTAATGATATGACCAATAGGAGTTATATCCAAAATATATAAGCATCTCATACAATGCAGTATCTAAAAAGCAAAAAGCCCAATCAAAAAATGGGTAGAAGACCTACATAGATATTTTCCCAAAGAGACATACAGATGGCCAATAGGCATATGAAAAGATGCTCAACAGTGCTAATCATCAGAGAAATGCACTCAAAAATCACAAGGAAGTATCACTTCATACCTGTCAGAATGGTTATTATCAGAGAGACCACAAATAACAAGCGTTGATGAGGATATAGAAAAAAAAAAGGAACTCTCATGCACTGCTGGTGGGAATGTAAATTGTTACAGCCACAATGGAAAATAGTATGAAGGTTCCTCAAAACACTAAAAATAGAACTATCACATGGTCCAGCAATTCTGCTCCTAGGTACATATTCATAGAAAATAAAAACAGCATTTGAAAAAATACACGCAGCGCAATATTCATAGCATTATTTACAAAACAGAAGCAACCTCAGTGTCCATCAACAGATGAATGGATAAAGAAGTGATACGCACACACATACACTGAAATACCACTCAATTATAAAAAAGAATAAAATCTTGCTATTTGCAGCAACATGGGTGGATCAATTTCTACCAAACATTTATAGTAAAACTAACACTATACAAACCCTTCCAGAAAACAGAACAGTAGAAAACAATTTCCAACTCATTTGCTAAGGCTAGCACAACCCTGATACCAAAACTGTTAACAAAGAAATACTAAGAAGATTCCCAGTCAATATCCTTCATGAACATGGTCTCAAAAAACCTTAACAAGCCTTAGAAAGGAATGAAATTCAGATACATACTCTGACATTGATGAACTCTGACAACAATATGCCAAGTACAAAAGACAGATACAAAACGACAAACAATCTAAGTTTCTAATTATATAAGGTATCTAAAATCATCAAATTCAGAGGCAGAAATTAGAACAATAGTTACCAGTAGCTAGAGGAAGGGAAACAGGGAATTATTATTTCATATGTATGGACTCAATAAAGGACAGAAATGGTATGGACCTAACAGAAGCAGAAGATATTAAGAAGAGGTGGCAAGAATACACAGAAGAACTGTACAAAGAAGATATTCACGACCCAGATAATCACGATGGTGTGATCACTCACACTCACCTAGAGCCAGACATCCTGGAATGTGAAGTCAAGTGGGCCTTCGGAAGCATCACTAAGAACAAAGCTAGTGGAGGTGATGGAATTCCAGTTAAGCTATTTCAAATCCTAAAAGATGATGCTGTGAAAGTGCTGCACTCAATATGTCAGCAAATTTGGAAAACTCAGCAGTGGCTATGAACTGGAAAAGGTCAGTTTTCATTCCAATCCCTACGAAAGGCAATGCCAGAGAATGCTCAAACTACCGCACAATTGCACTCCTCTCACACGCTAGTAAAGTGATGCTCAAAATTCTCCAAGCCAGGCTTCAGCAATACATGAACCATGAACTTCCAGATGTTCAAGCTGGTTTAAGAAAAGGTAGAGAAACCAGAGATCAAATTGCCAACATCTGCTGGATCATCGAAAAAGCAAGAGTTTCAGAAAAACGTCTATTTCTGCTTTATTGACTATGCCAAAGCCTGTGACTGTGTGGATCACAACAAACTGGAAAATTCTGAAGGAGATGGGAATATCAGACCTCCTGACCTGCCTCTTGAGAAATCTGTATGCAGGTCAGGAAGCAACAGTTAGAACTGGACATGGAAAAACAGACTGGTTCCAAACAGGAAAAGGAGTACGTCAAGGCTGTATATTGTCACCCTGCTTATTTAACTTATATGCAGAGTACATCATGAGAAATGCTGGGCTGGAGGAAGCACAAGCTGGAATCAAGATTGCTGGGAGAAATATCAATAACCTCAGATATGCAGATGACACCATCCTTATGGCAGAAAGTGAAGAAGAACCTCTTGATAAAAGTGAAAGAGGAGAGTGGAAAAGTTGGCTTAAAGCTCAACATTCAGAAAACTAAGATCATGGCATCCAGACCCATCACTTCATGGCAAATAGATGGGAAACAGGGGAAAACACTGGCTGACTTTATTTTGGGGGGCTCCAAAATCACTGCAGATGGTGACTACAGCCATGAAATTAAAAGACGCTTACTCCTTGGAAGGAAAGTTATGACCAACCTAGACAGCATATTAAAAAGCAGAGACATTACTTTGTCAACAGTCTAGTAGTCAAGGCTATAGTTTTTCCAGTAGTCATGTATGGATGTGAGAGTTGGACTATAAAGAAAGCTGAGTGCCGAAGAATTGATGCTTTAGAACTGTGGTGTTGGAGAAGATTCTTGAGAGTCCCTTGGACTGCAAGGAGATTCAACCAATCCATCCTAAAAGAGATCAGTCCTGGGTGTTCATAGGAAGGACTGATGTTGAAGCTGAAACTCCAATACTTTGGTCACCTGATGCAAAGAGCTGACTCATTTGAGAAGACCCTGATGCTGGGAAAGATTGAGGGCAGGAGGAGAAGGGGATGGCAGAGAATGAGATGGTTGGATGGCATCACCGACTCAATGGACATTGGTTTGGGTAGACTCCGGGAGTTGGTGATGGATAGGGAGGCCTGGCGTGCTGAGGTTCATGGGGTCGCAAAGAGTCGGACACAACTGAGGGACTGAACTGAACTGAATTGATGTAGAGTTTCATTTTGAGATGATGAAAAAGTTCTGGAGATGGATAGTGGTAATGGCTGCCCTATGACTGTACTTAAAGCCACCAAATTACATCTTGAAAATGCCTAAACAATAAATTTTATGTTATGAATATTATATCACCATAAAAATAATCCTTAAAATGTTAGCAAACTTAATCTAGCAATAGATAAAAAAAAGGATAACACATTATGAAGCAACTGGTATCTACCCAAAGAATGTTGCTTGATATAGATATTGCAAAAGAATCTACAAAGAGGCTATCAGAAGTAACAAATTTTAATAAGCTAATGAATTTATTACCAAGATAGAAGGCCCCATATATACTATATAAAAAAAATAGTAAACTTTATTGCAGATAGATTATATCTCAATAAATCTAACTTTAAAAAACAAAACAACAGAAAACTAACTAAATAATAGTGTTGCCAGCAGACCTCCTTATCTTGTTCCTGTTTTAAACAAAAATGTCTGTTTCTAATGGAAATATACTAAATATAGCATTGACTAATAACTTAATCATGCGAAATGTCAGGCTGGATGAAGCACAAGCTGGAATCAAGACTGCCTGGAGAAATATCAATAACCTCAGGTATGCAGGTGACACCACCCTTATGGCAGAAAGCGATCCTTAAAGAGCCTCTTGATAAAAGTAAAAGAGGAGAGTGAAAAAATTGGCTTAAGACTCAACATTCAAAAAAAAAAAAAAAGACTCAACATTCAGAAAACGAAGATCATGGCATCTGGTCCTATCACTTCATGGCAAATAGATGGGGAAAGAATGGACATAGTGACAGACTTTACTTTGGGGGCCTCCAAAATCACTGCAGATGATGACTGCAGCCAGGAAATTAAAAAACACTTGCTCTTTGGAAGACAAGCTATGACCAACCTAGATAGCATATTAAAAAGCAGAGACACTACTTTGCCAACAAAGGTCTGTCTAGTCAAGGCTATGGTTTTTCCAGTAGTCATGTATGGATGTTGAGAGTTGAACTATAAAGAAAGCTGAGCACCAAAGAATTGACGCTTTTGAACTGTGGTGTTGGAGAAGACTCTTGAGAGTTCCTTGGACTGCAAGGAGATCCAACCAGTCCATCCTAAAGGAGATCAGTCCTGGGTGTTCATTGGAAGGACTGATGCTGAAGCTGAAACTCCAATACTTTGGCCACCTGATGGGAAGAACTGACTCATTGGAAAAGACCCTGATGCTGTGAAAGACTGAAGGCGGGAAGAGAAGGGGACCACAAAGGATGAGATGGTTGGATGGCATCACCTACTCGATGGACATGAGTTTGAGCAAGCTCCAGGAGTTGGTGATGGACAGGGAAGCCTGGTCTGCTGCAGTCCATAGGGTCACAGAGTCAGACAGAACTGACTAAACTGAACTGAATAACTTAATAAAATGTGTGTGTGTGTGTGTGCTGAGTCATGTCCAACTCTGCAACCTCATCCACTGTAACCCTCCAGGCTTCTCTGTCCATGGATTTCTCAGGCAAGAATACTAGAGTGGGTTGTCATATCCTTCTCCAAGGGATCTTCCCACCCCAGGGATTAAACCCGCATCTCTTGTGTCTCCTGGGTTGGCAGGTGGATTCTTTACCATGGCACAAACTGGGAAGCAACTTAATGATAGATGTTTTAAAATATATTTTTAACTATCTTTAATCCATAGTCCATCAGCAGATTTTTTTAAAAGTGACCAAAATTTTTAAAATGTAGCCTGAAAAGTATTTCAGATAAAAATATGGTTCCTCTTTAACCAACCTATATAATTATTGATAATTTCTTAATATTAAATCAAACATACTGAACACTTGAGACAAATTATACTTAGTTCATAGTATATAGTTCTCTTAATAGAACATCAGTTTTATTTACTGATACTTAGGATTTTTGTTTCTATAGTTGTGTTGATAACTACTTGATTGATAACTTTCTGTATTGTTAAGTTTTATTTATGAGTCAAGTCAGTTTTGTTCCATGTATTAGAAGTCTTTGGTTTTATACTTTGCATGTTTTATTGCCTGGATAACCTATTCACAGAAACAGGAAAAAGTCTGCCCATAAAACCATCAGGAATAGGGTCTTTTTAAGTGATGTTTTTGTACAACATTTTCTATTTCTATTGCTATAGTAGACTTTTCCAATTTTCTACTTTTTATAAAATGAATCCTGGTAATTGATATTTCCGCCAAATTAATTTTTTATCAGCAATTTTTAAATTCTTCAATGCAACTGATGCATGGTAATCTGGTAGTTTTTTAAGTTTCTATATTAAAAATCCTCTAATACTTCTAATACTCCTCTGAAGTTCCTAATGTCTCAACATTTTGCTAAATGACTTCCTAGAGTTTATTGTGATCACTATACCTGGATCTTTCGGTTCCACCATCATTCTACCGTCTGAGTTTGTTCAGTTTTGTTTTCATTTTTATTATATGCTTCTTTTGGCTAACTTTGATAGATGAATATCTTTTTTCTTTCATTTCACTTAAAAATATTAAATGCACATATACAACTTCTCCTGTATCCTATATATATGTGTTTATAAAAAAGTATAATTTTTTTATTTTATTTAATTGGTATTGTTATTTTTAATACCTGCAGTTTAGGTTTCTAAGGACACCTTTCATTAATTTCAAATTTTACTGCACTGTAGTCAGATACAGTGGTCTATCAAATTTCTGCTTTGTAGACTCTACTGAGATTTTGCTGTTTTTCAGCATGATTACCTTCCATAAATGTTCCACAGATGCTTGAGAAGGAGTATTCTTTGTAATAGAAAAGAATTTCTTTCACACAGCGTCAGAGCTGGAGTAACGTGAGAAGGGCGTTCACTTGGGGATGGCAGAAATGAGAAACTGGTTATGTAACAGGAGAGTAACACATAAACAGAGATATAAAGGATAATGAGACTCAGAATGACTCCTTCTAGAAGACTGTTTAGCTTTGTAAGGAACTACCAAACTGTCTTCCAAAGTGCCTGCATCATTTTGCATTCCCACCAACAATGAGTGAGAGTCCCTGTTGCTCTGCATCTTTGTCAACCATTTGGAATTGTCAGCTTTCCAGATTTTAGTCATTCTAAAAGGTATGTACCACTGTTTCACTATTAATTTATAATCCCTTAATTATAAAAGATATGGAGTATCTTCTTACATGCCTTTATGTCTTCTGTACACATTATTCAGTGATGTATCTGTTCAGATCTTTTGTGCACTTCTTATTTGGGTGGTTTGTTTTCTTGTTCTTTTTATATTTTGGATACAAGTCTAGATAGTGAAGAATTTAATCTTATTCAAAGAGAGGTTTGGCTTTTCCCTCAGCTCCTGGTAAAACCCTTGGAAGTCTCCAAACCCTTGGAAACTCTTGTCTGATAAAAGTGTCTTTGCTTAACTGGAGGCATTGGGCGGACCAGACCATAACAATACAATTTAGGGTGGAGGCTTTGAGTCATATCAACAATGAGATTTAGGCTGGGGCATTTGGGCCATGTGGTATCAGTTTGACCTCTTGAGGGACTAGAGACTTAAATCAGACAGTGAGTGGTTGGTTGGGGTTACATGATTAAATCCCAATAAAAACTCTGGGCACCAAAGCTCATGTGAGTTTCTCTGGTTGGCAATACTCCAAATGAGCTGTCAGAAATTAATACTGGAAAGTAACACTGTCCATGATTCCATGGGGAGGACAACTGGACTCTTTCAGACTGCCCTACATGCCTTTTAACTTGGTTGATTTTAATCTGTATCCTTCAGCTATAATAAATCATAATCCTATGTATAACAGCTTTCAATGAATTCTATGAGTCTTTCCAGAGTATTAGCAAATCTAAAAGGGGGCTTTGAAGGAACGTGAATTCGCAACTGGTGCAGAAGTAAGGGCAGCCTTTTATGTACTCTTCCCAAAATCTGCAATCAGTTAACTCTGCAAAGTCCTTTGTCAGATATGTGTTTTGCTGTTTTATTAAAAAAAATAATAATAAAAAAATATAAATAAAAAATAATTGCCACCCTCAACGTCACCTACATTTTCCTTTATTTTTCTTCTAGAAGTTTTATCTTTGTATGTTTACATTTAGGCCTGTGATCCATTTAGAGTTAATTTTTGCGACAGGTGTTAGGTCTGCATCTGAGCTGTTGTGTGGTTGTTTTTTTTCCACAGGGGCTTCAATTATTCCAGCCTCAGTTATTGACAAGACTCTCCTTTTTCCATAGAACCGTCTTTCCTCTTTGTCAACCATCAGTTGATATATCTGTGATATACAGGTCTGGTTTTGGGCTCTGTATTCTGCTCCACTGATCTATGTTTCTATTCTTTCCCTAATACTTTACCATCTTGATTATGGTTGCTTTAAAGTAAGCCTGAAAATCAGGTAGTATGACTCTTGGATATTGTTTTTTCACTCAACCTGAGTCTGTCTTTTAAACTTACATGCTAATGTATTCACTTTTATTCTAATTACCACTGAGGTTGTCTTACGTTCTGTCACTGTCACTCTTGGTGATCTTTAACATTATCTTCTTTATTTTCTATCCTTAAAAAAAAAAAAAAAACACACACACACACAAAAAAAACAAAAGAATAAAAAAAAACCACAAACAAAAAAAAAAAAATATTTTCTATCCTTGGCTAATCAGGCTGTAGATATTTTCTTTTTAATACACTATAAATATTGTTCCACTGTCTTTCACTATTTAGTAGTGAATAGATTGCTTTTTGTAGCAGTATCCTATTTACCTCTTGCTTGGATGTTTCCATTTTTTAATCCTCAAAATTTGCAGCCAGATATATCTAATATTTTCCCTGTATCAGTGAAATCCTTTGAACTGTAAACTTTGATCTTTCTCGAGCTCAAGGATGTTGTCTTTTACTTTACCTTTGAATATCACTTCTATCTATATGCTCCTTTATTCAGGAATACAACTTACCTACATACTGAGTCCTGACCCTCTGTACCAACCATTTTTATCTTTTTGACCCTTTTTCATCGTTGCATTTTAGACCTTCTCCACCTCCTCTCCACATCACTTAGTTGACTTTCACCATTCACTATCTTCTGAGTCCTTCACTGATTTTAACAGCATATTTAATCTCACTATCTTTATGAGTTTTGAGGAGTCTTCAGGAAAAATTAAAATGTAGGAAGTTAGAAAGAACTATATAAGATTCTCTGCAACCATCCTTATTTCCTCTAGTTCCAGGGCCCTACATCAGTCTATCTGGATTCAGATAACCTCTGACTAGTTGTATAACCTCAAGGGGAAGTAATTTAACCTGTTTACTTCAATTTCCTTGAGAACAATCATTTAATTAGTTAGCTAATTCATGAAGGGTTTTACTACAGTATCTGGTACTCAGTAAATGTTTATTTATTGTTAATATGTGCGTGCTAAGTCGCTTCAGTCGTGTCCGACTCTTTGAGACCCTATGGACTGAAGCCCAGCAGGCTCCTCTGTTCATGGGATTCTCCAGGCAAAAATACTGGAATGAGTTGCCATGCCCTCCTCCAGGGTATCATCCTGACCCAGGGATGGAACCTGCCTTTCTTATGTTTCCTGCACTGGCAGGCAGGTTCTTTACCAGTAGCACTCAGCTGGTTCCCTTCTGTGTTTATCTACTATCTTTTACATACTATTTCAGATTCAGTAGATAATTTTACAAAAACAAACAAGTCCCACCTAATATTATCTTGTTTCCTTTATCTAAGTATGATTTTCCTATGTCCTAAATGTAATATTTCCTTCTTTTATTCTGCAGAATTTCTTAGTGAGCCCAAGATGCCTTTTAAAATAAATGCTCTCAATTATTTCAAATTCGAGAAAACTATCTAGGTTTGGTACTTGCTAAGAAAAAAGTAAGGCAAATTCTAATTAGTCTCTCGCTTTTACTGTCCATCTGAACATTATCTGACTTTTAATTCTTAGTTCTTAAGTTGGAGAAAAGGCTGATTTACAGAACTATTAGCCAAATTCCTAGTGTTTGGCAGTCATATAATATTATAGCTCTCATCTATTTTCTAGATTAAGGATCTCTTTGAAGATGTCATTAAAATTATAAACTCCATCCCCAGATCATGAAGTTTTGCTTACCGACTCTGTCTTGTCATGACTTGAAATCAGTCAGTGGACTCTATTAAGAGGTAAGGATCACCTCCTTTACTATGGTTCTGATCAGCTAACGAAGGGTCTGCTGATCCTGTTGCCTTGTTATGTGACGCATATGACTAGTAATTTAATCCTGGTTACTTTGAAACAGAATATATTTCTTCCCTAGTCAAAAGTACGGCCTAACAAGGAATTCCCTGGCTGCCCAGTGGGCACGGCTCTGTGCTCTCACTGCCAAGGGCCCAGGTTAATCCCTGATTGGGGAACTAAGATCCTGCATGCTGTGTGGCAAGGCCAGAGGGGAAAAAAAAAGATAAAAGTAGGGCTTAACCAAGAGCTGTTTGAGCTGGTGGCTGGTACAAGGGAGTTCTTCTCACTGTTGGTAAATATTAGAAAATTTTAAAATAAAAAGCCTTATTTGTGCATTTATTTGTGTGTAGGGCCTTAAAACAATGCATGCCACCCCCATGGCTTTTCTTCTCCCTGCCTCTTTCTACTTCACATCTGAAAATAGAGCATAACCAGTCCACCTCTGCCCCCGCCCTTATAGAACTGTGGTCACTGGGGGAAGTAGAGAGGTAATGATAAGAGAGACGGGAGGGAGAAAAAGAGCCCTGGATGCTGCAGATAGCACTTGCAACAAACACCACAGGAGGTAGTTGGCAATTTTCTGGTTGGCAAAGAACCTACTTCCTTAAAATTGTAGGTATGCAGTAGAGATGGGTAGAAAATTACCTTTTTCCTGCCTATCCCTGCTATTCTGTCTTGGGGATCTGTCTTTACTTTACTGGAAGAAAATCCTCCTGATGCCTGGCATGTCTTAAATTGTATTTCTGGTTTCTAATTCTATTTGCAACTCCGCCTCCCTGTGTATTTTCACCTATTTGACCATGGGATAGCAGAGATTAAGTTGAGTCCCCCTAGCTGGCTGCCAGCTACACACAAGCTTCCCACAATTAAAATCTTGAGGCTAAAATATCCTACAATAATCTGACATGTGTTCAACCTGGGAACTGCAGATAAGTGGAAGAAATAGCTTCTTATTTTCTCTTGCTTCCCTTAACTTTAAACCACAGTACAAATTTACATAAACAAATAAGTTTATTGATATTATTGAGCATACAGAATATAGAGCATAGTTAAAAGGAAAAGTGTTATTTTTCTCTCAAGAAAGCTCTAATCCAGATTATAATGTCATGAAACTGCCAATAGATGTAAGGTTTAAACCTAAGCATTATAGCAACCAATTAGAAGCAGTCAAGTTCCTCCACAATAAAGTGTACATGATAAAACTTATGAACTAGTAAGATAATAATAAATAGGCCAGTTATCAGAGACACTCTCCAAATAAATAAAAAAGGTAGTTAGCACACAAATACTACTAAAACAATTAGCATGACAAAGGGGATTGAGATTCCTTAAGAAACACAACTCTTCAAATTCCTTCTGCTCTTGTCAATAATGTGCGATGTTAATCAAAAATTTCCTGAGAGTGATATGAATGTGGAGCAATGTATTTAGAAGACCAACCTCTGATGTCAAAGACACGACCTGAACTGTCTGTACCACTTGGGAAAGTTAGTTAACTGCTCAAAGTCTCAGTTTTTCATCTCTAAAATGGATGCATTTATCTTGCAAGGAGGTCGTCATCAAGATTCTATGAAATAACGAACACAAATAGTTTAGCACAGTTCCTGACAAAAATAGCACTCAACACAAAACAGACTTTTTGTAAGCAAATTGACTTCTTCTGTTAGAGTGTTAATCCCTTGAAAATGCTGAAATTAAACAAGGTGGCAACTAAAGTCAAATGGTACTTCAGGAAAAGAACCAAGACAAAAAGAAAACAAAAAATAAACAAAAACATTAAAAGTAATTATAGATCAAATTGCTCAAAAATTCAAAACAAAACGTTGGGAAACTGAATCCAAGAATATATAAAAAGGATAATGTGCTTGGGCTTAGTCATTCAGTAGTGTCCAACTCTCTCCAACCCCGTGGACTGTAGCCCAAAAGGCTCCTCCGTCCATGGGATTTTCCAGGCAAGAATCCTGAAGTGGGTGGGTTGCCATTTTCTCATCCAGGGACCTTCCCAACCCTAGGATCAAAACTGCAGGATCAAATCCTGCATTGGTAAGCGGATTCTTTACTGCTGAGCCATCTGGGGAGCTCTGAAAACAATAATATATCATGCCTAATAAAGGATCCCAGGAATGCAATGCTGATTTAATATCAGAAATTCAACTGATGAAATTCACCATGAGCAACAAAATAAAAATGAGAACTCCACTATCATCAGATACGGTATTTAACAAAATTCAACAACCATTCATGATAATAACTTTCAGCAGACAGGAATAAATGGGAAGCTCCTCAACGTGCTAAAAGGTAACAATGAAAAACCTGTAGCTAAAAATCACACTTAATGGTAAAAATGAATATTTCCCCCCTAAGATGAGGAATAAGACAATGATGTCGACTTTTACTACTTCAACAGTGAACAGTTTTAGCCAGTACAATAAATCAGGAAAAAGGGAAAAAGGCATAAAACTAAGAAAGGAATAAGTAAAAGAGACAAAATGATGGTCTATGCAGAAAATCCTAGGTAAACTAGTGAGTCTGCTGTCAGCAAGATCACAGCAACAAGATCAATATTTGAAAAGATCAACTGTATTTCTATACTTTAGCAGTTAAAAAACCAGAGATTGAAATAAAAAGATGCAATTCATAATAATACCAAACATGAACATGAAATATTTAGGAATAATTCTAACAAAATATGTGCAAGGCCTGTACAATGAAAATTATAACACTGTGCTGAGATAAATCATAGAAGATTCATATTAAGGGGCAGATAAATTATGCTTATAAATTAGAAGATTCAGCATGATTAATTTATCAAAACATTCCATATTCATCTACAGATTCAATGTAATCTAAGTTAAAATCTCAACAAGCAGTTTTGTAGAAATTTACATACTGTTTTTATCAATAATATTTATATTAAAATGCCACAGGACTGGAAAAGGTCAGTTTTCATTCCAATCCCAAAGAAAGGCAATGCCAAGGAAAGCTCAAACCATCACGCAAGTGCACTCATCTCACACACTAACACAGTTATGCTCAAAATCCTCCAAGCCAGGCTTCAACAGTACATGAACCATGAACTTCCAGATGTTCAAGCTGGATTTAGAAAAGGCAGAGGAACCAGAGATCAAACTGTCGACACCCACTGGATCATTAGAAAAGCAAAAGAGTTCCAGAAAAACATCTACTTCTGTTTTATTGACTGCGCCAAAGCCTTTGACTGTGTGGATCACAACAAACTGTGGAAAATTCAAGAGACAGGAATACCAGACCACCTGACCTGCCTCCTGAGAAACCTGTATGCAGGTCAAGAAGCAACAGTCAGAACTGGACATGGAACAACATACTGGTTCCATATCAGGAAAGGAATACATCAAGGCTGTATATTGCCACCCTGATTATTTAACTTATATGCAGAGTACATCATGAGAAACGCCAGGCTGGAAGAAGCACAAGCTGGAATCAAGGTTGCCAGGAGAAATATCAACATCAGATATGCAGATGACACCACCCTTATGGCAGAAAGTGAAGAAGAACAAAAGAGCCTCTTGATGAAAGTGAAAGAGAGAGAGAGAAAAAGTTGCCTTAAAACTCAACATTCAGAAAACGAAGATCATGGCATCCAGGCCCATCACTTCATGGCAAATAGATGGGGAAAGAATGGACACAGTGACAGACTTTATTTTGGGGGGCTCCAAAATCACTGCAGATGGTGACTGCAGCCATGAAATTAAAAGACACTTGCTCCTTGGAAGACAAGCTATGACTAACCTAGACAGCTTATTAAAAAGCAGAGACATTACTTTGCCAACAAAGGTCTGTCTAGTCAAGGCTATGGTTTTTCCAGTGGTCATGTATGGATGTGAGAGTTGGACTATAAAGAAAGCTGAGCATGGAAGAATTGATGCTTTTGAACTGTGGTATTGGAGAAGACTCTTGAGAGTCCCTTGGACTGCAAGGAGATCCAACCAGTCCATCCTAAAGGAAATCAGTCCTGAATATTCATTGGAAGGACTGATGTTGAAGCTGAAACTCCAATACTTTGGCCACCTGATGTGAAGAGTTGACTCATTTGAAAAGACCCTGATGCTGGGAAAGTTAGAAGGCAGGAGGAGAAGGGGACAACAGAGGATAAGATGGTTGGGTGGCATCACCTACTCGATGGACATGAGTTTGAGTAAACTCCAAGAGTTGGTAATGGACAGGGAAGCCTGGGGTGCTGCAGCCCATGGGGTTGCAAAGAGTTTGACACGACTGAGTGACTGAACTGAAATTAAAATGCAGGACTTACTATAGCCAAAACAACTTTGAAAAAGAACAAAGTTGAAGGACTAAGACTACCCAATTTCAAGACTATACAGCTTAGCAGAATTCCTCAACTTTGGCACTGGCTTTGGCTAATTCTTTGTGATGGGGAACTGTCCTGTGTACTGAAGACATTTAAGGAGCATCCAGCATCTACCGGGTGTAAATCTGCCACACTCCAAGTTTGACAACTAAAAATATCTCCAGACACTGCCAAATATTCCACAGGGAGGAAAACTGCCCCTTGAGGACCACTGAGCTACCTAAGTATAGTGTGTTACTATCATAAAGACAAATATTTAAATCAACAAAACAAAATATTAATAGACTTGAGAAACAGACCCTCAATCCTCAGTTGATATTTGAAAAAGGTACAAAGCAATTCTAACTGTTGTTTCTTTGTTAAGAAGCAACAGTTAGAAAGCTGTATGAAACTACGGACAGGTTCAGTATTGAGAAAGGAGTATAACAAGGCTTTTTATTGTCACCCTGATTATTTAACTTATACACAGAGCACATCATGAGAAATGTTGGGCTGGATGAGTTATAAGCTGAAATCAAGATTACTGGGAGAAATATCAACAACCTCAGATATGCAGATGATATCACTCTAATGGCAGAAGGCAAAGAGGAACTAAACAGCCTCTTGATGAGGGTGAAAGAGGAGAGTGAAAAAGCTGTCTTAAAATGCAACATTCCAAAAACTAAGATTGTGGCATCTGGTCCTATCACTTCATGACAAACAGAAAGGGAAAAGGTGAAAGCAGTGACAGATTTCCTCTTCTTGGGCTCTAAAGTCAATGCAGATGGTGACTGCAGCCATGAAATTAGAAAACAATTGTTTCTTGGCAGTATGCTAACCTAGAAGTATGTTAAAAAGCAAAGACAACACTTTGCTGACAAAGGTCCGTATAGTCAAGGCTATGGTCTTTCCAGTAGTCATGTACAGAAGTGAGAGCTGGACAATAAAAGAAGTCAGAGCACTGAAGAATTGATACTTTCTTTCTTTCTTTTTTTTTTTTAAGAATTGATACTTTCAAACTGTGATGCTGGAGAAGACTCTCGAGACTCCCTTGGAAAGTAAGGAGATCAAACCAGTCAATCCTAAAGGATATCAACCCTGAATACTCTTTGGAAGGACTGATGCTGAAGCTGAAGCTTCAACACTTTGGCCACCTGATGAAAACAGCTGACTCACTGGAAAAGACCCTGATGCTGGGAAAGACTGAAGGCAGAAAAGGGTGACAGAGGATGAGATGAGTGGATGGCATCACTGATTCAATGGACATGATCTTGGACAAACTCCAGGAGATGTGAGGGACAGCGAAGTCTGGTATGCTGCTGTCTGTGTGGTCTCGAAGAGATGGACACGATTTGGTGATTGAACAACAACAAAAACCAATTCTATGGGAAAGGATAATCTTTTCAGTAAATGACATTGCAATGATCAGTTACTCGTATGTAAGAAAGATACACCTCCCTCATCACCTCACTCCATATATAAAAATTTAACTCGAAACTTACCTCAAGCTTAAATTTAAAAGTCAAAACTATGAAACTCCAAGAGAAAAATAAAAGCAAAAATTTAGTAATCTGGCTTAAACAAGATTTCTTAAATAGAATTTAAAAAACCAAACTTTTTAAAAATTGACAAACTGCACATGAAAATAGAAAAGGTAGGGAATTCCCTGGTGGTCCAGAGGCTAGGACCTAGCACTTTCACTGCCGGGGGTCTGGGTTCAGTCCCTGTTTGGGGTTTGAGCCTATGAATCCACAGGCTCCCAATCCTCATTCAATAAAGCAACTGGAATGTACTATGTATACTGTAATGCAATCATGATACCATGATTCAAATCCCAGTGGACAACATGGTTGACTTGCAGTAAGTCATTTAATCTATATGAGATAAAAGTTTCCTTATTCATTAAACTGGGGTTAAACTGGCAGAAAGACAGTGTTGAAGACTAGGGGTGGTATAACCAGCAATTCTAAATGCATGTGAGGCCAGTAAGAACAGAAACCTCCTGAGAAGCAAAGGGCCAAAATTTACACTTGAACTTGATTTTTTAGAAGTACCACAGACTGAGAAAGTGGGAACTCATGAGCCTTTTTATCCTTTGGCTTTTAAGCAGAAGATATCAGAAACGTTCCCACAGGGTAGAAAATCAGTCACAAGGACTTCCACTTTTGTTCCTTCAATGAGGTTTCCTTCCATCACTGGGAACAGGATTCAACAAGAACTACATAAAGGGAAAATTAGCTATTTCAGACTGATATAGAATAAGTTAATTTCACTCTACTGATGTGTTGTTGCCATAGTAATCCATCTCAATAAGAGAAATCCCAGGAGTAGGTATTTTGCATATGTAAAATTCTCAGCTGAGAATTTATACTTAATGGCATTATGAATGCCTATAAATCAAAAGCCAAAGTCACTCAAGGAACCACAATACAGTGGGACCCAAAAGCTTCATTAGGGATTTGCTGGGTAACTACCATGTGCCAAAAACATGCACAAGGTCATATGCTTACCATTTAACCTTCACAACTGCCCCTATCAGGCATCAGCTAGTTGTTTTAGAGAGGAGATTATTATTCCTGTCTTAGAGATGAGAAAATTGACATTCTGAAACAAAATTTAGTAATTTGCCCTATTTTTTTTTCATTTATTTTTGTTAGTTGGAGGCTAATTACTTTACAATATTGTAGTGGTTTTTGCCATACATTGACAGGAATCAGCCACGGATTTACATGTGTTCCCCATCCTGAACCCCCCTCCCACCTCCCTCCCCTGCCCTTTTTTTAAATAATATTTATTTTTATTTATCTGACGGCACCAGGTCTTAGTTGCAGCATGTGGGATCTAGTTCCCTGACCAGGGATTGAACCCCGGGGCCCCTGCATTGGGAGCGTGGAACCTCAGCCACTGGACCACTAGGGAAGTCCCTAATTTGTCCTTTAGTATGGGACATTAATTTGGCAAAGATTCAAATTGAGAGCTTCTGATTCCATGTCCTCACCATTACTTAAAGCATATTACCACTATATAAAAGCCCAGCTTTCAGTTACTGAAGCTAGCACAACTCCTAGAACATAGTAGGCTTAAGAAATTTTGTTTTTCTTCTAAAGTAGACAAGAAGCAGATATGATGATCTAAGACGGGCAGGAAACTTTTTACCTCCATCTATCAGAGGGGGAAACGAAAGTTTGTATATAAAGTGATAAATCAAGTTTTTGAATCCTGAATCTGTAGTCATTTCTTTGAATTAGCATTTCCTTAATATTCATCACGATGATGATAGTGAAGAAGAAAAAAAGCACACAGAATTCCAAGGCCAAGTGTTTTCCCTTCTTTGAATGGTCTACGCATATTTAATAAGAACTGATGAAGGCTAAGCACAGTGCTCGGCACTGGGAGGCATCAGTGAATACAATAAACAAGACACAGCTCCTACCCAAAGAGAAGTTTCATCCAGTGGAAAGATACTGAAAACTAAACAGATAATTAAAGTATAGTGCAGATGCAGAAATAGGACAGTACAGGGTTCCACAGGAGCACAGACATGACAAATTAAACCCAGAGGGGGCAGAAGTAGGACTCCAAGTCATCCAGTTAAACGGAATTTCAAATAAACAATGAACACACTTTTAAGAATAAGTATGGCCCAAATACTGTCTTGTATTTTTATTTGCTCTATCTGGCAATCCTAGGTGGGGATCATGTTTTAAAAGGTGTCAGAGGAAATGATACCTAAGATGGAAACTGAATTATTACTTATCTCCAACAAATCTGGACCCTGAAAATGTATATTAGTTGCTGGGCCATGGAGACACCAGCGCAGCAAGGATCTGAAACCCCTGACAACAGCCGGGGAGGAACTGAGGGCCCTTCCAAGAGCCACTTAAGTGAGTCATCCTGGAAGCAGATGTTCCAGCTGCAACCTAGCCCTCAGATGCGGACAGCCCTGGCCTAGGGCTTGATTACAAGAGACCCTGAGGCAGAATTACCCAGCTAAGTCACTCCTGGCCCTCAGAAATTCTGTGGGATAATAAATGTTTGTTGTTATCTGTAAGGCTTCCCCAAGTGGGCTCAGACAGCAGAGAATCTGCCTGCAATATGGGAGACCCAGGTTCAATCCCTGAGTTGGGAAGATCCCCTAGAGAAGGGAATTGCTACCCACTCCAGTCTTCTTGTCTGGGAAAATCCCATGGACAGAGGCGCCTGGCAGGCTATAGTCCATGGGGTCACGGAGTCAGACACAACTGAGTGACTAACACACAACAAAGGCTTCAGGGTAATTTGCTATGCAGCAAGGGAAATGCTGTGACCACCAGAGGAGTTCCGTACCCTGTCAGGATGGGCCCACACTAGTGCCCCGTGGCGCTCATCCGTGGCTGAGGGCGTCACAATTAGCCTGGGGGGCCTCAGCGAGAATGCGGTGGTGGGTCCAGAGGGGCCATAGCTGAGCCAGTCAGTTCCGCCTGCCTCCAGTAGATCTGCATGGGGCTATTTCCACAGCCTCCATGGGATAACAAAGCTTATTCATGACAGCCTATCCTTTCTAAAACAAAATAATTTTAAAAGATCTTTCAAAAATTACAAAGTAAAAAATATTTTCCTGAGATCAGCTTAACTGCTTTAGGGAATTGTGTGAAAACAGAAACAAGCAAAGAGTAAAAGCTAGGAAAACTCCAAACTTGGTTCTCAGATTGATTTCAATGTATGTTAAGAACTGACATTGCTCTGCCAACCAAGAAAATAGTTTGCTCCTGGGTGAGTTGTTTTGACTCCCCCACCCAGAGAGGAATTTCTGAAACTTAAAGATAACATGCAACTGAAAAGTTGTGAACTGTGGTTAATCAACTAATCAAGAATTTCAAAGAGTACTTTGCTGAAGTAATTTGAGTGTTATGAATTTTATGATTTTTTTCATAAATGATTTTATTCCAATAGATTAAGTTTAAGTGATTGAATCTAATATGAAGAGAAAAATATTTCCTCCCTTTTCTAAAAATACAGGATAAATTGCAAGGGAGTGGGTATAACTGTAGAACTAAACGCGGCTGCAGAGAGATGTTAGAAGTTTGTTGGTTTTTTTTTAACCACAGCCCCCAGACTCAATCCCCTTAGCTTTTATAATAAGGTTTTCTATCCAAACCATCTCAGAGTTCAGATGCTATTATGACACATTATTCCCCAGGCCAGTTCAACTGAGCTCAGTGTGACTTAATGTTGAAATCCTTTAAAGTTGGAATCCTTTCAAGTCTGTGTTCCAGATACATCAGATGTTACCTCTCTCTTTATGGTTTGCAAAACAGTCACAATTATCTTAACAAGATCCCAAATTTAAATTGCAAAGAAAGTAAGATAAGGACTTTGCCTTAAAAACCTTACCTCTACCAAGTGTAAAATAAATAGCCAGTGGGAATTTGCCACAGGACTCAGGGAACTCAGACTGGGGCTCTGTAACCACCTGTGGGGTGGGAGGGAGTGGGAAGTCAAAGGGCGGTCAAAGAGGAAGGGGACACATGTACACCTATGGCTGGCTCATGCTGACGTACGGCAGAGGCCAATGCAGTATTATGAAGCAATTTTCCTTCAATTAAAAACAAGTAAGTTTGGGCAGGGTGGGGGGGAGGGGAGTTTATCTCTTCAGGCTAGTACAATTCACTCATCTAAATAACACCTCATTGAACCCATGTTTTCTAAACTTCTATGCAAATTAATATTAAGTAGGCTTTTAAAATTTATTTTATTGAAGTCAGTTGTTTTACAATATTATATTAGTTTCAGGTATAATAAGTCTATTTTTAAAATATCCAATTCAATTAAAAATTACCTTGGGATACCAATCCAAGACAGAATACAGCAATCAAATCAAACCTAGAATATCTTTGAATTCAAGTATCTGATATTATAGAATAAAGCAAGTTATTTAGAAACTTTTATACAGAATTAAGTAGCAGTTTTGTATGTTTGATTTGATCAATTATATAAAATTGAAACACACATTAAACAAAGCACTGACGTTTCAGGCCTTAGCCTTATGCATTTTCCTTGGAGCCACTCTTAACACAAATGGTTAAGATTTTCCAACGACTATATCCAATGCTTCTCAACAAGTGGGGTGGTTCATTGTGAGGAATAACAATCTGGAACCAAAAACCAAGGAAAGCTTTAAAAAATGGCAGCAAATAATCAACAATTTCGAGAGGATTAGCTGTTTTTTTTCTAATACAGTACACTGTGAAATTCTGTGATCCAAAGTATTACAGAGTGGAGAGAAAAAACATTCAACACAAAACTCTTCATTATCTTCTAGGATAACAGATGCTGGTCACAGTTTCACTGCTGCTGATCTCTCAGCCTCCAGCTTTCTTTCCTCATATTTAGACTTTCTTTTATTTCCTCCTCTTAAAGCATTAGTTTTCCTTAATTCTCTGTTCAAAAGCAGTCAGTATACATTGTAAAATTTATTTCACTGATACATCTTAATTAACATTACAATAACATTATTTTTTCTTTTAATGGGAATTTGAATAGATTCTCCCAAAATTAGAACTATCAAAAAAAAAAAAATCACTAAAATGCATAATAGCTTCTGTGATTTCACAATTTTACCTTTCTCTCTCTCTTCTCTGGAAAGTTCCACTTTAAAAAATTCTACTCATAACAATTTTCTGTTACTCATCCCAAATACCATTTTTAAACTAAAGATCCAAAATTGGAGGGGAAAGGACAACTGGAAAGCCCAACAAAACCTGAAAAGAAAAAACTTGACAATGGAATTTTATCTTTGTTTCATCCATTCAATAAATAGATATTAAGTCCCTATGAGTCACTTCCTAGAACTGCACTGGATACAAGCCCTATTTTGTCTCAAAAGCCTGCCATTACAATATAATTTTAAAGTACCAAGGAGGCTAAAAAGATTATACATATATATGTATATAATTTACACATTTTATATATACATATCAATGTATCAACTGGATTTTTTTGTACATTTTTTGATTATTTTGTGCTTTCCACCTTGTTCTAAAGACTCAGCAAATAGGAAAAAGGGAATGAACTGCAGAATTAGGAATAAAGGTATTAGTGGATAAAACAAAATCAAGATGATAACATTTCAAAGTTATCACAACTCTAAAAGTAATACTAAAGTGTAGTGCTTTAAAAATATTATTTTGAATCTAGCAATGTTCCAGGTTAAATCGCCAACTTATCAACTTACTCATCTGTTTTTGACAAAAAAATCATTCTACTGAAGAAGTTTCATATGAGAAAACTGTAGAAGTTACAAGGAAAATCAAATTCAAATACAAAAATACCCTTGACAGACTCAAACCAAATCTCATTAGATGTCATACTATAGGACACGTTAATACTTGAGCCATATTTAACACTTCAAGTATGAAGTGTATAGCATTTTTAAGATTCACATCCATGACCTTGGCTCTGGTTATACCCCCCGCCTTTTTTAAATTGAAGTTGATTTACAGTATTGCATTAGTTTCAGGTGTACAGCCTGTAGTTTAGTTTTTTTTAAAGATAATATTCCATTATATGTTATTATAAGATACTGGGTATCATTCCTTGTGTATGTGTGCTCAGTTGTGTCCGACTCTTTGCGATCCCATGGACTGTAACCTGCCAGGCTCCTCTGTCCCTGGGATTTTCCAGGCAAGAATACTGGAATGGGTTGTCATTTCCTACTCCAATAATTCCTTGTGCTATATAGTAAATCCTTGTTGCATCTCTATTTTATGTACAGTACTTTGTGTCTGTTAATCCTATGCTCCTAATTCCCCCTCCTTCTCCCGCTATCTTTGGTAACCATAAGTTTGTTTTCTATGTCTGTGAGCCTGCTTCTGTTTTGTATATAAACTCATTTGTATTATTTTTCAGATTCTACATATAAGTGATACCATTAAGTTTTGTCTTTGTCTAACTTACTTCACTAAGCACAATATTCTCTAGATCCATGCTGCTGCAAACAGCAATATTTCATTCTTTTTTCTGACTAATATTTCACTGTGTGTGTCTTTGAATGGGTGTGTGTATACGTATATGTATATACACACCCATTCAAGATAATACTCCATTATATGTTATTATACAATATTGGGTATAATTCCCCATACATATACATGTATATATACACACACCACATCTTCTTAAGCTAATTATCTGTTGATGGGCACTTGGGTTGTTCCCATGTCTTGGCTATTGTAAACAGTGCTTCTAGGAACACTGGGGTGCATGTATCTTTTCAAACTATAGAGTTTTCATTTTCTCCAGATGTACACCCAGGAGTAGGATCGCGGGATCATGTGGTAGCTCTATTTTTAGTTTTTAAAGGAAACTCCATCCTATTTTTGATAGTGGCCACACAAACTTATATTCATACCAACAATGTAGAAGGGTTCCCTTTTTTCCCCACCACCTCCAGCATTATTATTTGTAGGCTTTTTGATGATAGCCATTCTAACCAGTATGAGGTGACACTTCATTATGGTTCTGATTTGCATTTCTCTAATAATATGCAATGTTGAGCATTTTTCACATGCCTGTTGGCCATCTGTGTCTTCTTTGGAGAAATGTCTACTTAGGTCTTCTTGTTTTTTGATTGAGTTATTTGGGCTATATCTTTTTATGTACAAATACTACTAAAATATTTGTTGTATACCAGTTCTCTGGAATAAAGCTAAAATGTATCTGATAGAGAATTGCATACTACAACATTGTTTCACCATAATTTACAACCAAAAATAAGGAAAAGATTCATCACTTCATTAATCATCAGGGAAATGCAAATTGAAACCACAGCATATTATCACTACACATCCACTGGACCAAGTATAAGGAAAAAGATGAAAAATATCAAGTATTGGCAAGGATATGAGCTACAGGGAATCTTCATATACCACTGGTGGAAGTATAAACTGGTATTATCACTTTGAAAAAGTCATTCTAGAAGTATCTACTAAAGCTGAGTGTCTGTCTACATCAACCAAACAATTACAATCCTAAGAATATGCCCCACAGCAAACCAGCAAAGGACATGAACTAGAAAGTCTGTGATGATACTAATACCCCAAACTGAAAACTACCCCAAATGCCCAACTGCATTAGAATAAATAAGTAAATAATAGTTTGGTTACCTAATGAAATATTACATAGCAATGAGAAAGGCTCAATGACAACAACATTCAGTATGAACACACAAACAGGCTGAGCAAGAAAAGTCAGAAAGAATAAATGTCTTATGATTTCATATGTAAAGCACCAAAACAGACAAAAATAGCCTATCCTGTCAGAGGTCAAGATAGCACTTAGCCTTCAAAGGGAGCATCAAGCATGCTTCTGGGGTGCTGGCATTTTGCTTCTAGTTTCAAGTGCTGGTTTGTGAAGTTTCACTGAGCTGGGACTTCCCTGGAGGTCCAGGGTTAAAAACCCACATTGCAATGCAGGGAACGTGGGTTCGATTCTTGGTCTGGGAACTAAGATTCCACATGCCACAGAGCAACTAAGCCTGCACAAGACAACAACTGAGCCAGTACACTTCTGAACCCACAGGTCACAACTAGAGAGTCCCTGCACAGCAGTTAAAGATCCCTCATGTCACAGCCAAGACCCAAGGCAGCCAATAAATGTTAAAAAATTTCACTGGGCTGTACACCTGTATTTCTACTTCTCTCTATATATTTCAACTAAAACTTGAAATATATATACACATATGTAAATAGATGACATGAATATCTTCATTAGAAAAGTAAATACCTATTATGGATGTATTACTAAATGCAGAAAAGAATATATAGAACCAATCAATCATTAGCCCATCTTATAATTGGATATATTTCCTCATATTTTTCTGTACATGTCATATAGTGTGTTGTTGTTCAGTCACTAAGTAGTGTCCGACTCTTTGTGACCCCATGGACTACATCGCACCAGGCTTCCCTGTACCTTCACTGTCTCCCGGAGTTTGCTCAAACTCATGTTCACTGAGTCTGTGATGTTATTTAACCATCTCATCTACGGCCACTCCCTGCTCCTCTTGCCCTTAATCCTTCCCAGCATCAGGGTCTTTTCCAGTAAGTCGGCTCTGCATCAGGAAGCCAAGTATTGGAGCTTCAGTCATATAGTTAAGAACACATAATACATGCAATTTTACTTAAATGTGAGAGGTTAAATTATATCAAAACATCCCTACATAAAATAATTATGTGTATTAAGCATTTTCTATCCTGAAAATGTTTTGCTTCATAGGCAAAATCTGATGACAAAATTAGCTATCATATGCAAACATACATAACTTACTTTAAAGATCACCTAGTAATGATATACTTATGTGTGTGAGCTACTTTTTGTTATTTATAAATAATGCTATGATAAATATCTCTATCTTTCTCTATATTAATGGCTAGTCAAAATTTACATCCTTAGGACAGATACTTTGTTGAGTCGCTCAGTCCTGTCTTACTCTTCATGACCCCATGGACTGCAGCATGCCAGGCTGGATACGTAGGAGAGATACTTAAGAGATAGAATTATAAGAGCCAATGTTTTTGCATTAAAATTAGCAAAAGATAAAATATTGCTATAACATGAGGACAGAGGTTTGAATAAGCAACAGGATGGCGTGGGGGGCAATAAAATGGACAGCCTACGCTCCTTTCTTCACTAATCTTTTCTTTTAGAACTGCTCCTTATAGAGCCCCTTCAGTTCAGTTCAGTCGTTCAGTCGTGTCCGACTCTTTACGACCCCATGAATCGAAGCACGCCAGGCCTCCCTGTCCATCACAAATTCCCACTGTTTACTCAAACTCATGTCCATTGAGTCAGTGATGCCATCTGGCCATCTCATCCTCTGTCGGGCCCTTCTCCTCCTGCCCCCAATCCCTCCCAGCATCAGGGTCTTTTCCAATGAGTCAACTCTTCACATCAGGTGGCCAAAGTACTGGAGTTTCAGCTTCAGCATCAGTCCTTCCAATGAACATCCAAGACTGATCTCCTTTAGGATGGACTGGTTGGATCTCCTTGCAGTCCAAGGGACTCTCAAGAGTCTTCTCCAACAACATAGTTCAAAAGCATCAATTTTTCGGCACTCAGCTTTCTTCACAGTCCAACTCTCACATCCATACATGACCACTGGAAAAACCATAGCCTTGACTAGATGGACCTTTGTTGGCAAAGTAATGTCTCTGCTTTTCAATATGCTGTCTAGGTTGGTCATAACTTTCCTTCCAAGGAGTAAGCGTCTTTTAATTTCATGGCTGCAATCACCATCTGCAGTAATTATGGAGCCCCAAAAAATAAAGTCTGACACTGTTTCCACTGTTTCTCCATCTATTTGCCATGAAGTGATGGGACTGGATGCCATGCTCTTAGTTTTCTGAATGTTGAGCTCTAAGCCAACTTGTTCACTTTCCTCTTTCACTTTCATCAAAGGCTTTTTAGTTCCTCTTCACTTTCTGCCATAAGGGTGGTGCCATCTGCATATCTGAGGTTATTGATATTTCTCCCAGCAATCTTGATTCCAGCTTGTGCTTCATCCAGCCCAGCGTTTCTCATGATGTACTCTGCACATAAGTTAAATAAGCAGGGTGCCAATATACAGCCTTGACGTACTCCTTTTCCTATTTGGAACCAGTCTGTTGTTCCATGGCGAGTTCTACCTGTTGATTCCTGACCTGCATATAGGTTTCTCAAGAGGCAGGTCGGGTGGTCTGGTATTCCCATCTCTTTCAGAATTTTCCACAGTTTATTGTGATCCACACAGTCAAAGGCTTTGGCATAGTCAATAAAGCAAAGGTAGATTTTTTTCTGGAACTCCCTTGCTTTTTTGATGATCCAGCGGATATTGGCAATTTGATTTCTGGTTCCTCTGCCTTTTCTAAAACCAGCTTGAACATCTGGAAGTTCACGAAAGAATGAAGTTCCAGAAAGAATGAAGGGATGGAGTCAAAGCAAAAACAATACCCAGATGTGGATGTGACTGGTGATAGAAGCAAGGTCTGGTGCTGTAAAGAGCAATATTGCATGGGAACCTGGAACGTTAGGTCCATGAATCAAGGCAAATTGGAAGTAGTCAAACAGGAGATGGCAAGAGTGAATGTCGACATTCTAGGACTCAGCGAACTAAAATGGACTAGAATGGGCGAATTTAACTCAGATGACCATTATATCTACTACTGTGGGCAGGAATCCCTTAGAAGAAATGAAGTAGCCATCATGGTCAACAAAAGAGTCTGAAATGCAGTACTTGGATGCAATCTCAAAAACGACAGTATGATCTCTGTTCATTTCCAAGGCAAACCATTCAATATCACGGTAATTCAAGCCTATGCCCCAACCAGTAACGCTGAAGAAGTTGAAGCTGAATGGTTCTATGAAGATCTACAAGACCTTTTAGAACTAACACCCAA
Source organism: Cervus canadensis (assembly GCF_019320065.1). NCBI lineage: Eukaryota > Metazoa > Chordata > Mammalia > Artiodactyla > Cervidae > Cervus > Cervus canadensis. The sequence goes on along the minus strand of NC_057392.1, from coordinate 4,661,654 downwards.
AAAAGATGTCCTTTTCATTATAGTGGACTGGAATGCAAAAGTAGGAAGTCAAGAAATACCTGGAGTAACAGGCAAATTTGGCCTTGGAGTACAGAATGAAGCAGGGCAAACGCTAAGAGAGTTTTGCCAAGAGAACGCACTGGTCATAGCAAACACCCTCTTCCAACAACACAAGAGAAGACTCTACACATGGACATCACCAGATGGTCAACATCGAAATCAGACTGATTATATTCTTTGCAGCCAAAGATGGAGAAGCTCTATACAGTCAGCAAAAACAAGACCAGGAGCTGACTGTGGCTCAGATCATTAACTTCTTATGGCCAAATTCAGACTGAAATTGAAAAAAGTAGGAGAAACCACTAACCTAAATCATATCCCTTATGACTATACAGTGGAAGTGAGAACAAATTTAAGGGACTAGATCTGATAGACAGAGAGCCTGATGAACTATGGATGGAGGTTCGTGACATTGTACAGGAGACAGGGATCAAGACCATCCCCATGGAAAAGAAATGCAAAAGGCAAAATGGTTGTCTGAGGTGGCCTTACAAATAGCTGTGAAAAGAAGAGAAGCAAAAAGCAAAGGAGAAAAGGAAAGATAGTCCCATTTGAATGCAGAGTTCCAAAGAATAGCAAGGAGAGATAAGAAAGCCTTCCTCAGGGATCAGTGCAAAGAAATAGAGGAAAACAACAGAATGGGAAAGACTAGAGATCTCTTCAAGAAAATTAGAGATACCAAGGGAATATTTCATGCAAAGATGGGCTCAATAAAGGACAGAAATGGTATGGACCTAATAGAAGCAGATGATATTAAGAAGAGGTGGCAAGAATACACAGAAGAACAGTGAAAAAAAAAGATCTTCATGACCCAGATAATCATGATGGTGTGATCACTCACCTAGAGCCAGACATCCTGGAATGTGAAGTCAGGTGGGCCTTAGTAAGCATCCCTACAAACAAAGCTAGTGGAGGTGATGGAATTCCAGTTGAGCTAGTTCAAATCCTGAAAGATGATGCTGTGAAAGTGTTGCACTCAATATGCCAGCAAATTTGGAAAACTCAGCAGTGGCCACAGGACTGGAAAAGGTCAGTTTTCATTCCAATCCCAAAGAAAGGCAATCCCAAAGAATGCTCAAACTACCACACAATTGCACTTATCTCACACGCTAGTAAGGTAATGCTCAAAATTCTCCAAGCCAGGCTTTAGCAACCTGGACTTATCTTTCCATTAATTGGATCTCTGATTTCTTTCATCACAATTTGATAGTTTTTGAGTTTCGACATACAGATCTTATACATAAGAGTTGGATATATCCTTAAGTATTTCCTTTTTGGTGCTAATGTAAAACGGCTTTGTATTTTTAGTTTTAAACACCAATTATTCATTGCTGGTATATAAGAAAGTAGTTGACTTTTATACACTAGCCTCGTATCTTTTAACCTTGCTATAGTCATGCATTACTTTCAGTTTTTTAAATGGTATTTTAAATTTCAATTTCCAGTTTTTCTTTGCTAGTATATAGACATTGTTGGTTTTTATACTTTTTTGTAACCTGCTGCCTCGTGAAACTTATTTTTAGTAACTCTTACAGATTCTTTAGGATTTTCCACACATACTATCATGTGATCTGTAAATAAAATTAGTTTAACTTTTCCTTTCCAATTTTTATTTCTTTTTCTTTGTTAATGTCACTGATTAGGACTTCTAGTTCAGTGTTGAGTAGAAATGGTGAGAACAGAAAGTCTTGCCTTGTTCCTGCTCTTAGGATGAAATTATGAAGTTTTTTTTTTTTTTTTTTTTTTTAGTCTTTTATTATGTTAGCCAGGCTTCCCAGGTGGCTGAGTGGTGAAGAATCCACCTGCCACTACAGAAGATGTGAATTCCACTGCTGGCTTGGGAAGGTCCACTGGAGAAGGAAATGGCAACCCATACCAGTGTCCTTACCTGGGAAGTCCCATGGGCAGTGGAGTCTGGCTAGCTATAGTCTACAGGGTCACAAAAGAGTCAGACCCGACTCAACGACTAAACAACAACAACATGATGTTAGCTGTAGAGTTTTTATAGCTGCCCTGCATCTGGTTGAGTAGATTTCCCTTCTAAGTTTTCTGAGAGCTTTGATAATGGGTGGTTGTTGGATTTTGTGAAACATCTTTTTCTGCACCTATTGCAGTGACTACATGGTGGGATATTTTTAGCCTTGAATTTGGTGAATTACATTGACTTTTACCTGTCACAAAAACTTTGAATTCTCTACAGATACACCACCTAATTTTGAGGGAAGCTCATGAATTATCTATTTGGAGAATATTAGAGCCTGTTTTGTACTATTTTTAATCCCTAATAATCTAGAGATGATGCTGGTTCTTGTGTAGCAGCAGGGAACCAACTGAGGTTAGAGTACATACATTTATAGAGAACCAGTTATTCAAGTTTTATGACATTTTTTGAAAAGATTTTCACAGCCTGGGAACAGAAATAAAAGAAAGCAAACTTGCGGGCAAGGCAGTAAGAACAGAAGGAATTCTGAGTTTTCCCAAAAGTGTTGTTGGAATGGCTCCTTGTAGGGACCATATGAATGCATGTCTGCCACGAAGGGAACGTGAGAACTTCATTTTCTTGATGAGCAAAACTTTAAAAGGAACTGGAAAGGTGAAAGGGTCAGGGACTGGTGTTACAGGTTATTTCAGTGCTCAAAATGTTAAAGGTAGAGTAGCTTGTATATTTTGGAATTATATGGTTAATGAAAAGTGGCAAACATCTGCCACTATTTTTTTTTTAATTTCACAAGTTTAAGTACTCACATCTAGTAAGCTTTTGTTTTATTTTGTATTACTTTGCACAGTAGGTACAAGCAACATTTGGTTGCTATTTCCATAAAAATTCTTTGGCAGGCTTCTAAATCTGAGGTCACATTAGGGTAACTTTGGCTTCTTTTGCTGTGTGGGGCTTAGTGAGAGATTATATTTTAATAAACACAGTGAATGGTTCTGGCTTTGCCTTTTGAATCTGAGTCTGGTTTCAGGATATTTAAAAATATCTTACTGGTCTGACAATAGACAACTAACCCATTCTACAGGTAGTTTTATTGACCTGTTCAGTTCAGCAGCTTGCTTTTCCCGTAGGACCAGTGCCATCTGATCTTTTTCTCTTTTGTATTTTTCCTGTTTATCTACAAGTTTTATTTAAAGAACTGTGGTTAGTATAGGTGACTCAGACAGTGAAGAATCTGCCTGCCATGCAGGAGACCAGGGTTTGATCCCTGGGTTGGGAAGATCCCTTGAAGAAGGAAATGGCACCCTCTCCAGTATTCTTGCCTGGAGAATCCCATGGACAGAGAAGCCTGGTGAGCTGCAGTCCATGGGTTCCCAAAGAATTGTACACAGCTGAGTGACTAACACTTTCCCTTTAATTTATCCTACTACATAATTAACTACTAAAATAAGAATCTTTTAGAAACAAAGTTTGAGTTCCTGATTTAAAACAGAAAATAAAGGAAAAAGTAAAATGTTTAAAATAGGCTGTGCTTGCTCCATTTTTTATCTTCCTGTTAAGCTTCTTTCACAATGAATATTGTGGTTAGGTAGAATTACATAACTTTGTTCTGTGTTTTGATTACATGTTGCAGATTTATAAATAATTTTGATAACAGTATATTGTACCTGAGACCCAATAAAATGACTTTTCCCCCCATTTTAAATATAAATTTGTATTCTCTATTCCGATAGTTAATGTAGGTTGCTTTATTATAGAGCATGACATGATGATCTTATTTTTTACGTTTTGAAATACCCAGTTGCTGTTTCTTATGAAAGGATAATAAACGGACATCATTCTTTTTTGGGGAAAGAATATCTGCAGTCTTGTTTCTGAAGTATTTCAAATTCCGTCTTCAGTGAATCAGCTTGTAACTCAGCCGGCAGAGTAAAATACTGTTGATGTTAAAAGGTCTTTCTTTTTGTGATTTCTTATTTGCTTAGTTGTTGGAAAATGGAGTTGATCTAAGTGCCTGTTTTTATTTCCTATTCCCATATGGCCCATTGTCTTCTAGAGGAAAACTGCTCCACAGTAAGCCCTGTTGCTTATTACTGGTAACAATTATTGGTACTGGTTAATTTCAAACCTACCGCACTAAGGGAAGAAGACAATTTTGCTTGACACTTGGAATTTAGTTCTAAAATCAATCTCTTAAATGCTTTCTTTCTCTGAATTTCCCCATTTAAATTTAACTTGCCTATGACCAACATAAAATTTGCATGAGTTGCGAAATCCAAGGCAAAATATCAAAAACGATGCTATAAAACCGTTCAGCAGCTTAGTTGCCAACACAGTGTTTTTAAAGTTAAAACTAGCAATCGAAATCACAAATGTTATTTAGGAAAGGTTAAATTGCCATTTCGGACATTTACCCTGGCTTCTCCTCATTTTTATAAACTACATAGTAAATAAAATTGGTAGCTAATCTTTTTTAAAGCTATATGTGTCTTTAAGGAAACATTAAATAGGAAAGCTATTAATAAAAATTGCTAAAAATTTACTCACTGTATTTCTTTAGGATTTTTTTTTTATTCATCCTAATGGAAACACATTGTATTTTGCTTCATGTTGCTAAGTAAGTTTGGTATATTTGAGAAGGCACAGGTTTTGGAACCACTGAAGCACAGCTTCAAATTTCAGCTTTGCTATTTACTAGGCCTACAATTGATAACACAGAAAACATACTACAACTCTTTGATTTTCACATTTGTGCTTTGGTGATCGTAATGCCTACCTCAGAGGGATTATATTTCCTCATTTGACTCCAACATGTAAAGCTTTATGCATAATACTTAGCATGTATTGGGTACTCAATCAAATATTAATTCTCTTCTTCTTCATTTCCTTCATTGTTCCTTTGATGTTTGAAACTTTCTTTATCATTTTATCAGATATGCAGAAAATATCCACCAGTTGCCAGTTAAATTATTGAAAAAGACCAGCCTGAATAAATTACAAGCTATATTTTGAAGGAAAAGGAAATTGCTACCAGGATTTACTGGTAATACAAATTGCTTCTTTCATTTTCTGCTTGTGAAACTAATTAAATCCAATATTTTGCATATCTCAGAGTAAGCTGGGAACTCTCTCATCATCCATTTCTCTGGTGACATTCCTTACACCCCCTTCGGTGAGTCCGTTTGGGACCCATTGAAGTCTGACAAGTAGCGTGACTGACACGGCAGACACACAGATCACAAACACAGTGGAAGTGGAACAGAAGATGAAAACACCTAACATGAAGGCCCTCAGCCTCCCAGATGAGCAAAACAGCAATTAGAATAATAGTTTCAAAAAACTTATCTTTTTTCCATTCCCTGATTATAAATGATGATGTTTTCTTAGAACGCCTGGAGGTTTGGAGTGCTGGAGTCCAGTCATCATTTCATTTTAGCAAGCAGCAGTATCACCTGGAGGACATCTTATAAAGATGGCCTCCAGAGCTTCTGATTCAGTAGGTCTGGGGTGGGGTCTGAGAATTCATATTTCTAACCGCTTCCTAGGTGAAGTTGCTACCCCTGTGCTGTGGGGGTATAGAGAAGAAGTCCCCATTTCTTAAGCAAGAGACTGATTTTTCTGCCTGAGATTTTTCACTGAATTTAGAAAACTTTTTTTTTTTCTTTTTAGTATTTTCTATGTGTCTAGTACTGAGATAGCCTCAAGCCTCATGTGTCTTATACTTTCAGACCATGGATTTTTGCTTAACTAAGGGACTCTACTGCACAATTGCACTCATCTCACATGCTAGTAAAGTAATGCTCAAAATTCTCCAAGCCAGGCTTCAGCAATACGTGAACCATGAACTTTCAGATGTTCAAGCTGGTTTTAGAAAAGGCAGAGGAACCAGAGATCAAATTGCAAACACCCGCTGGATCACTGAAAAAGCAAGAGAGTTCCAGAAAAACATCTATTTCTTCTTTATTGACTATGCCAAGCCTTTGACTTTGTCAAAGTCAAGTACTGTCTCTCCCTAAAGAGAAGACTCTTGAGAGTCCCTTGGACTGCAAGGAGATCCAACCAGTCCATCCTAAAGGAGATCAGTCCTGGGTGTTCATTGGAAGGACTGATGCTGAAGCTGAAACTCCAGTACTTTGGCCACCTGATGCAAAGAGTTGACTCACTGGAAAAGACTCTGATGCTGGGAGGGATTGGGGGCAGGAGGAGAAGGGGCCGACAGAGGATGAGATGGCTGGATGGCATCACCGACTCGATGGACATGAGTTTGAGTAAACTCCGGGAGTTTGTGATGGACAGGAAGGCCTGGCGTGCTTCGATTCATGGGGTCGTAAAGAGTCAGACACGACTGAGCGACTGAACTGAACTGAAGTCCATGTTCATGAATAGAAGAATCAATATCATTAAGGTGTCAGTTATTCCCAACTTGAGGTACAGACTCAATGCAACCTCAATTAAAATCCCAGTAAGTTACCTTGTGGATATCTCAAACTGATTCTAAAGTTTACATGGAAAGGCAAAAGACCCAGAACAGTCAACACAATATTAAAGAAGAAAGCTTGGAGAACTGGAGAACCATCAGTTCTCCAGCTTGAAGCTTGGAGAACCACCCAAAACACGTATAATATAAAGACAGGGACTTGACATTCTTTATCTGGTAGTGAGAGAAACGATATCTTTCACAGAGAAGTTTTAATCTTAATGAAATCCAACATTAAAGCCCAATTTCTTCTTTCATGGATCACGCTTTTTTGTGTTGTATCTAAAAAGTCATTACCACACTGAAGATCAGTTAGATTTTCTTTTATTTTTATTCTAGGAGTTTTAAGGTGTACATTTAGGTCTATGATCCATTTTGAGTTAACTTTGTGATAGGTGCAAGGTCTGTGTCTGAATTCTTTTTTTTTTTCCTCATGTGAATATTGAGTTGTTCCAACCTCATTTGTTGAAAAGACTTCTCCCTTAAATTGTCTTTGCACCTTTGTCAAAGTTTAGTTGAATATATTTGTGTAAGTCTTTTTCTGGGCTCTCTGTTCCATTCCATTGACCGATTTTCTTATTTCTGTTGATACCACACTGTTTTGATTACTGGGGATTATAAAGGAATGTCAAGTCTCTTTATATATTATTTGTGTCTACCTTTATATCATACGTGTTTATCTATTGCTTCTTTTTAAACACATGTTTAAAAAGCACATGTTCTGTACATTTCATTAATGTTTCTCTGCAGACATTGTATATTCGTATATAGCTTTCTCACTCCCCATTTTACATCTGTGTAATGTTCCTTTATATGTATTGAACATAATTTATTTAACTAGATCTTACTGAAGGATTTACACTGTTGCCAGTATTCTGCTATACACACAATATTGCAAAGATTAGGTGTTATTTCCTAAATTTATAAGCATATCAGTAGAATACATTCCTAAAAAGGGATGGGTTGCTCAAAGGAAATGTGAATGTTAAATTAATAAATAGCACGAAACTGCTTCCCATAAAGGTTATGCTCTCACCAGCAGTATAAGATAACAAATGATCCTACACCCTTGACAACAGTGTTTTATCAAATTTCTGACACTCTCCAATCTTATAGAGTGAAAAATGGTACTCAGTGTAATTTTAAATTATGTATGGTTTATGAATTAGGTATAGTGCCTTTTCATGTGTTAAGAGCCCTTGATATTTTTCTGTGAACAGTTTATTCATAAATTTTGCTCATTTTCTGAAAATTGGATTCCTGTTCCTTTTGTCACAATGCATATTTCTCTTTGTTCCTTTAACAGCTTGATGCTATTAGTATATTTATTTGGTATTGATATTGTTCTGCTTACAGTACATCTTTGCCATATTTTATTTTCAATCTTCCTTAGATTTAAGGACTTTGAATATATTTTTAGTTCCAAAACAACTTTCTCTGTGCTGGTGACTATACCCTCAAGTCTCCATTCCCGTTTCTTGCTTTCTCTTACCTTTTCCACTAGTTTGGCCTCCATAGAAGGATTCTGATTATCCCGTGATAGACTAGAGATCTCTTCAAGAAAACTAGAGATACCAGGGGAACATTTCATGCAAAGATGGGCTCAATAAAGGACAGAAATGGCATGGACCTAACAGAACCAGAAGATATTGAAAAGAGGTGGCAAGAATACACAGAAGAACTGTACAAAAAAGATCTTCCTGACCCAGATGATCACGATGATGTGATCACTCACCTAGAGCCAGACTTCCTGGAGTGCAAAGTTAAGTGGGCCTTAGGAAGCATCACTACAAACAAAGCTAGTGGAGGTGATGGAATTCCAGTTGAGCTATTCCAAATTCTAAAAGATGATGCTGTGAAAGTGCTGCACTCAATATGTCAGCAAATCTGGAAAACTCAGCAGTGGCCACAGGACTGGAAAAGGTCAGTTTTCATTCCAATCCCAAAGAAAGGCAATGCCAAAGAATGCTCGAACTACCGCACTTGATTCTTTGGGCTCCATTAGTTCAGTTGTGACCAAAGCATGCAGAAGGATTTTGGTAGAAGGAAATGCCAAAGAATGCTCAAACTACCGCACAAGTGCATTCACCTCACACACTAGCACAGTAATGCTCAAATCCTCCAAGCCAGGCTTCAACAGTATGTGAACCGTGAACTTCCAGAGGAACCAGAGATCAAATTGTCAACATCTGCTGGATCATAGAAAAAGCAAGAGAGATCCAGAAACACATCTACTTCTGCTTTATTGACTACACCAAAGCCTTTGACTGTGTGGATCAAAACAAACTGTGGAAAATTCTGAAAGAGATGGGAATACCAGACCACCTGACCTGCCTCCTGAGAAATATGTATGCAGGTCAGGAAGCAACAGTTAGAACTGGACATGGAACAGACTGGTTCCAAATCGGGAAAAGAGCACATCAAGGCTGTATATTGTCACCCTGCTTATTTAACTTATATGCAGAGTACATCATGAGAAATGCTGGACTGGATGAAGCACAAACTGGAATCAAGACTGAATATCAATAACCTCAGATATGCAGATGACACCACCCTTATGGCAGAAAGCGAAGAAGAACTAAAGAGCCTCTTGATAAAAGTGAAAGAGGAGAGTGAAAAAGCTGGCTTAAAATTCAACACTCAGAAAACTAAGGTCATGGCATCTGATCCCATCACTTCATGGAAAATAGATGTGGAAACAATGGAAATGGTGACCGATTTTATTTTCTTGGGCTCCAAAATCACTGCAGATGGTGACTGCAGCCATGAAATTAAAAGATACTTGCTCCTTGGAAGAAAAGTTACGACGAACCTAGAGAGCATATTAAAAAGCAGAGACATTACTTTGCTGACAAAGGTCCATCTAGTCAAAGTTATGGTTTTTCCAGTACTCATGTATGGATGCGAGAGATGGACTATAAAGAAAACTGAGCACCAAAGAATCGATGCTTTTGAACTGTGGTGTTGGAGAAGACTCTTGAGAGTCCCTGGACTGCAAGGAAATCCAACCAGTCCATCCTAAAGGAAATCAGTCCTGAATATTCATTGGAAGGACTGATGCTGAAGCTGAACCTCCAATACTTTGGCCACCTGATGCGAAGAACTGACTCACTAGAAAAGACCCTGATGCTGGGAAAGATCAAAGGTGGGAGGAGAAGGGGACAACAGAGGATGAGACGGTTGGATGGCATCACCGACTCAATGGACGTGAGTTTGAGTAAACTCCAAGAACTGGTGATGGACAGGGAAGCCTGGCGTGCTGCATGTGACCCCATGGATCACAAAGAGTTGGACATGACTGAGCGACTGAACTGAACTGATCCCCTCCTTTGAGCTGCTGTGTTCCTTTTAATAGGTTGACATTTCGTTTAGATGGAAGCCACCATCTCTTGGATGGTATGGAACTGGCTGTCAATAAGAGACACGCATATTTTAAATTTGATGTGTAAGCAAAGAAGGAGCTGGCAAGGGGGCACTGCTCTGCAAAGGACATAAAGGAACAAGAGGAGGATATGGGGCAGATCTCATCAATCTGCAAGTCAGCCCACAGCAGCTGCTGATCCGGCAGCTGCTGGAGGACGGCATATAGCTTATGTGCAAATATGGCCTCTTTCCCTTGTTAGAACCACTTCCAATAGCCCAAGAAACACCATGTGCCTCCCAGATAAGGGAGGAATCCCTGATCTTCCACAAAGGTGCCACTGGGCTTTCAAACATCATAGATAATGAAGCCCTGAGTTACAGTATCTTTTTCTCTCATTTTAAAAAATAACACAGCTGCTTTTAAATCATCTGTTATTTGCATGGTTATGACAGAATACAATGACCTTCAGGCTTGTTCTTAGCCAAAGAAGTAACTTTCAGACCTCCAACTCTTAGATAGATGCCCCAAGACAAAAAGCTCAGAAACCTTCCTCACTGAATACCTTAATGCTTTGCTTCAAAAAACACTGAAGGTTTCAGTGTTCAAAAAACAGCAGTTCAAAAAACACTGCTCGAAGGTTAGATAAATTAATATTTGCATTAAAAGTCTGGGAATCTTACAAAACAAGCTCCTGCAGTTTATTATTTACTGAGTATACAAAGAGGAAGGGTGGGGAGGGATAAACTAGGATCTGGGATTAGCAGATAGAAACTACTATATACAAAATAAACAACAAGGTCCTACTGTATAGCATGGAGAACTATATTCAATATTTTATAATAACCTATACAACACCTTGTAAGAACCTATAAGGGAAAAAGAACATATTAAAAATAATGTATTTATAACTGAATCACTTGGATGTATACCAGAAACTAACACAGTATTTTAAATTAATTATATTTCAGTAAAAAATAATTTTATAAATTTACTGGGTATGTATAATTGTACTAGATGCTAAGCTAGACTCTAAAGACAAAAATATGAACTCTGAGCTTAAAGAGCTCAGTCTATTAAAAGAAAAGGAGAATCATATAAAGAAATACAATATTACGTGATAAGGACAAGAATAAAATATGTGCAGGGTCCAAAGGTTAACACAAAGGAGGCACAGTGACAAGAAGGTACAGAGGAATTCACAATCAGATAGACTTTAAACAGTAAATAGGATTTTGCCCAGGGGCCAGAGGGATTACAGGTCAAAGGAAAGACATAAACCAAGTTCCAATTTGGGATAGCCACTTTGAAAAATCTATCCTAGAGAAACAATGATGACTAATAAAAACTCTCTGACTTCATGGAAGTAGGTGGGGACCAATAAATAAATCAGTAATTAATGTTCAGTGTGATAAATACTGCAATAGGGGTGAGTAGAGAGTATTAGAGGTTTAAGGGCCAAGTGGAAATAAGATCTAAATTTAGATGCTAGGAGTGAACAGAAATTAGCCAGATGGGGATGTCCCTGGTGGTCCAGTGGCTGAGAATCCACCTGCCAATGCAGGGGACAAAGGTTCAATCCCTGGTTTGGGAAGATTCCCACATGCCAAAGAGCAACTAAGCCTGTGCGCCACAGCTACTGAGCCCACGAGCTCTAAGAGCCCATGAGTTGCAACAAGAGAAGCCACCGCAATGAGAAGCCTGCACACCACAACCAAGAGTGGCCCCCACTTGCCACAAGTAGAGAAAATCCCGCTTGCAGCAACAAGGGCCCAGTGCAGTCAAAAATAAATAAATGCTGAAAAAAAACACAAAAGAAATGAGCCGGATGAAACATGTTATCTACCAAGAGGGAAGTGTAGGATGGTGTCAGAGAGGAATAATATCATAGGTACAGAGAAGAGCATACGGCAAGACAAAGAGACAGGGATGGTGGGATAAGGGAGGAAAGGAGAAGGGATGGCAGAGCAGGGAGACAGGGATGGTCAGAAGGCAGTTCAGTGTGACAAGAGGCATAAAGGTCTGAGATAAGGCTGAAGAGGAAAGCAAGAATTGTAATGGGAAGGATCTTTTAAACTGGAGTCTGGGCATTATCTTGAGGGCAATAAGGAACAAAAAATGTATCTAACTTGGGAAGACTTGTTCAGATTTGTGTTTGAGAAAAAATAAGTAACTATAATACAATGAATGAAACAGAAAAGAAACATAGAATCTTGAAGTAAATAAAATAGCTACAGTAGTCTAGGAAATAGCTTATGGCTTCTCTGGTGGCTCAGAGGGTAAAGCGTCTGTCTGCAATGCTGGAGACCCAGGTTCGATCCCTGGGTCGGGAAGATCCCCTGGAGAAGGAAATGGCAACCCACTCCAGTACTCTTGCCTGGAAAATCCCATGGACAGAGGAGCCTGGTAGGCTACAGTCCATGGAGTCACAAAGAGTCTGACACAACTGAGCGACTTTACAAGTCTGAACTAAGATAATAGCAACAAAATAAAGAAAATGGGTGGGAAGAACTGAGATACTTGGGTAGAATCAGCAAGTCTTGCAAGGGATCTGATGTCATAGAGAGAGAGGAAAAAAAGGAGGCAAAGATGAAACTTCTGATTTGGGCAAAAGGTAGAACGCTGTACTGTCAAGTAAAATAAAGAAAAGGGGAAAATGGGTTTTGAGAAGGTGAAATAATCACTTTAATTACAGACAGAGTCTGAGATGTGTATAAGTTATTCAACTGAAGGTGTCCAACAAGCAGCTGAATATACAAAAACTCAAGACAAAGGTCTGGGCCAGAGATACAGATTTGAGAGTCAACCATATACAAAGTAAATGAAAACTAAAGCAATGAGAATAGATGAAATTGCCTAGGGAAAACGTACAAGGTAAAGAAAACAAAAAACCCAAGACAAAACCCCCACGGAACACTAACATTTAGAAGACAAACAGAAAAGCTAGGAGAGCAGACTGAAGGGAATGGCCAAAAAGAAAGATGAAAAAGGGGTAAGAACATAATGAATGCTTACTGTGTGTTAGGTACTGAATCAAGTGATGCATGCACCTTACCTCCTCTAATCCTTACAGGTGCTATGAGCAACTTACCATCATGACCTGCATCATTACAGGTATTTTGGGTTAGAGAGATCATTTTGCTCAGGTTTACATTTTTTTGGGCATAAGAAATGCAAGGGCTTCCCAGATAGCTCAGTGGTTAAGAATCTACCTGCCAATGCAGAAGACATGGGTTCGATCCTTGGGTCAAAAAGATGCCCTGGTTAAAGAGCTGACGACCCACTCCAGTATTCCTGCCTGGGAAATCCCATGGACAGACGAGCCTGGCGGGCTACAGTCCAGGGAGCCTCAAGAGTCAGACATGACTGAGCAACTGAAAACAACAAACAAAAATAAGAAACGCAACCAGGATTACACCCTCAACCCCCAGGGCCCTTATTCTTAGCTGCTACACTGTACTGCTTCCTATGAGACTTAAAAAGTATGGTATCACAAACACAAAGAAAAGCAGTGATTCAAAAAGAAAGACACCATCCCAGGAACAACCGTTCACTCAGCACCAAGATCCTGATGTTCTAACAACATTTTCTATTAAAAGGAGTCAGGACTCTGGGGAAATGGTTGATCTGAGGAATGGGCAGGAAAATATGTCAAAGGGACACAGAAGAACAACTGAACACTTCCAATGGCCATAATTTTAATAATTTGAGCAAAAAACCAACAAACAAAAATATTGGGTTGGCCAAAAAGTTCATTTGGATTTTTCTGCAAGATGTTATGGAGAAACCTGAACGAACTTTTGGCCAATCCAACAGTACTGGACTATGAACTGGCTGCTGCTGCTAAGTCGCTTCAGTCGTGTCTGACTCTGTGCGACCCATAGACGGCAGCCCACCAGGCTCCCCCATCCCTGGGATTCTCCAGGCAAGGACACTGGAGTGGGTTGCCATTTCCTTCTCCTGGAGTATAAACTAAATACCTGTAAGTCCATATTGGTATAAACAAACAAACAAATGAATAAGGGAGAAAAGACAAATCTAGGGTGGAAGAAATTCAAATAAATTATGTAGATTCTCACAACTCAAAGAAGTGGAGCAAACTCTCCACTCCTCAAGTGTGACTCCACATAGTGACTTCTTTCAAAGACTATGGTATGCAGAAAGGGGGAAGGAGAAGAGTGACTTTACAGCAGAGAAACACGACAGACACTATGTCAGCCAAGTAAGTGATCAAGGTTCACACCAATAATGGTAAGTCATGTTGATGCCCTTGATTATGTTGTAATGAAAATGGACTTTTATCTCTGCAGTCTTTCTCTCAAAAACCTATAACCCCAATCTAAGTGTGAGAAAATTCCCTACCGAGGAACATTCTACAAAATCTCTAACCAGTACACCTCAAAACTGTCAAGTTATCAAACACATGGAAAGTCGAAGACACTGTCACAGCCAAAGAGGTAAAGGATACATGTTCATGAAATGTAACATGGTATCCTGAATGCTCTCCTGGAACAGAAAAGGCACAAGCTACAAACTAATGAAATCTGAATAAAGTATGGACTTCCATTCATTATAATGTATCAATATTGGCTCATTAATTGCAAAATCTGTACTAGATTAATGTAGGATATTAACAGTAGGGAAACTGAGTGATGGGTTTATGAGAACTCTATGCACTGTTTTTGTAATCTCTCTGTAAATCTAAAACTGTGGTAAAATTAAAAGGTTATTTTTTAGGGGCTTCCCCAGTGGCTAAGACTCTGTGCTCCCAATATAGTGGGCCTGGTTTCAATCCCTGGTCAGTGAACTAGGTCCCACATAGTGCAACTAAGGATCTCACATACCACTACTAAAAAAGGTCCTACATGCCACAACTAATACCCAGCACAGCCAAATAAATAAATAACAATTATATATATATATATATAGCTATTTTTAAAAAGAGGAGACACATTAACTGTGTCAAAAACTGATAACAACAACAAAAAAGACAAAACCAAGGGCAGTTTCAAAGAATTAATGGAGTCAAAAGCCAGATGACATCAGGCAGAAAAGTGAGTAAAAGCTGAGAATGGGACTATAAGTATATACAGCTTCTTCCAAGAAGTTTGATAAAGATGGGGAGAATAAATCAGAGCCAGAAGTAGAGATAAGCTGAAGATAGTGTTTTTTGTTTTTAACCACAGCATAATTCACATACACTAAAATTCATCTTTTAAAGTATACAATTCAGTGCTCGCTTCGGCAGCACATATACTAAAATTGGAACGATACAGAGAAGATTAGCATGGCCCCTGCGCAAGGATGACACGCAAATTCGTGAAGCATTCCATATAAAAAAAAAAAAAAGAAAGAAAAGAAAAGAAAGTGTACAATTCAGTGGTTTCCAGTATATACACAAGGCTGTACAACTACAACCACTATCTCCAGAGCATTTTCAATACTTCAAAAAGAAATGATAAAATTATCCACTAGGCACATACCCTGAGAAAATTGTAATTCAAAAGGACATATGTACTCCAATGTTCATTGCAACACTGTTTAAAATAATTAGGTCATGGAAGCAACCTAGATACGCACTGACAGATACATGGATAAAAAAGTAGAGTTGTATGTACACACACACAAACAGTGGAATATTACTCAGCTATTAGAAGGAACAAATCTGAGTCAGTTCCAGCAAGGCAGATGAAACTAGAGCTTATTATATAGAGTGAAATAACTCACAAAGAGAAAAACAAATATGGTATATTAACGTATATATATATATGGAATCCAGAAAAATAACACCAATAGACCTATTTACTCGCAGGAAAAGAGAAACAGACAAAGAACAGACTTGTGGACACAACAGAGGAAGGAGAGAGTGGGATGAATTGATACAGTAGCACTGAAACATTTACATTACCATATGTGAAACAGTTAGCTAGTGGGAAGTTTCTGTATAATACAGGGAGCTCAGTTTGGTGGTCTGTGACAACCTAGAGGGGTGGGATAGGGTGGAGGGTTGGAGGGCGGTTCAAGAGGGAGGGGACATACGTATACTTATGGCTGATTCATTCTGTTGTATGTCAGAAACCAACATAACACTGTAAAGCAATTATCCTCCAATTAAAACAAAATTTTTAAGTAATTACTTAAATAAGTTGAATATGTTCATAAATAAGAAGATACAACACTATTATGATGTCAATAAAACCAAAATGATCCAGAGATTCAATACAATTTTTATAAAAAAAAAAAACCTAAAAAAAAAAAGCCTTTTTCACAGAAATGGAAAATGTAAACTTCAAATTCATGGGGAATTGCAAGAGTTCCTACATAGCCAAAACAATCTCAGAGGAGGAGGACTCACACTTTTTGAATTTGAACTTACTACAAAACTACAGTAATTATAACATCATGGTACTGACATATGGACAGACATATAGACCAATGTAATAGAATAAAAAGCCCAGAAATAAATCCTCACATATATGGCCAGTTGATTTTTGACAAGGGTGTTAATAAGATCATTCAGTGGTCAAACAACAGTCTTTTCAACAAATGCTATTGGGAAAACTGGGTATCAGTTTGAGTTTATATCATATACAAAAATTAACTCAAAATGGATCAAAGACCTAAACTTAAGAGCTAAAATTATAAAATTCATAAAGAAAACACTGGGGAAAATCTTTGTGACACTGATTTGGCAATCATTTAATAGAAATGACAAAAAGCAGAGGCAACAACAACAAAAAATAGATTAATTAGACTTCATCAAATCAAAGAACTTTTGGACATCAAAGGATACTATCAAGAAAGCAAAAAGATAACCTAATGAATGGGAGAAAATATCTGCAAATCATTTCTCTCATAAGGAATTAATATCCAGAATGTATAAAAAAATTCCTAGAACTCAACAACAAAACATAAATAATCCAGTTAAAAAATGGGCAAGTGTCTTCTTGAATAGAGATTCCTACAAAGATACATGAATAGCAAATAAGCACATGAAAAAATGCTCAATGTCACTAGTCATTAGGGAAATGCAAATCAAAACCACAGTGAGATATCACTTTACATACACGGTTGCCTCTGATAAAAAATATATGTTTGCAAGGATGTGAAGAAACTGGAACCCTTGTACACTGTTGATGGAAAGGTAAAATGGCATAGCTTCTATGAAAACTGAAATGCCAATTCCTCAAAAATATGAAAAATAACAGAATTAACATATGACCCAGTAACTTTGCTTCTATGAATATATCCAAAAGACCCAAATGCAGGGTCTCAAAAAGATATTTCTACCCTCATGTTTATAGCAGCATCGTTAACAACAGATAAAATACAGAAGCAACCAACAGGTCCATCGATAGGTGAGCAGAGAAGCAAAATGTGGTACACAGTTACAGCAGAATAGTACTCAGCCTTAAAAAGGAAGGAAATCCCTTGAGGCCACTAAGCAAAGTATGCCAGTCACAAAAACACAAATATGGTGTAACTCTTCTCATACGAGCTACGCAGAGTAGTGAAAATCATAGATACAGGAAGGAGGGTGGTTCCTGCCAAAGGCTCAGAGGAGGAAGAAATAGGGAGTGGTTGTTTAATGGGTGCAGAACTGGAGTTTTGCAAGATGAATAATTACAGATATGAATGGTGATAATGGTGGCATAACATGAATGCACTTAAATACCAACAAATCATACACTCAAAAAGGCTGAGGTGTTTTTATTTTATGTTTTGTGTATCTTACCACAATTTAGAAAACTGAGGGAAAAATGAGAAGCATTCAAGGCTTCAAGAAGTACCTCTTTCACTGTTTGCTGCTGCTAAGTCACGTCAGTCGTGTCCGACTCTGTGCAACCCCATAGACGGCAGCCCACCAGGCTCCCCCATCCCTGGGATTCTCCAGGCAAGAACACTGGAGTGGGTTGCCATTTCCTTCTCCAATGCATGAAAGTGAAAAGTGAAAGTGAAGTCGCTCAGTCGTGTCCGACTCTTCGCGACCCCATGGACTGCAGCCCACCAGGCTCCTCCATCCATGGGATTTTCCAGGCAAGAGTACTGGAGTGGGGTGCCTTCGCCTTCTCTGTCACTGTTTGCTAATACTTCTAAATTCTTAGAATACTTCTAGAGACCATTACAACTATTAAGCTGGACATTTTTATACCGAAATAGATTTCTTTAGCCTTCTGTCCACCTTAGACATATAAAGCCTACCTTAGACATAAAGCCTTTGAGAAAGCTGATGTTTCTCTCCTAGCTATCTGCATTGTAATAGCAGACACTTTGTTTCCACCACTGCATATGTACAATGGAAAAAATTCAAACATATGCAAAGGAAGAGAGAAAAGAATAATGAAACCTCATATAGCTATCAGCCAGCTTAAACAATTAACCAACTCATATCCATCCACTCACTTTGCTCTTTTTTCCCCAGTGGATTATTTTGAAGCCAATCCCAAACATCGTATCAATTCAACCATAAAGATTTCAGTATTTCTACTTACTAAAAGATACTGTTTAAAGATACTGACAGTTTCCTGCACAAGTTCTTGTACTGGTGGGTCAGATTTCGGATATACATATTCCTCCAGTAAACCATGTATTAGAAAAAGGAATTATATATATTCATTCATTCTACTGTATTCTTTACAAGTTAAATCACTGAAAGTAGGGTCTCTCACACACACACACCCCCTCTCCTGTTCCATCTCTCAGAGGTAACTGAGTTTTAAAGGATAAAAGTTATTTGGTCTATGATAACACAATAATATTATATTATTATACAGAAAGTAATTCTTCATGTAGCTGCGTATTTTATAAAACAAATGCAGTAAAACTAGCCTGATGCAGAAAATTTTTATTCAACTGTCCTTACCTTTGGTTGGACTGAGATTCTGATCTATAAATCCTCTTAGTTCTGCATTTGTAGAATTCAAACCAACCTGAATAAAATAGTTTAAAAAATTATAAATAAGATTTTAAATAATATGTGATCACTTAATAAGCCATTATTAATAACTTCCTACCAGAAGTCCATATCAAATATTATACATAGTCACATAAAGATGAGCTAATTATATCAGATATAAGAACAGGGTTAAAATGCTGCCATACTGCTTGAAATGGGAAAAATATTGCATTGTCCACATTAAGATAAAAGTTAATGAAATAGTGTTACTTGTGAGCAGAAGTGAGATCTACACATTTTACTGATGGCTTTTTTTCTTAAGCAAGTAATGTAGCAGTTGTGAAGCTGCCAAAACATATACCAAAATTCCACCCTCACTGCTGCCCACCAACATGCCTCTCCTTTTTAAGCTCTTCTACAAAAAGAAAAGAAAGGTGAAACTCTTGTTGGTGCTCTACTGTAAACAGAAAGCAACGAAGGCAAAGGCAGCCTTTAATACATTCCATGCTTAATACAATGGAATTGTTTAATCCAAGTATTACGATAACTTCAAAAGCATCAGTTTATACCTTTTTGTTATTATACAAAAGTAACGGCAAAAACCTCAACTAAAACCACACATCACAGTCCAGAGTTCACAGTTACTGGATTACTGTTACGTTTAAACACCTGCTCTTACTGCTCAACTTCTGCAGAGTGAAGTAACAAACGAATTCGGAAACTTTTAAGCAGCTGTACATCTGTGCCTTTGTAACCAACATATTATACTCTAAAAAGATAAAGGTCAATTCTAGATCAACAGTGTGTGTCATCTGGGTCTCATGGATGGAGAGGAGTGTTTGTATTCAGAGCTTAGATAAATACTACTAAAATGTTTAAGTTCAAACTTCAAAAATATATTAATTTCTGTTTTCATAAACACAGTTTAAAGGTGCAAAGAAAAAGTAGATCATTTGAGAGTAGGAAAAGTTGGCGAGGAAAGGCATTTTAAAATATTAGCTATTCTTTTCTTATTTTATGTATTTAAAAAGGACCTCTCTATATAATGTGTCACAGATCAAGAGAAGAAAAGTTAACTCATTTTACATAAAATTTTTCATCAAATAAGATCCTGAGAAAAGTTTTCTATCTGAATGTTCAAACAATGTGTTGCCTAGTCTAAGCAGTCATTGTCTACTGAATAAAAAATGTCCAAAGCTTAAATGTTTGAGTCAAATGCTACTCCCTAAGAACAGCAGTATAATTTCACTGATATTTAATGTTTCAGATAGATATAACTGAAAGAAAACAGGATTCAAAGCGAGACAATCTGTGCTCAAAGGTTACCTCTACCATTCATTCACAAGCAAGGTGTTCATGCAACATTGTCATGGGAATGACAATACATACACATACAACAAACTCAGGCAGCTCTTTAAACAAATTAAAAAATTATGTAAACATGTTCATTAATGCAAAGCAGTATTCAAGTCTGAGTTGTTAACTCAAAGGGCAACAGGTTTATTCCTTTAACACTGACGTCGACAATTCATAGGAGAGACACAAATGACCAATGAGTATATAGATAATAATATATGTAATACCAGTTTGATCTAACTAGCAATCAGAGAAATGTAGCAAATTACATACCATTTTTTGCTGACTAGATTGACAAAGATTAAAAATAAAATAAAGTGGAACTGGCACCTTCATATACCAATGGTGAATATACAATTGGTGGTCTTTCTGAGATTCAATTTAGTAATATGAATCAAAGGTCCCCTAAAAAGTACATGCCTTTTGGGCCAATAATTTTGTAAGATTTTTGTTTCACAGAAATAACCCAATGAATTGACAAAAATTAAAAACTTAAAAAAGGGGAAAAAAATGAAAATAATGGCCAATATTAGGAAACTGGTGTAAGGTCCATAGAACAGATAACATTAAAAAGCCATTTAAAATGATGTTACAGAGTTATCAAGACAGGAGAAGATACTCATCATAGAGACTATGCTAAACAGTAAGTTACAAAACAATCTGGCCTCATTTTTATTAAAAAAAAAAAAATATGTATATATATATATATATATATATATATATATATATATATATATGTAGGACTTCCCTGCTGATCCAGTGGTTAAGACTCCACGCCTCCACTGCAGGGGACACAGGCTCAATCCCTGGTTGAGGAAGTTCTACACGTCACGTGGTACAGGCAAAAAAAATTGAAAAACTATATATAGATTTTGGTTCACATATATACACACACACACAAACACACACACATTTGTATATATGATATCTAATCTCTAGACTAGTTTATCTGTATTTTCTAATTTTTTGTAATGAATATTATGGCTTACATATTTTTAAAAGATTCTTTGACAAGGCAAAAAAGTATCTTTCAAGTTCTGTATTGTACGCTAAGTGAACTTAGGAGAGAACACATGTGCATTTTTGGTCAAGAAGAGGATCAGTGGATACCTGGCTCGCTCGCTCACTCAGTTGTGTCCTATTCTTCTGCGACCCCATGAACTCCAGCCCGCCAGCCTCCTCTCTCCATGGGATTTTCCAGGTGAGAATCCTGGAGTGGGTTCCCATGTCCTCCTCCAGAGGATCTTCCCAACCTAGAATCAAACCCGTGTCTCCTGCATTGGCAAGTGGATTCTTTTATCACTGAGCCACTGGGAAAGCCCCATCAGTGGATAATAGATACTACTTGATACTACTTTATTTTACCCCAGATACAAAGAATATATTGCCAGCTCTGCAGAACTTTTTGCAAAGTGATCCACCCCACAATCCATGCAGTTCTGGTAGGACTGTTCATCTTAGAGCCTCCACTGTGCTGTGACGGCCTGGCTGGCCCCCCGACCCATGGTGAGGCAGCAAACCACGCATGGAACCCTACTTCCTTCTCTACAGTGACTTGTCTAAGAATGTGGGCCGAGCAGGGTCAACAAAAGCTCCTCCACGGAATCTGAAACATAAAAGTTAAAAGAAAAAAAAACTTCCTCTCTTCTGAGATTGAGCATTAGGATGCCAGTGTAGGCCATTCTGCCACCAGATAGAGCCAAAAGATGGAAAAAGGAGACAGAGCTCGGACGCCCCTCATTTGATCCCCTGAAAGCAGCTTTATTTGAAGCCAGAGTACTCCAGACTTTTCAGTTGTGCCAATCAATAAATGCCACTCTCTCTTTGCCCTAAGCTATTTTGAAAAGGGTTTCTAACACCTGCAACCATAAAAGACCTAGAAAGGCACCAAGACCAAGACAAAAGTTAACTCTTCACAAGAAACTGTTCTCATAAGAGAAATGCAAAATGAGAAATAGAAAATAAGGATGTAAATATTTACACATACATTTTTTTTTCACATACATTTATTAATGCTCCCATAAAACCATGGCAATCTCTTCCAGATCTAAGAGTCATTTTTCAGGGGCATATGATACGATTATCACTCCTTCCTTCTTGAAACACTTTCTTTACTTGGCTTCCACATCATCTGGGTAATGCTCTTTCCTTCCTTTCTATCCATTTCTTCTGTTCTTTGCTGCCTCTCCTTCTCCACAGTTGCTAGAGAATCCCTGTGTTCAGACCTTGGTCCTGATGGATTCTCTAGCCAAGCAAGAACTATATAATCACATGAAGTCCCCCCACTTTAAAATAATCTAATATGAAATGACTGCAAAATTTCTATAACCAGCCCCAAGCTTTCCCTAGAGCTCCAGAGTCATTATTTATCATTATATTAACTGGCTGGCCAATATCTCCACCTGGATGTTTTCAGGTCCCTCAACCTTAATATGTTCAAAACAATTTTTGAGTTTGCCACAAAATCCTGTACCTCCCCAAGAGATCCTCTTCTCATGAAACCGCAAAACCACATACCCAGTTACACAAGCCAAATGCTGAGAAATCTTTAACTTCTTCCCTGTCCCCATGTCCTAATTACTCAATAAGTCTTGCTGGCTGTTCCTTCTATACATCCTAGATTCAACCACTTTTCCCCATCTCCAGTATCATTACCCTAGCCGAGCTTACCATATTCTGCTGTCTGAACTACTGGGATAGGTACGAAATGAGTCCCTTGCATCTACTACGGCTTCTTCAGTCGATTCACCCAGTAGCCAGAATAAACTTAAAAATACTAAGTTAGGTCTTGAAATCATCCTCAAAAACTCCATTAGCTCCCCACTGACATTTAAAATATAACCACTCAGGACTTCCCTGGTGATCCAGTGGCTAAGAACCCACCTTCCAATGCAAGAGACACAGGTTCAATCCCTGGTCCCGGAACTAAGATCCCACATGCCATGGAGTAACAAAGCCTGTTCTCCACAGCTACTGAGCCCACAAGCCACACACAGCAAAGACCCAAGCACAGTCAAACAATAAATGAATTAATTAAATGAAATAAAACACATCCTGCTCATCCCCATTTTCGAGGCTCCCCATGATCTGGCCCCTGCTCTCTGGCTTCACCTCCTACCACTTGTGTGGCTTAGTTACTCTGTTCCACCTTGTCAACTGTCATCTGCTGTTCTCTGATCAACCGCACTTTCTCCTGCCTCTACCTGGAATGCTCTTTCCCCAGATATTCACATGGCTGACTCCTTCCTCCTGGATTGAGACTAAAGAGCATCGGTCTGTCTAAATGTCATTTCCTTAAAAAGGATGCTTCTGAATACCTTGCTGAAAGAGATCTCCACATTGCTATCGCTTTCTCTCCTCTTACTCTGTTTTATTGTTCTTCGTAACAGGTATCATGAACATTACATATTTATCATCTCCTCTCACTACACTATAAATCCCAAGAAGGTAGGAGTCTGGAGTAGTGTTGAACATATTTATTTGCTGCAGAAAGATGGGGAGCGGAGAGATGAGAATGAATTGTTCATGGTGTTGTAAACTGATATGATCCCTCTAGTGAGTAGCTCAACAAAATATATTAAAAGGCCATGAACATGTGCTTATCTATTTCAGATGGCTAGTGGGCTTTATCAGACACTCAGACTACTTCAGTTCTTTCCCCTGTGGTTCCACCCAGGCTGAGGCCTGACCTCCCCAGGTCCCCAACTCCAGAGAATCAGGAGAGGGTCAGCTCATCAAACAGCCCTCTCCCCCAATGATGCTGGAGCAGGAAGAGAAACAAACAGCATACTCTTTGATGACGTCTAAATACACAAACAAAATAATGGGAGCATAGTTACCACTGGTTCAAATGCTTTTTTACTTTAAGGCAACAACTGTTAATACAGCAAACTGTACATATGGCTACGAAGATTTAAAGGACCTCTTTAAGCCAAAATATGCTTGTTAGTTGAATGGTAGTCATCCTTTTTGCTCAGGATAACTTTCACATTCTCTTTTTCCTGGAGGAGAGAAAAACAAGAAAAATCCCAATACACAGACTAAAACTTTGCTTCTTCTTTCCCCCAAACAGCAACTAAACAAATAGACACAAGAGCCACAGATTAAGGCAGGTGACACTGGATAATTTATCCTAAAAAAATTAATTATATGATAACAAAGCAAAGTCTGTATCTGCTTACAACTACTAGTGTGTGCTGAAAGCCACATCAATAACTGGAAAGTATAAGTTAGTAACCAGAGTGGGTGTTCTTATTTTTTTGATGCTCTTCTTTACCTGTATAATGGATATAATCTAGAAATATCTGTCTGGCTCACAAGATCTTTTTCCACAATAACACTTGTCTCTCTGGTCATAACTAACCAAACTACCAGTGGGTATCAGACTAGAGCTGTGCCAGAGGTCCTCCCCAAGGAGTTTGAAGTTAGAGCTGAAATAAGCAGACAGGATCTGTCAGGATACCCGCCTCCCTTCCTTGGTACCTCTCTGTCTCTCTTTCTCGGAACAGGCTGGTACTCTAACAAGTAGATCGAGATGCTGAGTAACTGTGAACTCAGGAAGATGCTTTGCAGAGAGACAGAGTAATGAAGCTAATGCACAGAAACACACAGAGATGACACATGAAAACTAAATACTGCTTCAATTCCTGGTAGATTTCAAGTTTCTGGACCCAGATCGTTCTGAGGGTCTGCTCAATTCCTACGCTTGCATTCCTTGAGACATCCCTTTATCCTTAAAATAAATTCCCTTTTGGTTTAAGGTAGCCCAAGCTGGTTTCTATTACCTGCAATCAAAGAGTCCAAACTAATAATCTGGGTATACTAATTATAATAAGTTATTTCCACATACGTTGTAGCATTTATTTTCTGGCATAATCCCTCCCCATAACTGGAAACAAACCCATTGGTATAATAACAATATAACTTGAAAGGAAGTAGATTCAGAAATGACAGTCTTAAACAAAAGAAAAAAAAAGAATAACTTCCCCAAAACAACTGAAGTCAGGAATCACCTCAAGGAGGACAGCAGGCTGCTTCTGAACAACATCTGATTGTACACATTTTTAAGGGCAAATCCAAAAGAAAAAAACTGAGCCAAAGAAAACAGTGATTTTTCTCAATAATGCCAAGTAACTCTCCAGCAAGCACCAAAGCAAATTTATTAACAGTACACCAAACAGGAGGGGGGTGGGAACATTTCTGGAGACAATTTGCAGCTGCTGAGTTGGAGCAACCTGGTAGCGGTTTGCAAGAAGGCTACCATGGCCGTGAGGGACGTGTAAAGTTCAGCGTTAAAGTTCAGTCTCTTTCTTCGCAGAAACAAAAACAGGTAATACACTGCTGCCGGTAAACCGAATTTGATTAGCCAAAATGGTGAAGAAAATGTGCACAGGAAAAAGTTTAACTCATTTTAAATACTTACATTTAAAAATTCACAAATACTTACATTTTTTGCCGTCATGTCAAACTGCATTCAATTTAAAATTCTGTAAAGCCATTAAAAAACAAATAAAAAAACTTCGTCTTCAATAATTCTTTAAAAGAATATCCTGTTAAAGGGAAAAAGAGGGAACAGTAATGTAATAGTCATCATCATCATAAGCAACATTTATGTCCTAATTACTATGTGATACTGTTTTTTAATTACCTAAATTAATCCTCATAACAACACTACGAGATGTGGACCATTCTGTCATTTTCCAGATAAAACTTGCAATTTAAAGATGTTAAATAATTCAACCAAACCAACTCAGCTAAGAAGTGACAGAGCCTGGACTTTGAAATATACTATGCTGGTGTAGATAATTCACTGAAAGCAACACCAGGGATTCTAGGAAAAATAGCCAATTCCAGCAATGGGGCAGGAAATGCACAAGATAAACCTAGAACACTTTGAGTAGCTAAAGTAAGGAATGACAGAGAAGTATTAAAAGTATATAGGAGACAGATTAGAGAGTCCACAACATAAAGGGACAACTTAAGCCAGTTTAAAGGGGCAATTAAGCACTTAAGTACATACTAATAACAACAGACTGTAACAGATTCTAAACCCAATGAATAAAATAATAATCCAAGAGTTCACACTTATAGAAACAAATAACAAGGAAGGGAAACGTCTTCTTTGCAATACAATTCCAACTAATACGTACAAAGAAATGAAGCAGTTAGAAAACCACCAATCTGTAAACACTGTGATATTAATGGATAAGCTAAGAATCATCAAAAGATGCTAAAATGATTAAATGAAATTTGGTGAGAAAAAGGATATTTATATAGTCTTGAAATATTTCCCTACAAGATACCTCTTACATCAAATTTTACAGTGAAGAAACCTGGCACATACCACTACAGCCAAGGTGATGAAAGCTACCTATGACCAATAACAGAATAAACCAACATCATGCATCTCCACAGGTGCACTGTGATGGACACAGTATCACTTATCAGGTATTTCCTAAAATGTATAATGATGAAGCAATGATGAAGCATGCAATGATGCTAATATGCAAATTGAGACATTCTATGAAACAATGGCCTGAGTTCTTAAAAATACTAGTTTATCATGAAAAACAGAGGAGAGCTAAAGAAACATTACAGATTAAAGACTAAAGTCATATGAAAATTACATTTAATGCATGATCCTGGACTGGACTTTGAATCGCAAAAAATAACCGCTATGAAGACCATTACTGGGGCAACTGGAAAAAGTGAAACATGGTTTGCAGACTGGATAACTGTATTGTTTCATTTCCTGCTTCTGATCAGAGGATTGTGTTCTTTTTTTTTTTTTTTAAGTGAATGGGCTTCCCTGGTGGCTCAGACAGGAAAGAATCTGCCTGTAATGCAGGAGACCCAGGTTTGACCCCTGGGTTGGGAAGATGCCCTGGAGAAGGGAATAGCTAGCTACCCACTCCAGTATTCTTGGATGGAGAACCTCATGGACAGAGGAGTCTGGAGTGCTACAGTCCATGGAGTAGCAAAGAGTCAGACACAACTAAGTGATTAACACTTTCACTTTTTCACTTTCCTCAACCTTAAAAAAAATACACCAAAATATTTACTAGTGAAAGGGTATGACAGAAAAAACATACTTTCAAATGATCAATAAATGTATATAATTTGTATATATAGAGAAAGTAGAAGTGATAAAGCATGTGTGGCAAAATGTTGACAAACTAGTGATTCTAGGTCAGAGGTATTCAAAAGATCTTTTCCTATTTCTGCAACTTTTCTCTTATTTTAAAATTGTTTCGGGACTTCCCTGATGGTCCAGTGGTTAAGAATCTGCCTTGCAATGCAAAGGACATGGGTTCGATCCCTGGTCAGGGAACTAAGATCCCACTTGCCACAGAGCAACTCAGCCTGTGTGCTACAACTACTAAGCCCTTGCACCGCAAATAGAGAATCCGTGTGCCGTCATGAAAGATCCCCCATGACATAAGGAAGATCCCACATGCCACAGCTTAGACCCAACAAAGCCACATAATTAATAAATACTTAAAAATAAATAAACAAATAAAATTATTTCAAAGTTAAATCTTTAATAGGACATTCAAAGGGAAGAATAAAACTTAACTTTAAAAAGACCGTAAATAATAAGGGCTTAAAGCAATGGAGGCTCCAAACATCTGCCTCACAGGCTAGAATTTGAATCTACAAGTAAAACTGTGGGGAAGGGGGTGGTGAGGAAACATTTTTACCTTTCACTGAAACAGTGTGATTTTTCCAATGATAAAGAAAACATATGTTTAAAAGCCCAAGACCTGAAGTACAGCTGTGATTTCTGCTTTCCCACTGTAGCAGCAGATTTGATCACATCTACCATGAGTAAATATGAAAATCAAGTTCCTACACTGGAACTCTTTCACATTTATCAGTTATCTGTTATATACTCTTCAGTGTTACAAATATGAGATAAATGTTCCTGAAATCCCATCTCATTCACCAAACCAGCAATACGCCCAACTAAAACTACTACCTTCTGTCTCCCTCCCAGATGGGTTGGCCATGACATAATTCTGGTCAATGAAATATAAGCAGTCACTGTTAGGCTGGGCTACCAGATTCAGCTAAATGCCCTTTCCCCCTCCTCTCCCATTTCTTCATTTTCAGAGTATGGCTGTAATGGTTACAGCTCCTTGTCTCTGAGCATCTGCTTCCTTATTATACTCAGTGTTCCAGACGGGATTATATTTCCTAAGGACTGGGTTAGTGAGTGGCACTGTCACTCATGCAAACAACAAGAAATTAACAAGGTGTTATTATCTCAACACACAGTATCAAGAGGCGACCAATAAAAACACATCTTAGCTACAGTAACTGAGTTTAATAAGACAAAACATAATTTTGTTTAGTATTCCCTTTGCATCTTCTCACCAGAGCTAAGCACAAACTGTAACTTCTAAATGTTACCTAAATGATAAATGTTTGAAATAGAGCCAAAGTACATGAGTATCTTAAGCACACTTATATTAACATCATTGTACTTCAATCTCTTCATCTACAAAACAGTAGTAGCACAATACCTCTACTTAATTAAACAAGTCAAGACGTGGAAAATAATTTGGACACTGCCTAGCAAAAGTACTCATTAATATTAAGGAAAAAATGGCTCACTGACTTCTCATGACAAATTAAGGTTTCTTACTCCAAAACAAATAATACATAATTCACACATAGTAGAAGTGATAAAGACCACAACATAAATACAATTTCAAAGTAGGAGAAAAAAGAAAGCATTTAATTGTGGTTAAAAAAAAAAAAGCTCATCTAAAATTAACAAAGAGTCGACAATAACTTCATTCATTAATTTATCTACCTGGCCAACATTTACTGAACATACACTATGAGCAAAATACTAATCCAGACACTAGAGCTCCTAATAAATGAGAGAAACAGTAAGCATAAATCTTCAAGTGTAATTTAAATTATATAAAATTACATTAAGATAAATGTTATAAAAACACATGGGACTATGACAGAGATCTTCATTCAATTAAAAATGAAGAAGTAGCATATGCTGCACTGGCTTTGAGTGACAGCCTATAACCTTTCAATTTAAAAATACACATTTCTAAGTTATCTTTAAAGCTTTTTGTCTTGTTTCTACACTGTCTTTAATCTAAATGTTATTTGCAACATATGACTTAAACCAAAGGCCTAGAAAGTAAATAAACACAGCGCGGAATGTTTGAACAAACAGCTACCTTGGCAGCACTGGCGATTGTCAAAGATTAAACCAGTCCTGTGCACTGATGCATTATGTTTCATCCAGACTCAACAATTGTACACTTCTTCCTGTCACCATGTTCTGTTGGTTAAAAAAATAAGTCGGATTTCTCCTTCCAGCTTCATGAGCACATTATGTCAAGCTCAAAAAGTCAATCTCAGTGACCTCACCATCTGCCATGATCTCTTGTCAGATTCAGACAATGCAACTCCCACAGATGGTCTCAAAAAGCAAGCCCCTTTCCTTTCCAATCACAACTTAGCAGCTGTGGGCATAAAGCCTTTTAAATTGGTACAACATTAATCAAAATATAAGGAGGAAAGCAAAAATAATTATGAATACATTTACTGAACTAACGTCTCTTGAATCGAGATTTGCAGACACTGCTGAAAAGGATGTTC
Organism: Cervus canadensis; assembly: GCF_019320065.1. Lineage (NCBI taxonomy): Eukaryota > Metazoa > Chordata > Mammalia > Artiodactyla > Cervidae > Cervus > Cervus canadensis. The sequence goes on along the minus strand of NC_057392.1, from coordinate 4,631,938 downwards.
CTAAAAATTAAAATTTCAGCAAAATCAGCTGAAACGGAAGACAAAGCATGCTTAAATGGAAGATGGTAGTAATTTTAAATATATGCTAATGTTTCAAAGTTTGGAAAATAGACACAACAATAAAACAGGTAACAAATAGCAGCTATAATTCCACCTCTGAAATGCAACTATAGAGTTGCTTTTGATATAACTTTCTTCAGAATTCTCTTTTTGCACTCTAACTTTTGATAAAGAGGATTAATTAAAAGATATTTTCATAGGAAGTGACAGTATGTAACTTTTTTCTTAGGTGATGAGAATATCTATCTAAGTGACTCACATATATTCTCTCATTCAATTCATACTGCAACTCTATCAGATAAATGTTAGTACTGTTCACAGTTTACAAATGACAAAACTAAGCTTTAGAAAGTTGAATTAATTTGCCCAGTTAACCAGCTGTGCAAATGGCAATGCCAGAATATCAAGTCAGGATCTCAGCCCAGCAGACATATTCTAAACCACTATGCTACGTTATAAAATACATTTCACCTTGAAAATATGACAAAATACATAATTATTATCACAATAAATCCAGGTATAGAAGGATAACTTACTTTACCAAAATAATTCTTTTCATACAGGACAAATCATCCATCATTGGGTCAAGTTTTTCCCCTTTTTTAAAGGTTCTATTTCTAAATTTCAGTATGAAAGCTACAATTCTTTATTTTTCTGATTAGGTAGTAAACTTCCTCTCTTTTACAGCTATATAACATTCCTTTACACTGTCACACCGTAACTTATACCACCAGTCCTCCACTGGTGGACAGTCAGATCTCCCACGTTTTTATACTGATGACAATAATTTTATACTGGTGACAAACAGTGCTCAGTGTTTCATCTGCTCTCTGATCATTTCATCAGCGTTGTGTTGAACCATTTTCCCACACCCTCTCTCATCTACGTCCACTGGCCTTCCTGTCTGTTCCTCAAAGACCCACTCCTCCTGTCTCTGAGCCTCTGCCTGCTGTTCTCTCTGCCTGGAATTTTCCCCAGGCATTAGGTCTCCTTCCTCCAGATTTCTCTCAAATGTCACTTTGTCTGGGCAACTGTAATTCTCCCACTACAAAGACTAAGTTAGAGGGGTTTCTATTTAAAAATGCTCTCCTACTTTCTCCTTTCCAAGTACACATCTGGTTGTCATTATCTATTTATTTGTGTGATAATCAGATCGTGGGCCATCTCTACAACTAAAGGGTGAATCACATGAGGGCGGGGACCCTCTGTCTTTTCATTTATCATACATCCAGTGTCTGATACCTGGTTGGAACCCAAGAAATATTGGTTTTGTGTTTGCTTTTTCAGCAATATTCTCCTCAGTGCTCTGTGGTGATCTAAATGGGAACGAAATCTAAAACAGAGGGGATATATATATGTGTGTATATATATGTATACACACACACATACACACACACACACACACATACCCACATACACACACACACACACGCACGCGTGCGCACATACACACACACACACATACACACATACACACACACAATACACACACATACATACACACACATACACACACACATACACACACACGGCTGATTCACTTTGCTGTACAGCAGAAAATAATGCAACATTGTAAAGTAACTATACACCAATAAAAATTAAAAATAAAAGAAGCATAACTTTCAAAAAAGTGATATTCATTAAACCATGTACTCAGTATTCTCACGTTTATAAAACATGGTCACCCATCTAACGTGACTCGGCAGCAGGAAATAAGACACGAGCACTGAGCGCGTTCACACACTTAAGACAGCAGACTGTTGGGTGTCGCTTTCCCATCATAAAGTGTTCTGGGGTTGGCATTGTATCTGTGTTCATTAATTTCAAAAAGTGCTATGGGAAAAGTTTTTATAATAGAATATATTTAATTTCACTGATGTTGAAGGCGAAAAGAACACTAGCCAAGAGGGAAATTTAAAAAGAATTATTTACTAAAAGCTGCTCTTCTAAGGAACCATCAACATTTTACACTTAAAAAAAAAAAAAAGATAATTGCTTTAATGCTCATTATTCACTTTTTAAATTGGGGTATAGCTGCTTTACAATGTTGTGTTAGTCTCCTCTGCACTACAAAGTGAATCAGCTATATGTACACATACATCTTTCCCTCTTGGACCCCCCTCACAACCCGCATCATTGTTCATTTTTTTTAATTGAAAAAAAAAAAATCTGTCTGGGTGTACATAAGCTTTTACCCAGGACTCTCCACAATGGTAAAAACTGGTTAACACTACAAGCAATCAATAGCAACTTTTAACAGCTTCTACATATGTGCAGAGAAATACTGAACAGTGTTGTCTGAGCACCACTCATTTGGTTCACTTATTCAGCAAATTCTGACAGCCTGCTGCGAGTCAAATAGGCTGAGCAGTAAAGATGCTCTGAGAAACAATGACAGTCTCTGCCTTCATGGAGCCTACATTTTAACTCTAAAGGCAGACACTCAGCAGTAAACTCCCCAATTAACTATATAATGACATATACTATAAGCGGTGCTACAGAAACAAAGATACAAAGGAAGCATGTACAGAAAGGGGCTGGAACTCTGGTGGTTTTAGAGAAGATTCCTTTGAGGAAGCAAAGTTTGAACTAAGCTCAACAGCCAAATGGAACAAACCAATGGCAGAGAAGGGGACTCACAGCCAGAGGGTGCAAACATCATAGGAAAAACACACAGCTAGTTCCAGGAGATGAAGGAAGACCTATGTGCCTGAAAACGAAGGGCAAGACGGAACAAGACAGAGAGATACGGGTGGAAGCCCAGTCATGCAGGATATTACTTTTTCTTTTCTTTTTAATTAAATGAGTGGGAAGCCAGACTTCCATGGTGGTTAAGAATTCACCTGCCAATACAGGCTCAACCCTGGTCTGGAGGATCCCAAATACTGCAGAGCAACTAAGCATGTGTCTGCAACAAGAGAAGCCACCACAGTGAAAAGCCCATGCACTAGAACTAAAGAGCAGCTCCCGCTCATAGCAGCTAGCAAAAGCCAAGCACAGCAACAAAGACACAGTGCAGCCTGAAATAAATAAATACAAACATAAATTAATGGAAGCCTTGGAAAGATTTTAAGAGCCAAACATCTGAGCCAGGGATATTAAGTTACATTTACTAAAGATTAAGTAAAAATTATGTGCCTTCTAATTTTTATAAACCGGCAATATCACATATGACATTCTATAATTCTTTGGAAACCGAAATACTCATTTCTTGACTAAGCCCGGTAAGTTTATATTCATCATCCACAATTCAGTTATCTAACAAGCACCTTATTCTGCTGGAATAAAACTCAAAGTTCAGAAATAAGCAAAAAAAAAAAAAGTCCACTGCTCTCAAATTTGCTTTTACAAAACTAGTAATTCAAGTACATAAGCCTTTCTTCATCCGTTTGATTTTATTTAACATAAAATTCTTACAAAATTTGCTTATCTCAATTTTCAGGCTTCAAGCCAACTATACTCTGTAAAAGGATGCCCGTAACAGGGACAAATGGGCTAGGCCTTGTTATAGACAAGTACATTAAGTAATTGACAACTGGCAGATTAATAGTAAGGAAAAGTAGACATATTATTACATTTTGACAAGTAAATTCACTGAAATAGAATCCCTTCCTCATTCCCTGGCAAAACTGAATTAATGACATGTTCTTATACAAGCATCCACAATAAAACCAAAGGGATACTTTTGTTTCAAATATTGTCATAGGTAACATTTTTTATTTGTTCTTAATTACCGAAAACGAAAGTCTAAGAAAACTTATTTCCCCCTGTCCAAAGAAGCAACATCAGAAAGCACCCAAATTTAGAACAACATCACATTTCAAGATCCTGCCAAGAATCTAATAGAAAGGCTCTTTAATCAAGTGGTGTACCAGCCAAATTTTAAACCATTATTCAATTTACGCACAATGACTACATGGATTAGATCCGTGTTACCCACATGCTCTTTAGCAAAGCCTTGTTTCCAGATAACTGTAGCTCCAGGTAAGTAATACAACTGTTACTATGTATCCTTAACTTGATACGTCACAATATGCTACATGAGCTTATAAAACATCATTTGGGAATTCTTATAATTTACAGATACAGTATTGTACAAAAAACTACATCAGCATAAAAAGTTCAACTCACCCAAGAGACCAACAAGAAATGAAGAGTGGGGCCAAACAAAAAGAAGCAACTGGTGAAGAAAACAGCAGTTTCTAAACCTTTTTTTTTTTTTTAAGTTTTTCTTACATATATTTGTGCTGATTCTCCTAAAAAACACAATGTTTTTTTCTAAATGTTCACCAACCCCATTTTACTTTATCTTGCGGCCATGACACGGCAATGTCATGAGGAGCTATGATCTTAGCTCCTCAACCAACTGGCATGAGGGTGAGCCCTAACCCAATATGACTCCTGTTCTTAAAAGAGAAAAGATACAAAGACACAACAGGAAGTTGGCCAGATGAAGAGAGAGGTACAGACTGGATGCATGCTGCCACAGTTGAGAAATGCTAGGGATACCAGAAGCTGAAGAAGGCAACGAAGGCTCCTTCCTTTGGCTTCAGAGGGAGGGTGGTCCCGCCAACACCTCAACTCAGACTTCTAGTGTGCAGAACAATGACAGAATCGATTCCTGTTGCTATAAGCCACTCAGTGTGTGGCACTTTGTTATGGCAGCCCTAAAAATCTAATATAATAGGTTTTAGGCATTAACTGTTGTAGTCATCCCTAGAGTTTTTGTTTGGTTGGTTTTAGGGATTTTTTTTATCTGATTTTTATTCTGGCTCTCCATATCTTCCAAGCTTTTTGTACATATGGATTCCTACTGATTAATTTTATACCACACGATATAACTGAATTTTCTTTTAAAAAAAGTTTTCGTTGGCTGCACCCAGCTCTTAGTTGCAGTATGTGGGATCTAGTTCCCTGACCAGAAATCAAACCCCAACCCCCTGCATCGGGAGCACAGGGGTCCCCCTGTAGACCCCCTGCATTAGCCACTGGACCACTAGGGAAGTCCCTGAATTCTCTTTTTGTCTGTAGTAGTTTTTCAGTTGACTCTTCTGGGTTTTTCAGGTATACAACCGTATGAAAACAGGGACTGTTTCAAGTCTGCACAACAACAGAATAAGCCATCGCTCTCTCAAAGCACAAATCTCTCTCTCAACTTCCCAAACAGATATAAAATAAACAAGGAGAATAAATAAAACCGTAACAGAACCCATGCCTCAGCCTTATGATTACCAGAAGACAGAGATCACAACATTCAAATTACCTATAAGTAGAGGGGAAAAAGAAATAAATTCCATAAGAAATCCAACTGCCTACCTTCTGCAAGCCTGTGGATGCAGAAAGTAAGAGGAGGTGAAAAAGAATCCATGAAAAACAGCAAACTCGAGCAGGGGACTTAGACGAAGCACAAACAAAATGACCCCCAGGAAGAGTAAAATATAAAAGCAAATATAGTGAACATGAGTTAGGACTTGACGGTTTATAGCCCTAGTGATGTGAAAGTATCTAGAAACTTCTGGATCAACTGTGGGACCTCTGCGAAACCACTTCTGGAGGAATATTAGGTATATATATGCAAGAGAAGAGATGGCATCTCTTGGAGACAAGGAAATGAGTGGAAAGATGGGAGTAAGAGGCAGGAAATTAAGGACCCTGTAGAAAGGAAATGGAAACAAACATACCAAGCCTTTCTCTACCTTTCTTCCTGATCAATACCACAAGTTCTTAAAAGATGCTGAGAAGAAAAGGGAAGAGTGACAACAGAACTCTCAAACAAGGAACTCTGTCCACAAAATGAATAGACACCACAACACAAAAAGTGCTAGAAAAAGTCAGAAAAACACTAGTGAAAGCTTTCGTTTCGATGGTTTTCTCCCTACAAATCAACTCTGAAGTTGGAAATAACCGTAACATTCATCTACTTTTGAATTCAGTTCAGTTCAGTTGAGTCACTCTGTCATGTCTGACTCTTTGCGACCCCATGGACTGCAGCATGCCAGGCTTTCCTGTCCATCACCAACTCCCAGAGCTTGCTCAAACTCATGTCCATCGAATCAGTGATGCCATCCAACCATCTCATCCTCTGTCGTCCCCTTCTCCTCCTGCCTTCAATCTTTCCCAACATCAGGGACTTTTCCAAGGAGTCACTTCTTTGCATCAGGTGGCCAAAATATTAAGAGTTTCAGCTTTAGCATCAGTCCTTCCAATGAATATTCAGAACTGATTTCCTTTAGAATGGACTGGTTGGATCTCCTTGCAGTCCAAGGGACTCTCAAGAGTCTTCTCCAACACCACACTTCAAATCATCAATTCTTTGGTGCTCAGCTTTCTTTATAGTCCAACTCTCACATTCATACGTGACTGCTGGAAAGACCCTAGCTTTGACTAGACAGACCTTGGTCGGCAAAGTAATGTCTCTGCTTTTTTTAATATGCTGTCTAGGTTGGTCATAGCTTTTCTTTCAAGGAGCAAGCGTCTTTTAATTTCATATCTGCAGTTACTATCTGCAGTGATTTTGGAGCCCAAAAAAATAAAGTCTGTAACTGTCTTCATTGTTTCCCCATCTATCTGCCATGAAGTGATGGGACTGGATGCCATGATCTTCATTTTCTGAATGTTGAGTTTTAAGCCAGCTTTTTCACTCTCCTCTTTCCCTTTCATCAAGAGACTCTTTAGCTCTTCACGTTCTGCTGTAAGGGTGGTGTCGTCTGTGTATCTGAAGTTATTGATCAAAAAAGATTTTACAGATGTTAAAAAAAAAGCCCCTAAGTCAGAAATAAAAAAACTAAGTATCAAAATAGACAAAACCAAAGATAGGGATGTAATGAAATTCATGGAAAAGATAATTAACACTGCTGTATATTATATATGCAAGTTGTAAAGAGAGTAAATCCTAAGAGTTCTCATCACAAGGAAAAATACTTAAAAAATTTTTTTCATATTTCATTAACATTGTATCTATATGAGATGATGGATGATTATATGAGTAAACTTGCTGTGGTAATCATTTTGTGATGTATGTAAGTCAAACCATTGTGCTGTGTACCTTAAACTTATACAGCACTGTGTGTCAATTACATCTCAATAAAACTAGAAGAAAAAAATGGAAAAGATGTTACAGTTGACTGTAGTGCAGGAAAAATCATCACATAAAATCATTGAAAAATGAAAGCTAAATTATGGCATATGGGGGGGAACAGATTTTAATGAAAACTAATAAAGGATGTTGAAGGTAAGGAGAAAAACAATAAAGAGAATGAAAATGAAATTAAGAAACAAAATAATCAGAGAGAAACTGGCTGATGAGATGACAGGCGAAAGTGGCAGAACATCACTGGTGTCCCTGGCAAAGAAACTCAAAACAATGAATCAGCACTAAAACTATGAAACAAGAAAACTTTCCAGAAATAAAAGACCTGAATCTACATGCTTAAAAGGCCTACCAGATACTTGGGAAAACTGACCCAGAATAAGCAACTATAACACATATATTTGTAATATTGTTTAAAGGAAAAAAGAAAAAAAGGAAACACTCTGGCGCATTCAGACTAAAAGATAAATAACTTACAAAGGCAAGGGAAGTAGACCATATCAAATGACTCAAAAATAACATATAAAGCAAGAAAACAGCATTTTCAAGAAATGTAAAGGAAAGAACATGTAAACCAAGGATATTATATCCTGTCAAACTGTACTTCAAGTTCCAGGGACATCAAAGAACAACTTTGGGGATAAGCTCCTTGATACTGGTCTTGGCAATAATTTTTTTGACCTGATACCAAAAGCAAAGGCAACAAAAGCAAAAATAAACAAGTGGGACTATATCAGACTAAAAACTTTATACAAAGCAAAGGAAATCATCATTCTGCAAATCATTTATCTGGTAAGTTAATATCTAAAATATATAAAGAACACACACAATTCAGGGACTTTCCTGGTGGTCCACTGGTTAAGAATCCACCTTGCCATGCAGAGGACACGGGTTCGATCCCTGGTCAGGGAATTAAGAGTCCCACATGCCTCAGAGCAACTAAGCCCAAGTGTCACAGCTAGAAAGTCTGTATGCTGCAACGAGAGCCTCATGATGCAACAAAGACCCTGAATGCCACAACTAAGACCCCCACAGAGCCAAATTTTTTAAAAATCTCATACAATAGCAAAAAAAAAAAAAAAAATCCAAGTAACCAGATTAAAAAACGGGCAAAGAAGACACATGAATGATCAAGAGGTAGACAAAAAGTTGCTCAACAATACTAGAAATCAAGGAAATGCAAATCAAAATGAAAATGAGGTATCACCTCACACCTGTTACAGCACCTACTATCTAAGTGTTGGCAAGGAGGTAGAGAAAAGAGAACCCTCATGTACTGTTGATCGGAATGTAAATTGGTGCAGTCCCTATGGAAAACAGCATGAAAGTTCCTCAAAAAATTAAAAATAGAACTAACATATGATCCAGCAATTCCACTTCTGAGTATGTGTCTGAAGGAAGCAAAATAACTCTCTCAAAGAGATATCTGCACCCCCAAGTTCACTGAAGCATTATTTATAATAACCAAGACATGGAAACACCCTAACAGTGCACTAATGGATGCATGGATAAATAAAATCTGGTACAGACACAATGGGATATCACTCAACCACAAAAAAGAAAGAAATCCCGTCATTTGCAATAACATAGATACACCATGAGGGTATTATCCTAAGCAGAATAAATCAGAGAAAGACAAATACTGTATGATTTTACTTACCTGTGGAATCTTAAAAAACTAGACTCATAGAAAAAGAGAGCAGATTAATGATTGCTGGGGGACAATGGGAAGGGGGAGACTGGGTAAAGGTGGTCAAAGGTACAAACTTCTAGTTATAAAACAAATAAGTTCTGGGATATAATGTACTGCATGGTGACTAGAGTTAACACTGTATAGCATATCTGAAATTTGCTTAAAAGTCCTCATCACAAGAAATACATGTTTTTACTTATATAAACTGATAAGCTAAACTCATGTGTGGTCATCATTTTGAAACATAAACTTGTATACTGTGCACCTTTACACTCACACAATGTTATATGTTGATTCAGTTCAGTTCAGTTCAGTAGCTCAGTCATGTCCGACTCTTCGTGACCCCATGGACCACAGCACGCCAGGCGTCCTTGTCCGTCACAAACTCCCAGAGTCTATTCAAACTCATCTCCATTCAGTCGGTGATGCCATCCAACCATCTCATCCTCTGTCGACCCTTTCTCCTCCCACTTTCAATCTTTCCCAGCATCAGGGTCTTTTCAAATCAGTTAGCTCTTCCTCAGGTGGCCAAAGTACTGGAGTTTCAGCTTCAGCATCAATCCTTCCAATAAACACTCAGGACTGATCTCCTTTAGGATGGACTGGTTGGATCTCCTTGCAGTCCAAGGGACTCTCAAGAGTCTTCTCCAACACCACAGTTCAAAAGCATCAATTCTTCAGCGTTCATCTTTCTTTATAGTCAAACTCTCACATCCATACATGACTACAGAAAAAACCATAGCCTTGACGAGACGGACCTTTGTTGGCAAAGTAGTGTCTGCTTTTTAATATACTGTCTAGGTTGGTCATAACTTTCCTTCCAAGGAGTAAGCTCTTTTAATTTCATGGCTGCAGTCACCACCTGCAGTGATTTTGGAGGCCCAAAAAATAAAGTCAGCCACTCCTTCCCCATCTATTTGCCATGAAGAGATGGGACCAGATGCCATAATCTTAGTTTTCTGAATGTTGAGCTTTAAGCCAACTTTTTCACTTTCCTCTTTCACTTTCATCAAGAGGCTCTTTAGTTCTACACTTTCTGCAATAAGGGTGGTGTCATCTGCATATCTGAGGTTATTGATATTTCTCCCAAAAGTCTTGATTCCAGCTCGTGCTGCAGCCAGCCCAGCGTTTCTCACGAAGTACTCTGCATATAAGTTAAATAAGCAGGGTGAAGGTATACAGCCTTGACGTGCTCCTTTCCCGATCTGGAACCAGTCTGTTGTTCCATGTCCAGTTCTAACTGATGCTTCATGACCTGCACACAGATTTCTCAAGAGGCAGGTCAGATGGTCCAGTATTCCCATCTCTTTCAGAATTTTCCACAGTTTGTTGTGATCCACACAGTCAAAGGCTTTGGCATAGTCAATAAAGCAAAGGTATATTTTTTTCTGGAACTCCCTTGCTTTTCTGATGATCCAGCAGATGTTGGCAATTTGATCTCTGGTTCCTCTGCTTTTCTAAATCCAGCTTGAACATCTGGAAGTTCACAGTTTGTGTATTGCTGAAGCCTGGCTTGGAGAATTTTGAGCATTGCTTTACTAGCGTGTGAGATGAGTGCAACTGTGGTAGATTGAGCATTCTTTGGCATTGCCTTTCCTAGGGACTGGAATGAAAACTGACCTTTTCCAGTCCTGTGGCCACTGCTGAGTTTTCAGATTTGCTGGCATATTGAGTGCAGCACTTTCACAGCATCATCTTTCAGGATTTGAAATAGCTCAACCAGAATTCCATCACCTTCATTAGCTTTGTTCGTAGTGATGCTTCCTAAGGCCCACTTGACTTCACATTCCAGGATGTCTGGCTCTAGGTGAGTGATCACACCATTGTGATTTTCTGGGTTGTGAAGATCTTTTTTATACAGTTGTTCTGTATATTCTTGCCACCTCTTCTTAATATCTTCTGCTTCTGTTAGGTCCCTACCATTTCTGTCCTTTATTGAGCCCATCTTTGCATGAAATGTTCCCTTGCTATATCTAATTTTCTTGAAGAGATCTCTTAGTCTTTCCCATTCTATTGCTTTCCTCTATTTCTTTGCATTGAATACTGACGAAGGCTTTCTTATTTCTCTTTGCTATTCTTTGGAACTCTGCATTCAAATGGGAATATCTTTCCGTTTCTCCTTTGCTTTTCACTTCTCTTCTTTTCACAGCTATTTGTAAGGCCTCCTCAGACAGCCATTTTGCTTTTTTGTATTTCTTTTTCTTGGGGATGGTCTTGCTCCCTGTCTCCTGGACAATGTCACAAACCTCTGTCCATAGTTCATCAGTCACTCTATCAGATCTAATCCCTTAAATCTATTTCTCACTTCCACTGTATAATCGTTAGGGATTTGATTTAGGTCATACCTGAATGGTCTAGTGGTTTTCCCCCCTTTCTTCAATTTAAGTCTGAATTTAGCAACAAGGAGTTCATGATCTGAGCCACAGTCAGCTCCCAGTCTTGTTTTTGCTGACTGTATAGAGCTTCTCCATCTTTGGCTGCAAAGAATATAATCAATCTGATTTCGGTATTGACCATCTGGTGATGTCCACGTGTAGAGTCCTGTGTTGTTGGAAGAGGGTGCTTGCTATGACCAATGCGTTCTCTTGGCAAAACTCTCAATATAACTGGAAAAAAACAGTTTGAATGGAAATACTATCAATGTGCACCCCTTCTGAGCAAACTGTTGGAAAATGAGCTACATCCTACAAAAACATGCCTGGGTAAATTTCACAAGAAGACAAGCAGCAAATATGTTATATATTCAATTGTAGAGGTAAAACTAAAACAAGATTGAAGTCAATGTTATCTTTTCTGCCAAAGATTAAAGAATGCAACTAGAAACTAGGAGAGAGTTCCCTGGTGGCCTAGTGGTTAGGATTCGGGATTTCACTGCTCTGGCCTGAGTTGCTAGTCAAAGTGAGATCCCTCCAGCCTTGCAAAGAGCCAAAAATTTTTAAAAACACTGGCAAGTAAGAGGAGAGAAAAGGAGGAAAGTAGAATAAGATCGCTGACTGTTATATAGTTAATAGGTAGGAGTCAAATGATACCATTTAAAACTAACTAAAAAGTAAAGTAAGAGAAAAGATTAAGAGCACTATAAAAATTACTAACATAAACGATGCCATTAAAATAAAGATACATCGGTAGTTTGATAGGGATCACATTGAATTTGCAGATTGTGTTTGGTAGTATAGTCATTTTCACACTATTGATTCTTCCTACCCAGGAACATGGGATACCTCTCCATCTGTTTATGTCATCTTTGATTTCTTTCATCAGTGTCTTATAATTTTCTGTGCACAGTTCTTTTGTCTCCTTAGGTGTTTATTCCGAGATATTTAATTCTGTTTGTTGCAATGGTGAATGGGATTGATTCCTTAATTTCTGTTTCTGATTTTTCATTATTAGCATATACAAATGCAAGTGATTTCTGTGTCTTGATTTTGTATCCTGCAACTTTGCTATATTCACTAACTAGCTCTAGTAACTTTCTGATACTATCTTTAGAGTTTTCTATGTACAGTATCATGTCATCCGCACACAGTGAGAGTTTTACTTCTTTTCCACCTGGATTTCTTTTTTTTCTTTTTCTTCTCTGATTGCTGTAGCTAGGACTTCTAGAACTATGTTGAATAATAGTGGTGAAAGTGGACACCCTTGTCTTGTTCCTGATCTTAGGGGTAATGCTTTCAGTTTCTCACCCTTGAGAATAATACTTGCTGTAGGCTAATCATATATGGCCTTTACTATGTTGACATAGGTTCCTTCTATTCCCATTTTTTGAAGAGTTTTAATCTTAAATAGGTGCTGAATTTTTTCAAAGGCTTTTTCTGCATCTCCTGAGATTATCATATGGTTTTAATCTTTCAATTTGTTAATATGGTGCATCACATTGACTGATTTGTGTATATCAAAGAATCCCTCCATCCCTGGAATAAATCCAACTTGATCATGGTGTATGAGCTTTTTGATGTGTTGCTGAATTCTGTTTGCTAAAATTTTGTTAAGGATTTTTTCATCTATGTTCATCAGGGATATTATATTGGCCTGCAGTTTTCTTTTTGTGTGTTGTCTTCGTCTAGTTTTGGTATCAGGGTGATGGTGGCCCTGTAGAATGAGTTTGGAAGCGTTCCTTCCTCTGCAATTTTCGGAGAGTTTTAGAGGGATAGGCATTAGCTCTTCTCTAAATGTTTGACAGAATTCTCCTGTGAAGCCATCTGGTCCTGGGCTTTTGTTTTTGGGGAGATTTTTGATCACAGCTTCAATTTCAGTGCTTGTAATTGGGTTGTTCATAATTCCTATTTCTTCCTGGTTCAGTCTTGGAAGATTGAACTTTTCTAAGAATTTGTCCATTTCTTCCAGGTCATCCATTTTACTGCCATATAGTTGTTCATAATAGTCTCTTATGACCCTCTGCATTTCTGCATTATCTGCTATAATCTCTCCTTTTTCATTTCTAATTTTGTTGATTTGATTCTTCTCTCTTTTTCACTTGATAAATCTGGCTAAAGGTTTGTCAATTTTGAAATTGTTAGTTGTGAAACAAAACACTTCACAATTCACCTGGAAACACAAAAGACCCTGAATAGCCAAAGCAGTGTTGAGAAAGAAGAATGGAGCAGGAGGAATCAACCTTCCTGACTTCAGATTATACTACAAAGCTACAGTCATCAAGATGGTATGATACTGGTACAAAAACACTAATATAGACCAACAGAACAAGATAGAAACCCCAGAAATAACCCCATGAACCTATGAGCACCTTATTTTTGACTAAGGAGGCAAGAATATGCAATGGGGCAAAGACAATCTCTTCAATAAACGGTGCTGGGAAAACTGAATGGCTACATGTAAAAGAATGAAATTAGAACACTTCCTAACACCATACACAGAGATACATTCAAAATGGAAAAAAAAAAAATTCAAAATGGATTAAAGACCTAAATGTAAGACCAGAAACTATAAAACTCTTAGAAGAAAACATACCAGAACACTCGATGACATAAATCAAAGCAAGATCCTCTATGACCCACCTTCTACAGTAACGGAAATAAAAACAGAAGGAAACAAGTGGGACCTGATTAAACTTACAAGCTTTTGCACAGCAAAGTAAACTATAAGGAAGGTGAACAGACAACACTCAGAATGGGAGAAAGAATAGTAAATGAAACAACTGACAAAGGATTAATTTCCAAAATATACAAGCAGCTCATACAACTCAATACCAGAAAAACAAACAACCCGATCAAAAAGTGAGAAAAAGACCTAAACAGACATTTATCAAAGAAGATGGGCAGATGGCTAACAAACACATGAAAAGATGCTTGCTGAACATGGCTCATTATCAGAGAAATGCAAATCAAAACTACAATGAGCTATCACTTCACACTGGTCAGGATGGCCATCATCAAAAAGTCTACAAACAATAAATGCTGGAGAGGGTGTGGAGAAAAGGGAATGCTCTTGCACTGTTGGTGGGACTGTAAATTGACACAGCCACTATGGAAGATGGTATAGAGATTCCTTAAAAAAATAGGAATAAAACCATCATATGACCCAGAAATCCCACTCCTAGGCATATACCCTGAGGAAACCAAAATTGAAAAAGACACAGGCATCCCGTTGTTCACTGCAGCACTATTTACAATAGTTAGAATATGGAAGTGAACTAAATGTCCGTCGACAGATGAATGGATCAAGAAGTTGTGGTACATATACACAATAGAATATTACTCAGCCACGAAATTAAAAGACGCTTACTCCTTGAAAGAAAAGTTATAACCAACCTAGACAACATATGAAAAAAGCAGAAACATTACTTTGCTAACAAAGGTCTGTCTAGTCAAAGCTAGTTTTTCCAGTAGTCATGTATGGATGTAAGAGTTGGACTATAAAGAAAGCTGAGCACCAAAGAATTGATGCTTTTGAACTGTGGTGTTGGAGAAGACTCTTGAGAGTCTCTTGGACTGCAAGGAGATCCAACCAGTCCATCCTAAAGGCAATTAGTCCTAGATATTCATTGGAAGGACTGATGCTGAAGCTGAAACTCCAAAATTTGGCCACCTGATGCGAAGAACTGACTCACTGGAAAATACCCTGATGCTGGGAAAAAGTGAAGGCAAGAGAAGAAGGGGACGACGGAGGATGAGATGGTTGGATGGCATCACCAACTGAATGGATATGAGTTTGAGAAAGCTCCAGGCATTGGTGATGGACAGGGAAGCCTGGCGTGCTGCAGTCCATGAGGTCCCAAAAGAGTCAGACACGACTGAGTGACTGACCTGAACTGAACTGAGCAGCCATAAAAAGGAAAGCATTTGAGCCAGTTTTAATGAGGTGGATGAACCTAGAACCTATTATACAGAGTGAAGTTAGTCAGAAAGAGAAAGATAAATGTCGTAATCTAATGCATATATACAGAATCTAGAAAACTGGTACTGAAGAATTTATTTACAGGGCAGCAATGGAGAAATAGACAAAGAGAATAGATTTATGGACTTGGGGAGAAGGCGGGAGAGGGTGAGATGTATGGAAAGAGTAACATGGAAACTTATATTACCATATGTAAAATAGATAGCCAACGGGAATGTGCTGTACGGCTCAGGAAACCTTAACAGGGGCTCTGTATCAACCTAGAGGGGTGGGATGGGGAGGGAGGTTTAAAAGGGAGGGGATATATAAATACCTATGGCTGATTCATGTTGAGGTTTGATAGAAAACCTCAGAAAAGTTCTGTAAAGCAATTATTCTTCAATTAAAAAAATTAATTTGTAAAATAAATAAATTAAATAAAGATATAAATGTTCCCAGATATCAAAAGAAGTGCTTAAAAAACAAAGATAATATATAAATAGAGAAAGACAGTAAACACAACATAATACACAAAGTATTGACAAACAGTACACAGCATTACAAGGCACAGGATATACTGCATTTACACTCTACAAAGTTGACTTAATAAAGAGTTACTTACACAATTCGCTATCCATCTGAAAGAAAATACCAAACTGTCTTAAACTCATTCCTTTGAAAAAGAGAGAGGAGGCCCAATGACTAGCATGCAGGAAGTTTCCTGGGAAGTGCTCTTAGGAGAAACACCTGGAAGTAAGTGAAGGAAGCTAAGGTGAGAATTGGGAGAAACTGGCCCAATGAGGGTGCAGTGAGGGCCTCAGGTAATGCTCATGGAGCTCCAGAGCTGGGATTGTCCCTAACAGAGGCGAGTTTGCTTGGAGCTTCTATCCCTGCCTCACCCAGTTAGCTCTCAGAGGATGTCTCTTAGATGGAGTATAATCTTGGCCAAGGGCAATTCCCAGTAAGCAATGCAGCTATAAGCAACCAGCCTGTGGAGGTGGAGAACATGTAGCTCGGTGAGAAAGAAAAGGTCTAGCAGAATACTGTAACATCCACAACATCATATGGCAATAAAAATCCATTAACAGGCCACAATGAGGATAAACCTTGCAAATGTAGTAACAGGTTAAAAATTATATATGCAACATGATTATATTTAAGGAAGTTAAGGCATGCAAAAAAATGCATAGTGCTTAAAAGGATAAAAATGTAAGACGCACACAGAAATTAACACACACAACCAAATTTCTCTTCTCCGTGTAAAAGATGGAAAGCATTTAAGCTAAGAAACAAAGGTTTCAGCTACATGTCAGACGGTATAAGCAGAATTACAGGATATGAAGGGGATTCATTATATTATTCCATATAGTATTTAAATACCTCAGGTACAGCCTCCTCCCTGATGGCCCCCAATAAATATGTGAAAACCAAAAAAAAAAAAAAACAACAAACCCAGGTATAGCAAACATTTAAGTAAAAAACATAAGAAAGGAGTAATAATCTAACACCTGTGTCTTTTAAAACAATAATCAAATACACAGTACTTAAACAAATACACGGCATATGAAAAGATAAATAGGGAAAATTAACACCAAATCAGAGGAAATTGAAAAATCATAAGCGCTCCTTTTTAGCCTGGAAGCAGATAAGCTGAGGACCTGGACATATGAGTTACCAAAAACTATTTCCAGAAGGGATAGAAAATCTAAGCTGACAAGTTACCACAGAAAAAAATAAAGTGGTTAAAAGGTTGCCCATTCATAGAACAACTGGGGAATACTCTTACAAATAAGTTATATCAATAAGAACACATTTTAATTATTATTAATAATTTTAACTATTTTATTAACTATTAATGCCTTTAAAGCAAATATTAAACTATACTTTTAAAGGATATCATAAGATTTAAGATGCATTCATTATACAGCTTTGTTAAATTTTCAACACCGAATAATAGAGAAAATGATTAATACTTGAGAAGATTATATTTTATGAAGAATGCATATGGAATTTTATCACATGCCCTTTCAGCACTTATGGATATATTTCTCATTAGGTATCATTAAAGAAACCGTCTGTTTAAAGAATAAGAAGGAAGAATGTTTATTATTACCACTCACCACTATTATTTAACACTGTACTGCAGATATCAGCCAATGCAATCACACAGAAGAATAACAGGTATATATACAGTGACCGAAGAGATGAAGTTATTATTAGTTACAGATGATCTGACTGTTTACAGAGAAGCCTCAAGAGAATCAACTGGAAAGATCTTTCAAACAAGTGATATGGCAGATTGCAAAATTCATGCTCAGAAATTAACAGCTTTCTTATGCATAAAAAATATGCCTTCTGATAACAACTAGTTAGAAGAATTAATGGTGAAAATTTCCACATTTACAGTAGCAAGGGGAAAAAACTCAACAAGGAAAATATAGGGATTTAAAAAAAGGAAAAAATGCCAAGTTCTTACATAAAAAAATGCAAAATCATAACAAATTCAGCCCAGTTGCTCAGTCCTGTCCAACTCTTTGTGAAACCTTTCCATCACACATTCCTGGAGCCTACTCACACTAATGTCTATCGTGTCAGTGAGGCCATCCAACCAACGCACCCTCTGCCGTCCCCTTCTCCTCCTGCCCTCAACCTTTCCCAGCATCAGGGTCTTTTCCACTGAGTTAGTTCTTCACATCAGGTGGCCAAAGAATTGGAGTTTCAGCTTCAGCATCAGTCCTTCCAACGAATATTCAGGACTGATCTCCTTTAGGATTGACAGGTTGGCTCTCCTTGCAGTCCAAGGGACTCTTCAAGCGTCTTCTCCAACACCACAGTTCAAAATCATCGTTACTTTGGCACTCAGCTTTCTCTATAGTCCAACTCTCATATCCATACATGACTACTGGAAAAACCATAGCTTTGACTAGATGGACCTTTGTTGGTAAAGTAATGTCTCTGCTTTTTAAAATGCTGTCTTTTTAAAATGTTGGTCATAGCTTTTCTTCCAAGGAGCAAGTGTCTTTTAATTTCATGGCTGCAGTCGCCATCTGCAGTGATTTTGGGCCAAAAAAAAATAAAGTCTCTCACTGTTTCCATTGTTTCCTCATCTATTTGCCATGAAGTGATAGGACCGGATGCCATGATCTTAGTTTTCTGAACATTGAGTTTTAAGCTGGCTTTTTCACTCTCCTCTTTCACTTTCATCAAGAGGCTTTTTAGTTCTACACTTTCTGCCATAAGGGTGGTGTCATCTGCATATCTGAGGTTATTGATATTTCTCCCGGCAATCTTGATTCCAGCTTGTGCTTCATCCAGCCCAGCATTTCGCATGATGTACTCTGCATATAAGTTAAATAAGCAGGGTGACAATATACATCCTTGACAGACTCCTTTCCTGATTTGGAACCAGTCTGCTGTTCCATGTCCAGCTCTAACTGTTGCTTCTTGACCTCCATACAGATTTCTCAGGAGGCAGGTCAGGTGGTCTGGTATTCCCATCTCTTTCAGAATTTTCCACAGTTTGTTGTGATCCACACAGTCAAAGGCTTTGGCATAGTCAATAAAGCAAAGGTAGATTTTTTCTGGAACTCTCTTGCTTTTCCGATGATCCAGCGGATGTTGGCAATTTGATCTCTTGTTCCTCTGCTTTTTGAAATCCAGCTTGAATATCTGGAAGTTCACGGTTCACGTACTGTTGGAGCCTGGCTTGGAGAATTTTGAGCATTACTTTACTAGCGTGTGAGATGAGTGCAATTGTGTGGTAGTTTGAACATTCTCTGGCATTGCCTTCCTTTGGGATTGGAATGAAAACTGACCTTTTCCAGTTCTGTGGCCACTGTTGAGTTTCCAGGTTTGCTGGCATATTGAGTGCAGCACTTTCACAGCATCATCTTTGAGGATGGAATTCCATCACCTCCACTAGCTTTGTTCGTAGTGATGCTTCCTAAGACCCACTTGACTTCGCATTCCAGGATGTCTGGCTCTAGGTGAGTGATCACACCATTGTGATTTTCTGGGTTGTGAAGATCTTTTTTATACAGTTGTTCTGTATATTCTTGCCACCTCTTCTTAATATCTTCTGCTTCTGTTAGGTCCATACCATTTCTGTCCTTTATTGTGCTCCTCTTTGCATGAAATGTTCCCTTAGTATCTCCAATTTTCTTGAAGAGATCTCTAGTCTTTCCTATTCATAACAAACTAACTTCTCCCAAATTAACCAACAGATACAATAAATCACAATAAAGTTAACAATATCTTATTTTCTAATTAGATTGAATGATTTAAAAATTAATTTGGAATGTAAGACCTAAAACTGTAAAACTCTTAAAACACAGGGCAAAAGTTGTAAAATATTTCATGTGGCAATGATTTCTTGTAAATGACACCGGAGGTATAGACAACAAAAGAAAAAACAAATCATAAACATTAAAAAACTTCGTGCATCGAAAGACTCTATGAACAGAGTAAAAGAGCAACCCACAGAAGTGGGGGGGGTGGGGGTGGATCCTCAAATCAAAAATTTGATAGGAATTAATACCCAAAATACATAGAGAACTAAAACTCAATGACAATAAAACATACAACACAATTTGAAAACAAGCAAAGGATCTGACTGGATATTACTCCAAAGAAGATATATGAATGGCCTATAAGCACATTTAAGAGTTGTACCATAAAGAAGGCTGAGTGCTAAAGAACTGATGCTTTTGAAGTGTGGTGTTGGAGAAGACTCTTGAGAGTCCCCTAGACAGCAAGGAGACAATCCTAGAGGAAATCAACCTGAATATTCATTGGAAGGACTGATGCTGAAGCTGAAGCTCCAGTACTTTGGCCATCTGATGCGAAGAGCCAACTCACTGAAAAAGACCTTGGTACTGGAAAAGACTGAAGACATGAGGAGAAGGGGACGACAGAGGATGAGATGGTTGGATGGCATCACCAACTCAATGGACGTGAGTTTGAGCAAGCTCCAAGAGATGGTGAAGAACAGAGAAGCCTGGCATGCGGCAGTCCACGGGGTCTCAGTTGAACATGACTGAGTGACGACATGAATAATCATAGGGCGCTAAATATCAAAACCACAGTGAGCTACCAGCTCACACCCAAGTGGCTACTATCAAAAAAAAACAAACAGAAAACACTGAGTGTGGTGAGGATGGTGAGAAAGTGGAATCCTTGCACTCCGCTGGCAAAATGTAAAGCAGTATATCTGCTATGGAAAATAGCATGGCAGTTCCCCCAAAACCAAAAATTAAAAACAGAATTATTATACAATCCAGCCATTCCACTTCTGGAATCATACCCTAAAGAACCGAACGCAGTCTCAAAGAGGTATCTGTACATTCATGTTCACAGTAGCATCATTCACAACAGCTGAAACATGGAAGAAATCGTGACCATAGAAAGAATAGGTCAACAAAATGTGGTGCACGTGTACATACAATGGAATATTATTCAGTCTTAAAAAGGAAGGGAATCATTAAGGGAATTCATTCATGCGACACCATGAATGAATCCCAAGGACATTATGCTAAGCAAAATAAGCCAATCAAGAAAAGACAAATACTCAATGATTCTACTTTTATGAAATACTTAGAGTAGGCAAAATGAGAGTCAGAAAACGGTGATTGCTGGGTGCTAGGGCACAGGAGACGGGAATGGGGGATTATATTGAGTACAGAGTTTCAGTTTTACAAGATGAAAAGAGTTATGATACGGATGCTGGCGGCTGCACAAAAATATGAACTACATACTAAAAAAGAGTTTTAAGTGCTAAATTTCATGTGTACTGACCGTGGTAGCTTAGAAGGTAAAGCGTCTGCCTGTAATGCAGGAGACTCGGGTTCGATCCCTGGGTCGGGAAGATCCCCTGGAGAAGGAAATGGCACCCCACTCCAGTATTCTTGCCTGGAGAATTCCATGGATGGAGGAGCCTGGTAGGCTACAGTCCATACAAAGAGTCAGACACGACTGAGCAACGACACACGTTTAACCATAATAAATGGAGATGAAAATGGCAACCCACTCCAGTACTCTTGCCTGGAGAATCCCATGGACAGAGGAGCCTATTGGACTACAGTCCATGGGGTCACAAAGAGTCAGACACAACTAAGTGACTAACACACACCATAATAAAAAAATAATTCTTCAATGGACAGAAAATAAAGTATGGGATAAGCAAAAATAAAAACCTTAATATGGAAAAATAAGCAAAACAACAACACAAATTCTGGAAATAAAGAGTAAGGATTAGCCCCATCTAATTATTAAACCAATTATAAAATTGCAATAATTAAAATGTACACTGTAAATGAAAAAGCATATAGGTCGATGGCTCAGAAAAACAAGTGCAAGTATAGACCTAAATCTACAAAGAAACTTAGTATACATTAATGTTGATACTTCAAATTAGTAAAGTATAAATGGTTTAGGTAGATTATTCAATAAATAGCAATGGGATATGTGACAATTGAGTAATCAACTGAAAAAAATGAATTGGAGCCATAATCTGTACCTCATTCAAAACAAATTTCAGATGCATCAAAAAATCCAATGCAATGTTTTGGTATTAGAAAAAAAATGCAAGCTAGATTTTTTAAATGTCTATGTAGAAAAATTCTTTTAAAATATGAACTCAAACCAGGAGTCATCAAGGGAAGAAAACTGATATAACTACTTTTTTTTTTTTTTAACATTTAAAGAAAACACAATAAAGAAACACCTAAGAAAATAAACTGGAAAAAAGTATCTGCAATTCACATTGCAGAAAAAGAACTACTTTCTAGCCTATGAAAACTCTTATAAATAAATAGAACAACAAGAGCCTAAAGAAAACGGGCAAAGGATACAGGACAGAAAACAAATAGATTTTAAACACTGAAAAAAATATTCTATATATAAAACAGATAACTGATAAGAACCTATCATATAGCACAAGGAATTGTACTCAATACTCTGTAATGAGGCATATGGGAACAGAATCTAAAAAAAGAGTAGATCTATGTATACATATATAAATGATTCAGTTACACAGCAAACTGAATCATTTATATATATACATAGATCTACTCTTTTTTTAGATACATACATATATATATACACTTAACCTCTGTTATAAGAGAAACACAAAATAACGTTGTAATATACAAGATGAAAAATATTGATACCAGTATCTGTACAGAGAAAGAAGACTACCTCCGAGGAAAGGAACTGTCTGGATATACAACAAAGAGTGGGAAAAACACCTTTTTCTTTTCTTTGATCAAATAATAAGATGACCTACTTACATCTTTTATACATTCTATATTTTTATCATTAACACGAAGTATCTACATAACACCAACTTGACTTTTGATTCTGTATTTTCTTTCACAGAGAAATAATACTTCTATTTTCAAATAAGTAGAAATAATCATCTGAGGTACACAGCATCAGGATATGGTTTTTGTAGTATTGTAGACAGAATCCTTACTTAAGGAACTTGAAAAACTATAATTATTGCAAGCAAATTCTACCTAATGAAAAGTCTTTTTCTACAATAAGGCAGAGAACTAAACAAGACCAAATTCATCAAATCTGACACATGATACAATGTAGCAACAGGTGGGACTCCAAGATAAAATTATAGGAACATGGATTTTCAGACACCAGAAGATGGCGGTATTACCTCGTTAATGCCTTACTGGTACCTACATCTAAGCACGCAACTTCTGTTATCAGGAGATCTGTTTTTCCTTTTCTCTCTGTCTCTCTTCCACTGTCCTTCTGCACTCCCGCATATATCATATATCGACCTATCCTACGCTTCACCCAAGATATGAAACTAAAATAAACAATAGAGGAAAAGGAAGACAGAAGAAATTTCTGAATTTATAAGAACACTATTTTTAAGTGAATATAATATATTTAAAATGTATAAGGTTCTTTTTGTTTTAAAATCAAAGTATAAATGATTGGAAAATTCTGAAAGAGATGGGCACACCAGACCACCTGACCTGCCTCTTGAGAAACCTGTATGCAGGTCAGGAAGCAACAGTTAGAACTGGACATGGAGCAACAGACTGGTTCCAAATAGGAAAAGGAGTACGTCAAGGCTGTATGTTTTCACCCTGCTTATTTAACTTATATGCAGAGTACATTATGAGAAACGCTGGGCTGGTGGAAGCACAAGCTGGAATCAAGATTTCTGGGAGAAATATCAATAACCTCAGATATGCAGATGACACCACCCTTATGGCAGAAAGTGAACAGCCTCTTGATGAAAGTGAAAGAGGAGAGTGAAAAAGTTGGCTTAAAGCTCAACATTCAGAAAACTAAGATTACGGCATCCGGTCCCATCACTTCACGGCAAAGAGATGGGGAAAGAGTGTCAGACTTTATTTTTCTGGGCTCCACAATCACTGCATATGGTGACTGCAGCCATGAAATTAAAAGACGCTTACTCCTTGGAAGAAAAGTTATGACCAACCTAGATGGCATATTACAAAGCAGAGACACTACTTTGCCAACAAAGGTCTGTCTGGTCAAGGCTATGGTTTTTCCAGTGGTCATGTACGGATGTGAGAGTTGGACTATAAAGATAGCTGAGCACTGAAGAATTGATGCTTTTGAACTGTGGTGTTGGAGAAGACTCTTGAGAGTCCCTTGAACTGTAGGAGATCTAACCAGTCCGTCCTAAAAGAGATCAGTCCTGGGTGTTCATTGGAAGGACTGATGTTGAAGCTGAAACTCCAATACTTTGACCACCTGATACAAAGAGCTGACTCATTGGAAAAGACCCTGATGCTGGGAAAGATTGAAGGCAGACAGAGGGGACGACAGAGGGTGAGATGGTTGGATGGCATCACCAACTCGATGGACATGGGTTTGGGTGGACTCCAGGAGTTGGTGATGGACAGGGAGGTCTGGCATGCTACAGTTCACGGGGTCCCAAAGAGTCGGACACAACTGAGTGACTGAACTGAACTGAACTGATATGCTTAGATGTACAATATGATGATTCACAATTTTTAAAGACTATACTCCATTTGTAGCTATTATAAAATACTGGCTTTATTCCTATGTTGTACAATATATCCTTGTAGCTTATTTATTTTACACCTAGTAGTTGGCACCTCTTAATCTTCTAATCCTATTTTACCCCCCTCTCTTCCCTCTCCCTAGAGGTAACGACTAGTTCGTTCTCTATGTCTGAGTCTGTTTCTTTTTATTATATTCACTAGTTTAACAATATTATTCATCACTAGTTAGATTCCACATGTAAATAATAACATACAGTAATTATTTTTCTCTACTTATTTCACTAAGTATAACATGCCCCTAGCTATCCATGTTGCTGCAAATGGAAATCTTTCATTCTTTTTTCTGGTTGAGGAGTATCTCACTGAAGAGAGAATAGTCTTAAACGGTATAGATTACGTATACCACGTCTTCTTTACCCACTCATCTGGTGATGGACACTTAGATTGCTTCCATATCTCAGCTATTGTAACAATACTCCTATTAAAACTGGGGTGCGTGCATCTTTTCTAATTAGTGGTTTCCATTTTCTTTGGATGTACACACAGGAATCGAATTGCTGGTAACTCTATTTTAGTTTTCTGGAGAACCTCTATACTGTTTTCTCTAGTGGCTACACCAATTCACACTTCCACTAACAGTGAGTGCACTTTTCTCCACATCTTCACCAACATTTGCTATTTGTGGTCTTTTTGATGATTCCATTTATGACAAGTGTGAGATGATACCTCATTGTGGTTTTAATTTGCACTTCTCTGACAATTAGCAATGCTGAACATCTTTTGTGCCTACTAACCATCTCTATGTCTTCTTTGGAAAAAATGTCTATTAGGATCATCTGCCTATTTTTTTTTTAATATTTATGTGTATGAGCTGTTTATATATTTTTGGTATTATCTATCATATCATTTGCAAATATTTTCTCCCATTTACTAGGCTTTTTCTTTTGTTGATGGTTTCATTTGCTCTGCAAAAGCTTTCTAAGTTTAATTAGGTCCTTTTATTTTTACTTCTGTTTCCTGTGCCTTAGGAGACAGATCCAAAAAAAATGTTGCTACAATTTATGTCAAAGAGTGTTCTGCCTGTTTTCTTCTAGGAGTTTTATGGTTTCCAGGTTTACATTTAGGTCTTTAATCCATTTTTAAGTTTGTGTATATGCCGCGAAAAAATGTTCTAAAGTCATTCTTTTACTGTACATGTAGTTACCCATAAGATTCATTTGCTAAATATGAAAACAAAAGTTTACATCCATTCTCTTCTGAATCTACACTAAAATGAAGCTAAAGTAGTAAAAGAAGATAAACCCATCAAAACACAAATACATTTGTATCATGAAAGGAGACATTACCTGATGAGGGACATACATAAAGCTCACTGAAGCTAGTCAGCGGAAAGGTGAAGCCGGCTTGGTAAAATAGAATAAGCCAAACGTATGCATGTGAGCACGGATGAGGGTATGAAACCAGTAAGCTGAAAACACAACAGAAAAGCTTGAAAAAAAGATATCTGAAGGTAGAGGTCTGGCTCATGGCTGAAAACAGAAACACTGGTTGAAAGGTTGAATAAAAACAGTTTTCAGGGGACTTCCCTGGTGGTCCAGTGCCTAAGACTCCATGCTCCTAATGCAGGGTGCCAGGGGTTCAATCCCTGGTCAGGGAAACAGATCTCACATGCCACAACTAAAGATCCCATGTGTTGCAACTAAGATCCAGCACAGCCAAATAAATACATTTTTTAAAAAAGACAACAGTTATCACTCAGAAGCCTGACCAGGTATGTAGCCAAGAAACTGCCTCTCCTTACCCCAGCAAGAGACAAGTGATTTACCTTAAGACAGTAAACCAGACAGGATGTAGAAATCAGGTACACACAGGGGTGGT
Organism: Cervus canadensis; assembly: GCF_019320065.1. Classification (NCBI taxonomy): domain Eukaryota; kingdom Metazoa; phylum Chordata; class Mammalia; order Artiodactyla; family Cervidae; genus Cervus; species Cervus canadensis. Next base: position 4,605,864 of record NC_057392.1, on the reverse strand, counting down.
ATGTCACAGCATACCACAAAGAGACCAAAGATTTGTTAGACCCCAACCCAAATCAGCTTCCAGAACACAAGCCAATCAATCAAGAGACTAGGAGATTTCTCCACAGGGAACCTGTCCCAAAAGAAAAGACCTTCAATCACTCAGTCACCCTTTGTTAAGACTTGCAGTTAATAACTCCCTTCAAACCGAGTTTTTACTGCCTCACTCTTTAATCTGAACAGATGGCCAAAGTTTACTGAACAACTGAGGAAAGTCTAACATGAAATCAAGGGACCAAATTAACAAAACAGAAGAAATGAAAGAAAGATGAGAGAAAGGAAAGGAAGGGGAGAAGGAGGAAAAGTAATGAAACGGTAGGAAATTTCCCACAAACTAGGACAAAAAGCTTTTCAACTTAGAAAAGAAAAAAATCAGAGCACCAATCTAGAATGTCCAACTAAAAGGGAATTTAAGAAAAGAAAAGAGGAAAGAAATTATACTCCCCAAATGACATACTTATTTCTGCCAATGTAGTGAGCTATAAATTGCACCTTCACAAACATCTAGAAATGCTGACTAAATTAAAACAAATGTTCCCTCAAATGCTGAGCTCACAAAAAAAAGCAAAGTTTTCAGCTGCCATGGAGGATTTTTATCAACACAAATAATCAAAACTTTTGACTTTCAATGGTGTTAAAATTAAGGTGACAAGAGACAAGTCCTTGGGAATCACATGAAGTGAAGAGTTGGAATACCAAAGGCACATGCAGCAAAAGAAAGAAGACACAAAGAACTTCACAAAACAACTTTAAATTTTGTGCATCAAAAGAGACAATCCACAAAGTAAAAAGGCACTCTCACAGAAGAGGAGCAAATATCTGCAAATCGCACATACAACAAGGGATCAACATCCAAAATATACAAAATACTGCACAAAATTTAACATAATTCAACAATCAAAAGAAATCCAAGCGACACTATTCCAAAGTGGGCAAAGACTTGAATAGATTTTCCTCTGAGATGTACAAATGCCCAACAAGCACACGAAAAGATACTCAACGTCACAAATCAATAGAAAAAGGCAAAATAAAAGCATAGTGAGGTTCTACCTCACATCCATTAGAATGGCTTCTCTCAAAACGAGAAGTGTTGGCAAGAATGTACAAAAATTGAGACTCTTGCACACTGCCCGTGGGAATATAAAATGGTACAACTAATGAGGCATTTAAACAGTATGGAAGCTCCTGAAAAAAGCCAAAGTAGAATTACCATGTGATCCAGTAAATTCCACTTCTGGGTATATACTCAAAAAACTGAAAGCAGGGTCCAGTTTTTTATTTCTGTACAAGAGGTATTTGTATAGTCACGTTCACAGCAGCCTTATTTACAACAGCTAAAATTTGGAAGTAACCCAAGTATCTATCAACAGATGAATGGGATAAGGAAAATATGATACGTGCATACATATAGTGGGATACTAAACAATTTGGAGAAGAAGAAAATTATGACACTATAAAATGGATGAATCTTGAGGACACTATACTAAGTAAAATAAGCCAATCACACAAATACTGTATGATCCTACTTCTATGATTTATACAACTAGTTAGAGTAATCAAATCATAGAGACAGAAAGCAGATGGTGGTTGTCAGGGGCCAGGGAAGGGGAGGTATTATTTAATGGGTACAGAGTTTCAGATTTTAAGATGAAGATTGCTGTAGAAAGAAGCGAATACACTTAATAACAGTGAACTGTATACTTTAAAATGGTTAAGATAGCAAACTTGATGTGTATTTTGCCACAATTTTTTTAAATGGGGGGGAAATGCACGCAGAGAGAAAAGTGGATTATTTACAAACAAATGACAATCAGACTGCAGTAAACAGTCACTAGCAGTAAAAGTAAAAACATCATGAAGTAATGTCCTCAAGGTGTTAAGGGAAAATGATAGAGAATAGAACAGAGTCCTAAACTATTTTTCAAAAATAGAGGTGATATAAAAAACATTTTCAGTGAGTTTATCTTCAACAGACATTCAATAAAGAGACATCCAAAAGATATACGTCAGGAAAATGGAAATGAAACTGAGAATGCAAAGGAAATTCAAGACAAATAAAAAAATAAGAAAGGTATGAAAAATAAAAAAAGATAAATATATAAGAATATCTCCAGAGAAAGTAACGGAATTAAAAAAAGACAATGTGACCCTATAAATAGACAAATGATCTTTATAATAATAGCATTACAGAGAATTAAAAGCATATAATGATTAAAGATTCTTTTCAGCAGGAAGACACAAAACTTCTAAATTTGGATGTATTTTATAACACAGCTCACAAATATATAAGGCAAAAAAAAAAAAACGGGGCAAATTTACAAGGGGAAACTGAGAAATCTACAATTACAAAAGAGATTTTTTAACATATACCTCTCAGTAATGATGAGCTAAATAGATAAAACAAGAAAGTCAGGGATCGGGATGGGGAATACGTGTAAATCTATTGCTGATTCATGTCAATGTATGACAAAACCCACTGAAAAAATAAAAAATAAAAAAAAAAAAGAGTAAAAAAAAAAAAAGTCAGTGAGAGGATACATAAAACTTCATCAACACAATTAGGAAGTGTGCTCTAAGAGATATATATATTGCAAACTGCCCCCAAAATGGAAGAATACCCATTGTCTTCCAAAGAATTCTCTTCAAAACCTCATTTGATGAGGTCAGTATAACCTTTACACCAAAGCCAGACAACAGGACCCATGTGTTAAACTATAGTAGAGTTTAACTTATGCATAGCCACAAAATTAATACAGAAAAACCACAAAGGTCAATAAATACTAGGAGAATTATAATGGTAACATAGTCCAATAGCAGGAAAAATTAAATACTTAACAATAAACTGTAAGAAAAGTATTAACGTATAAAACTTGTATGAGGGAACTGAAAACATGTCTACACAGAAGCCCACACATGAATGATCACAGCAACATTATAATAGCCAAAACCTGAAAAAAAAAAGCAAACACAAAATGTCCACCAACTGATGAATGGATAAATAAAATGGCTTTTATCTATACAATAGAATGTATATTGTTTGTGAGATACTATGTGAGATACTCACAGTGGGCAAATCCAAGAAACATAAAGTGAATTAGCAGTTGCCAAGGGCTAGAATGAACTGTACTGAACTGAACTGAACTGAAGGGCTAGAAGGGAGAAGGGAATGAGTAGCGATTACTAATGGGTCGTTTCTCTTTGGGAGGATGGAAATATTCTGGAATTAGGTGACGGTGATAGTTGCTCGTATCTGTGAATATACCAAAAACCACTGAATCATATACTTTAAAAGGTGGATTTTATGGTATATGAATCATAGTGCAATAAAGCTTTTTAAAAAAAAATTTAGGAAATTTTTCAATACTCCTAAAGAAGACCAGAACAGCAGAAAGACATATCCTATTCTTGAATAAGACAACTGAACATTATAGATATAAATTCTCCCTAATTTACAAATTCAACGTAATCCCAATAAAAATACTAACTAGCCATTTTACAGAGTTAGACAAGTTGACAGGCAAGAATAACTAGGAAAGGACTGGAAAAGAAAAACTATGAAGGGAAAACAACCTTACCAGACATTAAAATACACTATAAAGCTTCTATAATTAAAACATTGTGGAACAAATGCACAAACAGGTCAGAGGACCAGTGGACAAAGTCCAGAATTAGATCTAAATACATATGAAATATTAGTGTATGACAAAGGTGGCATGTCCAATCATTGGGTAAAGAGGAACTTTTTTCAGATTTTTTAAAAATTGTGGTTAAAATACACATAACCTAAAATTTACTATCCTAACCATTTTTCAATTTAGAGTTCAGTAGCGTCAAGTACATTCACATTGCTGTGCCAATCTCTAGACCGCTTTTCATCTTGAAAAACTGAAACTACGTAATCATTATCTCCACTTTAACATAAACAATAACTAAACATGCACCCTTCCCCCATCCCTTGACAAATACCATTCTACTTTGTCTCTATGATTTTGATTACTCTAAGTGCCTCACATAAGTGGAATCAAACAGTATTTGTCTTTTTGTGACTGGCTTATTTCACTTAGTACAATGTCCTCAGTCCATCCATGTTGTAGCACGTGTCAGAATTTTCTTCCTTTTCAAGGCTAAACAATATTCCACTGTATGTATATGCCACATTTTTCTAATCCTCTCATTCATCAATGGACATGTGGGTAGCCTCCATCTTCTATGAACATGGGTGTGAACACGAGGGTACAAATATCGCTGTGAGACTCGGCTTTAAATTCTTTTGAGTATATACCCAGAAGTGGAATTACTGGACCACATAGTAATTCTACTCTGAACTTCTGAGGAACTTCCATACTGTTTTCCACACTGCATGTACCATTTTACATCACCAACGGTGCAAGAGTTTCAATTTCTCCACCAACCAAGGTTCCAATCTTCACCAATATTTGTTACTTCCTGTTTTTTATTTTTTTGATAGGTGTTCATCCTAATGGGCGTAAGGTGTCTCTTGCTGTGGTTTTGATTTGCATTTCCCTAATGATGAGTGGATGTTCAATATTTTTTCATGTGCTTTTTGGCCATCTGCATATTTTATTTGGAGAAATGCCTTTTAAGTCCTTTGCACATTTCTGAATCAGGTTGTTTGGGTTCTGGTAGAAGTACTTGACATGTTCTAGATATTAATCCCTTTTGAGATACATGATTTGCAAATATTTTCTCCCATTCCACAGGCTGCCTTCTACTCTATTAACGGTGTCTTTTGATGCACAGTTTTTAATTCTGATGTAGTACAGTTTATCTATTTTTACTTTTGTTACCTGTGCTTTTGTTACAATGTCCAAGAAATCAATCCCAAGTCATAAAGATTCCTACCTATGTTTTCTTCTAGGAGTTTAATAGTTTTAGGTCTCAAGTTTAGGTATTTGATTCATTTTTAGTCAATTTTCATATATGAAATAAAGGCCCAATTTTATTCTTTTTCATGTGATACCCAGTTTCCCCAACATCATTTGCTGAAAAGACTGCTCTTTCCCCACTGAATGGTCTTGGCATCCATGTCAGAATCTGCCTGTATACGCAAAGGTTTATTCTGGGCTATTATATTTCACTGATTTATATGTCTGCCTTTATGCTAGTATCATATTGCTTGATTACTGTAGTTTTGTAATAAGTATTGAAATTGGGAAGTGTGAGTCCTCTAGCTTTGTTCCCTTTTAGGATTACTTTGGCTATTTGAGGTCCTTTAAGATTTTATATGAATTTTAGGATAAGGACTTCCTTGGTAGTCCAGTGGCTAAGACTCTGTGAAGGACAGAAAAACACATCATTTTTTGTGGTATTTTTAGTAAAAATGCATAACCATTTAGTAAAAAAGGCAAATCCAATCAGCAACACTGGACAAGATAAAATAAAGGCCAGTCTGAAAAATATCTGATCAGTACTCTTCAAAAAGTATCAAGATCATGTAACAAAGAAAAACTGAAGGCTGTTAGAAAATACTAAGAAGAAACAACTAATTGCAATGTGGGATACTGAAAAGGATCCTGGAACAGAAAAACGTTATTACTGAAAAAAATGATGAAATTAAAATTAAGATCTGTAGTTTAGTTAATAATATTGTTGTTTGTTGCTATTTAGTCACTAAGTCGCATCCAACTGTTTCTGACCCCGTGGGTTGTAGCCCACCAGGCTCCTGTGTCCATGACTTATGTTAATTTCTTGCTCCTGAATATTATACTATGGTTATGAAAATGTTAAGATTAGGAAATTGCATTTTTCCTGTAAGCCTAGAATTAGTTCAAAGTAAAAAGACCTTTAAAAAAAAGTACTGCAATTATTACACCATTAAGTGTGATAACCATCAAAAGAACTAAAAGCAGATATGGCCAAAGGTAGTCTTACCAATTCATACTGTGAGAAGTCAGTACAGTGCAGTTCCCTTGGGGAGGAGGTGTTCACGAATGGAACGGGCCAGCAGGGTGCTGGCAATGGTCTGTTTCTGGATCTATGGTGCTAGTTACACAGAGGTGTTATTTAATCAGTGAAAATTTGTCCTATTTTAGAAACCTATCACCTTTCAGTAAAAACTTTAAAGAAAAAAAGTGGCTTTACCCCTGGAGAATGGGACTAAAAATAAGAAGACTTTTCTTGCAGAAAATTCTTGAATTGATAACTTCCAAATATATATGAATACAAGAAGTCAGAAAGGCAAATCTGCGACCCTAGGCCCAAAAGAATCCAGAAAACACAACTGGTCTTTTTTATTTCTGCATCCTCAGCAACTGATCTCTCACACTCCTTTTGAGAAAAAATGGGATTTGTACAAGATAACAAGAACTAAGACTAAGAGCAGAGATAACAGGGAGTATCTCCAAGGGAACTACCAGAGCAGTAAGATTCACACAGCAAGCACTAGAAAATGTAAACTGTGAGAGAGTTTCTGACTTTTGCCAAACACACAGTGGTTACTTTAGGCGTAGTTTCAATGTGAAAAATTCAAAGATGCTATTAGTCACAATATGAAAAAATGCTTCATATTGTTACAGAAAGCCTAAAAAAAATAACTAGATGGTAAACTGAGAATTACTCTAACCTGGAGGTACTTTAGATGATAAAAACAGTCAGAAAAAGTTTTACACAAATTACTAAGTCAAATGAATGTAATTGTTTCCCCATTTCCACTCAAGGCCAATCTGAGTCAAAGTGTTTCTTTCCAGGGTGAGATACTGGAATGAATTCTACACACAGAGGTAGTAAACAAGTCAGAGGCTTCTGACACTAAGACAGATACCTAATTAGATAGACAGAGAGACAGTCAGTCTGAGCTCTGTGGTGCAGTTGGTCAGAATGCTTCAAGAGGAAAACAAATCCTTCTGTACAATATTTTTAACTTTGGTGAAAAGATACGTACTATCCCTTTAAAAACACATCTCCTTGCCGTCTGTGCAATTCACCAGACACATCCACACTCCCGTTGATAGCAGCATCATTACCCACCGCTTCTCTGACTATGAAACACACGTGCTCTCGTTCCAAGATTAACAATAAACACTGCCCCTATTATCTATTATAGGAGTATTCTTCTTACTTTTCAGAACACTTTTAGCTTTTTTCTCTTCTTTCATTGCAACTTTAAGATTTTACATCATTTCCTAACACCCAAATTTTTTCTTTTGGCCCACACATATTTAATTTTCTACATGTCAAAAGGACATGTAGCAGACAGCATAAGCATTAAGATAAATTAAAAATTTATGTTACAAAGGAGCTAGCTTAACGTCTTATCTAAGCACGTACTTGTTTCTACTCACAGTAAATCAGTCACTATAAAAGATTCACACAGCTCATAATCAATATTTAACCAATTAACTGAAATACAGCTGAATTAAAGAAATCACATACATATGATACAGAAATGGTCTATTTTTAAATTAACTAGTGACACTTGAGAAAGGATGATCAATCAAAACTGGTGATTAATTTTCAAATTACCCACTTATATTTGGATAATTCACAATACTTTTAGGAAAAATAGCACACTGGAAAGGGCCAATTAAAAAGAAGCTATAAAGATATCTGGATGAATGCTGAAGTAAGTATTTTATTTTTTTATTTTTCACTATTTTACAGTCAGAGCTTTTATTTCTTAATTCATTCTGGCGGGTGATCAGAGGGACTGTTTAAAAAATGGATGTGTAGCTGACTTATAAAGTCGTGCTAAGCTCTGCTGTGCAGTAAAGTGTGGAAGCAAAGACCTAAGTATTTCAGCAAGGCAACAGAGAGAAGTGGTTACACTACAGTCAGACAGATTCATGCTCTGGCCCCAGCTCTGCCATCTCTATCTTTCTGGTTCCAGTAAAGCAAATTATGGCCTCACCTATAAAATGAAAAGCACCGAAGAATTGATGCTTTTGAACTGTAGTGTTGGAGAAGACTCTTGAGAGTCCCTTGGACTGCAAGGAGATCCAACCAGTCCATCCTAAAGGAGATCAGTCCTGAGTGTTCATTGGAAGGACTGATGCTGAAACTGAAACTCCGATACTTTGGCCACCTGATGCAAAGAGCTGACTCATCTGAAAAGACCCTGGTGCTGGGAAAGATTGAAGGTGGGAGGAGAAAGGAACAACAGAAAGGGATGACATGGCTGGATGGCATCACCGACTCAAAGGACATGGGTTTGGGTGAACTCCGGGATTTGGTGATGGACAGGGAGGCCTGGCGTGCTGTGGTTCATGGGGTCTCAAACAGTCGGACATGACTGAGTGACTGAACTGATAAAATGAAAAACAAACTTCTCTCTCACACTTCTGGGCAGGATTACATGAGGGCCTGATCACACCGTAGGTGTTTGGTAAAGTAAGCCATTAAAATTCATAATGAATACAAAGCTTTCAGATTATGGATCACTGTTTTCTTACTTAATCCTAAAAATATCTTGTGGTCTTTTACATTTTATAAGTTTTGAAAGAACAGCCTTGTAAACAGGGTTTCACTTTTTTCAATGAGCTGCTTGTATCAACAGAATCTCTTATTTTCTTTACTATGATCTCTCTCATTTCTCTTGAAATTTCTTTCTGTCATATGGAAGGGCTTCAAAGGTAGTTAGTGACCCCCTTATAAAAGTGAAAAGCGATCAGTTGTGTCCAACTCTTTTCGACCCCATGGACTATACAGTCGGTGGAATTCTCCAGGCCAGAATACTGGAGTGGGTTACCTTGCCCTTCTCCAGGGGATCTTTCCAACCCAGGAATCGAACCAGGTCTCCAGCATTGCAGGCAGATTCTTTTACCAACTGAACCACAAGGGAAGCCCAACCCCTTTCTAAAGTCTCTTCCTTATCATTAGCCTTGCATGCTTTCGCTTAGGATTTCCGTTTCTTGAAATTTATTCTTATTTTATGTCACTTACATCAAGATCGAAAATTCAGTTGCCTTAAACATTTTCCCCAAAGTGTAACTTCAATTAGCCTATGGAAATGTATAGCTTAGAACAGATCTTAAGAGTTGCAGTATCTGATAGTCCAGATTATTCCAAGAATACTATTGGATTTGATATAAAAACAATAAAAGAAAATAATTTGACTTAGGAAGAGATAATTAAGTTTTTTCAGAAAGAACTCATTTATAAAAAATACTGGAACTTCTTTGGTGTTCCAGTGGCTAAAACCCCTCGCTCCCAATGCAGGGAGTTTAAGTTCAATCCCTGGTCAGGGAACTAGATCCCATATGCTGCAACTATAGCTCCCGTGTGTCAAAACTAAGGTCTGACGCAGCCACAAATATAAATATTTTCAAAATACTTAGCTGCTTTTACACTGTAATTAACTAGTTTACCAACTAAATTATCAAGTCTTTGCTCAAATTTTAAGGTCAATGGAAGAGGGTAGTACTACTGATAAGACCTAAAATCATTCTGAAATGAATTATAAAAGGAGCTAGCATCTGCTAACACCTAAATAAAAATACTGGTACCTCATAACAGAAATGTACACTATAGCATTTTCCAGGTTTAAAATAACTAATTGATAGTACTACTGAACAAATTTCAGCACTGAACTCGTCTTTGACAATGTTTTTGCATTACCTCTTTTCACATAAATCCTGCTCATTCCCAGTTGCTTTGCTTAGTTCCAGTTTTGAAAAGTTGCAAGAAGCAAAACACAGAAACCATGCACTTCTATTTGAAAACAAAACAACTGCATCTACTAGTTTTTCCTGAGCTTCACTGAATTTTTCATGCTTTATTTTATTTTTAACTTTTTGGCCATACCCCATAGCATGAAGGATCTTAGTTCCCTGACCAGGGATCGAACCCATACACACTGCAGTCAATGAGCGGAGTCTTAAGCACTGACCACCAGCGAATTCCATCTTTTAAAAAGGACAAAAACCGCTAAGTAATGATTAGCATTTTGGTACCTGAATTAAAATCAGATAATTCTGTTTGTCTTTGGCTTTTTCATTTGAAAAATAAGCTTATCTTAATTGTCTGAAACATTATTGGTCTGAAGTTCTTATTATGATTACAAAGATTTCTAGAGAACAAGGCTCAAGATTCTTTTTCCATATAATAATCAAGGAATTCATATAATTGTCTTTTTTAGATAAGAATTTAAATGGCCCTCATCCACCTCTTTTCCAACCAAAATGATTCTCTAATGAAAATCTATTTCAAAAACTACCTATTTAAAAAGCTTTTCAAAATGCTTTCAATATCAAAATAGTCAAGTCCTCTTGGAAAACCTTTCTAAAATAACTTTTCTGACTATTGTTAATCTCCCACAAATTATTTTCCTTAAAAGATCTATGGTTAGTAATTACTTTTTACAGCAACTGTGATACAATATAGTCTTGAACAGTATAATTTTAATGGCAAAACTGTAGGCAGAGTTTAACATCAGTACATATTCTATTGCTTTTCATGTGTAATTATGGCATTTTTACACAGATTTCCAGGGCATGTTTCTTAGAATGCCCACACAGGTGATATATTTTGTTATCTTTGAACAGTGATCTGCTCAACTTAAAAATACATAATCACTATGCTCACAAAATGTTCTTATCTGTGAAGACTTTATAGCTTAAAAGGTATTAATTACTGTGGAATCATTATCTATCAGTTTTACCAAACTTTCATTAGCCTAGAAATCATTTTATTGACTGCTATTCATTAGTTACCTTTTTTTCCTTCCAGTTTTATTGAGACATAATTGTCAAAAAAATACTGTATACATTTCAGGTGGACAGCATAATGATTTACCTACATACATCATGAAAACATCAAGTGAATATCCATCATCTCATCTAGACAAAAAATGAAAGAAACAGAAAAAAAAATTGTGATGAGAGCTCTTAGGATTTACTCGCTTAACAACTTTCATATGCAACATACAATGTGTATGTGGGTGTGTGTTCAGTCATGTCTGATTCTTTGCAACCCCATGGAGTATAGCCCGCCAGGCTCCTCTTGTCCATGGGGATTCTCCAGGCAAGAATACTGGAGTGGGTTGCCGTGCCCTCCTCCAGGGAATCTTCCCAACCCAGGGATCCAAGCCACGTCTCCTGCATTAGATTCTGTACCACTGGGCCACCTGGGAAGCCCCATGACATACACTAGTGTTAGTCACATTTATCATGTTGTATATTACATCCTAGTTCCTTTTTTAGTCTTTCCTAGGGGATCTGCACTGTGCTGCATGTGGGATCCTAGTTTTTTTAAACTTTTTGGTGCCACCTCCAATCACGTGGGATCTTAGATCCCTGGATGGAATGGAACCTGGGCCTCCTGCAGTGGAAGGGCGGGCAGAGTCTTAACTGCTGGCCGGCCAGGAAGTCCACATCCCTGGTTCTAATAGCATCCATCTTCTCCTTGCTCGCTTTTCCGTCTCTCCCATCCCCCCCACTCCTTGAATATCATGTCATAAATCACTTTTTTTTTTTTTTAAATCGTTCTCTTTTAGAGGCAGTTTTATATCACCACCACTATTTCAAAGATGCTGTGAAGAAAAACTTAGTAGGTTGATTTTTTTAACTGTTCCCTCTCGAGTAGTCTGTAAAAGAGAAGTTAATGCTTCCAGTTTTGATTAAGTATTTTATTTAGGCAGTTTTGAAATATATACTGTTCTTCCACATGTACAGATTGGTGATTTTATAATTTATTTAACTTAAATAGAACTGAATTGGTCACTTCAACAAAATCATTTTCGGTTGTTTTTTGGACACGGAGGACGCAGGATCTTAGTTCCTAACAAGGTCATTCTTTAATAACAACATAGTAGTACTTGACTCTTTCCAAAGTAAAATGGAATCTGTTACATAAACTTATTAGGCTTTTGAGTATTAAAAAAAAAAAAGAAAAGGATTTATTTAAATACTTTCTTCTATCTTTTCCTGCACTTAGAATTCTTCAATGACTGAGGCTATGTCATGCTCCTTTGTCAATTCAGAGCTTCATACGGTGCCTGTAACTTCGTAAGTGCTTCTGTAACTGTCAGCTGAGTCACACACACGCTGACCAGCTGGTGGGGAACCACCATGTCTCCATCATCTCTAAGAATAAGAAAGGTTTGTGTTTTTTTTAAAAAAGTGGGGAACTTAAATTTAAAAGGATAATAAACAGAAAACAGAATAAAGGAGCTGCAAAATATTCAATAATAAAAATCTAATTATATCAGTATAGATTTTTCCCGTAGGGAAGAAAAGACTTTGAAAAAAAGACTGGGGTTGGTGGGGAGGGATAAATGAGTTTGGGATTAACAGATACATGCTCCTATATATAAAATAAACAACAAGGACCTACTACATAACACAGGGAACTATATTCAATATCTTGTAAAACCTATAAAGGAAAACATCTACACACACACACACACAGAGATACAACTGAATCACCTTGCTCTACACCTGACACGAAACACTATAAATCAACTATACCTCAATTTAAAAAAAAAAACATTTTTTTAAAAAAAGCAACGTGGACTCTGACTGCAATGATTAAAGACTAGAGTCAGGAAAAGAGGAAGGTCAAAAGGAAGCTACTATTGCAGAGAAAAGAGGACTGGAGGCCAGAGCATGGTCACAACAGTGATAAAGGAGAGAAATAAACATGGATTACCTTTTTGCTTTAGGTATCTCTTATCAGGAAAAATTCTTGGACTTTCTTGGTGGCCCAGTGGATAAGAATCTGCCTGCCAATGCAGCAGACATAGTTCAATCCCTGGTCCAGGAAGATTCCACAGGCTGAGAGCAACTAAGCCCGGGAACCACAACTACTGAGCCTGCGTGCTGCGACTCCTGAAGCCCGTACACCCTAGAGCATGCTCCACAACGAGAAGCCGCCTCAAGGAGAAGCCCAAGCAATGCACCTAGACAGCAGCCCTGTTCACCTGCGTGCAGCTCCCAACACAGCCAAAGAAGTTAAATTAATGTATTAAACTAAAAGGAAAATCCTCTTCAGACTGGATGGGTTTAAACAAGCATTGGCATCTTGCACAAAATGGGCATTTAATAAATTCAATCAATGAATTAATGGAAACCAAAGCTCAATATACATAAGATTAAAGACAGTTGGGCTTCCTTGGCAGCTCAGCTGGTAAAGAATCCGCCTGCAATGCAGGAGACCCCAGTTCGATTCCCAGGTCAGGAAGATCCCCTGGAGAAGGGATAGGCTACCCGCTCTAGCATTCATGGGCTTCCCTGGTGGCTCAGATGGTCAAGAATCCACCTGCAATGTGGGAGACCTGGTTCGATCCCTGGGTTGGGAAGATCCCCCTGGAGGAGGGCAAGGCAACTCATTCCAGTATTCTTGCCTGGAGAATCCTATGGACAGAGGAGCCTGGTGGGCTACAGTCCATGGGGTTGCAAAGAGTTAGACACGACTGAGCGGCTAAGCACACAGCACATCTGCTCTAAGTAAACCATCAACAAGGTACAACATATCACTCCAGTTACAAAGTCCATCCAGCTGCAAGGGAAAGAGGATCCTGTCAACTACTGATCACTGAAGTTAAATGTAACTCTAGACAAGATTACCACTGAGATTAAATGTAACTCTAGGCAAGATTTCAGAGTCATGTCTGATAGAAGTCTATGAACACAGAAAAAGCAGCAACCAATCTAGGTGACTGGAAACCATTATAGTTTCATTAAGAACAAGCAATGTCAGATTAGTATGCTTTTTTTTTTTCCTGACATTTATTGAACAGATAGGATTTTTAAAGATGAAGGATATGAAATTATTTGGGTTTTAGGAAGGCCAAGTGTTAAAGTTCCTTATAAATTCCTTGTGAAAACCTGGAAATATTTGAGATAGATAATGATAAATTAGCTTCATTTCTAATTGGCTGAACAACTTGAACCAAAGAACTAATTTTTTTCAAATCAACCCTCAGGTCTCTAGCAGGACAAGAACGCTCTTAGGCCCACCTCATCAACACTTTAAAAAAATTTGTATGAAGACTGTACCAGAATTATCAAACTTATAATTTATCAAATGTATGAAAAAACAATAAGATTTTTTACTGAATGATCAAATTAAGATCTTTTTTTTTTTAAAGAGTAAACATACTGGAACCAATCTGACAAGATAAAATTTAACTGGGATAGATGTGAAGTCCTACTAAAACATATTCTATTAAAGAACTTGGAGAGCATGGACAAAATTCAAATTTCAGCTGACTACAAAATCAATAATGGATAACGCACACAGCACTTAGATGGCAGGGACCATTCTAAATGCTTAACACATATATACTCATTTATTCTTTAAAACAACCCTATGAGACAGGTACCATCATAAACTCCATTTTACAAATGAGAAAACTGAGGCCCTGGATGTTTACATAATTTACTCAAGGTTACCCAGCTGATATAGAGCCAGGATTTAAACCCAGGCAGGCTAGCTCCAGAATTCATTTCCTTAGACAGGACATTATCATAAATTAACAGTGCAATGTGGTTGCCAAAAGAAGCAACACTACTCTTAAAGTATGTGCTTTAAAATCAGAGTGGTGACTTCTGGTTGTCTCCACAGGCTAATATCTAATTACAGGTATTACACTGCTAAGAAGGGTATGGACGATCTGACACAAATCCACAAATAAGCCATCAGTATTGTGAAGAGGTGCAAATCAAAACAACAAATCCACTAGAGGAAGTTAAAGACTTGAGAATATTTTGTCCAGAGAAGAAAAGAATCAGGAAAACATAAGGAAGTGTCTTCGAATATTTGAAAACTCATAGAAGAGACAGAACTAGAACCAGTGAAGAGATAACTTTAGTTCAATAAAAGAAATAATTTCTTGTAAGTTAAAGTTGTCCAAATATCTCTACCTCAGAACCTATGAACCTTCTCTCCAGAAAATGTCCAAATACATATAATTTTGTATGAAGTTTTCAAGGGTCCACAAATCTACCTTTAAATCTATTTATGTCCTACGCTTAGAATCATATACCTCAGATTAAAATGGAAAGGATTCAAGTATGAAGAGGTGAATATATTTAATCTAGAAAATTCATCACAACTTAAAATTCTAGGATTGAAAAAAACTCTGAACTCTATGCTTTCTAGTTTCTTCTAAGATACATTAAGATACACACTGCAATAAGAGCTTAAAATATGATGCTGAGTTCAGAAAAAAGTGAAATCAAGTTTGCCAAGTGACAATGTAAACTGACTACAAGATCTGACTATCAGCTATAATGGCTTATTATTTAATCTTTTAAAGAAACATATCTAAGTTTAAAGATAAAAAATAAGATGCTAAGTTACTACTCAATATCTAATATTTAATGCCCAAATTAGAAAGTGCCTCCTTCTACTTTCAAGCCTTAATCTTTTCATCTTTCAGTCCCAGTTAACTGTTAAGGTTGACAAACTAAGAAAACAGACTAGAAGTTAAAATACCAGGTTCTAATCTATGCCATGAACTTAATTTTGGCTTAATCTGTTTCTTATCAAACTCTAAAAACTTTCATGTATCTAAATGGGCTTTAAAAATGGTAAAGTGCAGATGTAAATATAAACAACTCATGTATTATGCATAAAACATAAAAATGTCAACAACAAAAAAGTTTTTCTATCGTGCTAAAAAAAAAAAAAAAAAAAGCAAAGGTATATGCACATTACAATTCCTAATTCCAAAAAGCAATCTTTGAACCCTTCAGGTTGTGTTTCAGTGAATAATTTTAATCCACAAACACTTTCCATATTAAGGATAAATCTATCTGTACATCCAATTTCAAGCTGCAAAGAGAGAACATAGCTCAGACAGTTAAGAATTTTGGCTGCAAGGGAAAAACTTGAAAGTGCCAGTTGGACGTCACCATTTCCAAGAGTTGGTGGGAAAGGTACATGATCACAAAATGGTAACATTAAGTATGACACACTTGAAAATTCTGTTTTCTCTCCTAATTAACCAACCACACATAATGGAACTCAAAAACAAGAGTTTAATAAGTCATGGGCCTTTATTAAATATAAGCACCACACTGCTGAAACTGCAACTGTACTGCCAGAACAGGGCTACAAACACCATGTCTGCCATGAGACTAGACTCTAGTTCCAGGCACAAGATGTTCTAATAAATAACAAATGCATCAAGCGCCAGCATACAAGTGTGATAGAATCTGGGGTCTAGACATTTGATTTTTCTCCCAGTGCTACTTGAGAATGGCCACTGCCATTAAAGATTTATTACAGTAACAGGATAGTGATAAAACTTTAGCTAAACTGCAGGCCAACCAATGAAATGGAAAAGCAACATGCAATAACAGATCAACGAAATTAATTTCTATTTAATTTTGTACAGTAGGCTCATGATTATGCTGTATAAAGAACAGATGAATAACCTAAACTATATCTATTAGGTAAAGATGATTTCAAGCCATTAAAAGAAAAGTGGCCCAGAAAAAAATCAGGCTATAGAACTCAAGTGGAAAAAACACACTAAGATTTGGGAGACAAAGGGGAAGGAAGGGAATGAGTTACTGACTTACTAAAAAGAGAGCAAAGAAATGGGACAGGGAGTCTGAGCCCTCTGAGACAGAATGAGGAAGAAAAAGAATTCAAAGGCTCAAAGGGAGCTTTAGCAGTGAATACGGAAAGGGATGAAACTGTTAACTGTCTCAACAGAAAAACCAAAAACAATAGGGGGAACTTTTCTAAACCATCATGCAGGGTGGTCAATTCAAAGCCTAACTCATGCAGGGCAGGGCACTTCGTAGGACGCGAACTTCGTTCCAAATAGGTCCACCGATTAGTCCATTTCCTCCTGACCACCCCCAATAGGGGGTTACTACTACAGATGAAGGAACTGAGACCACATAAGCTGGTACCAGAGACTGGGCGCTCATCTTAGCTGCACTCCTCCCTGCAAGATCCTACAAAACTCTTGCACTTTTCTATGGAAAGGAACCTTAAATCTCTGGAATTTCTCAGAGTCAGGGCCCAAAAGTGATCCCCTACTTTAGAGAAAAGTTCCCTGGGGAGGTTGCAAGGCTCTTCCAAGCGCACGAGGCTTTGGAACTCTGAAATACACCTGGTAGAGACAGATGAAGGCATGTGGGTCAGGAAAGGAGAAAAAGTCGGAAAAGTCAGACTTAGAAGCCATTCTTCTAAAGATACCGAAAAAAGTAGAAAGCAGCCCTTCCTCTCTTCCAGCAGGCGTGACTCAGGCACGGTGCCTCCCCGCAATTTGCTCTGTGTGTGTTGGGGGTGGAGGGTAGTCTCGGGTTTCCCACTCCCTTCCCCAGGTACTCAAGGGTTACTCGGCCAGGCCTGGAAGAACGCGTGGGAATAAACAGATGGGACCCAGAGTGGCAAGGGGGCCCGGAGACGCAGGGAGGGAAACCTGCCCAGGATCACGCCGGGCGGGGTCCAGAGGCCCTCCGCACAGAGCCCGCGCCCGCGCCCCGGACCTTACCGCCGCTTGGCTGCAGGGGACAAGGCGGCCGCGCAGGACTGTTCTTCGAGCTTGGAGCGCGTTTTCAGGCGCCTTTGCTACAGTGGCGCCCGCGCTTGGCGGCGCCCGGATCCCGGCGGACTCACACTCGCGGAAGGGTGGGCGATCCGCGGCCTGCCTAGTCGAGGCCCTGGAGTTCTAAGCCCCAGGACGCCGACCGCGCGCGCGCGCCTTCGAGCCTGCCCAAAGAGGAAGGGTCAGGGCGCGCCTGGAGAACCGAGCAGCGCCGGCGGCTGCAGCCGAATTCTCCGGCAGCTTCGTCCGCCCTCGCCCGGCCCAGCCACTGCCCCGCTTCCCCCGCGCAAGCTTTGGCGGCGGAGCAGCACGGTGAGCGCCGATTGGCCCTCTGGATGAATGACGTACGGCGCCTCTCCCCACGGATTGGCCAGGCTGGCGGTGCGTGCACGGAGTAAACAAACCCCGCCCCCAGGCTTCCCAAAGAGAGGAGGGGGCCGCGAAGTGGAGGAGCGGGGTCTTAAGCACCCTGTGGGGTATCTGGGTAATCCACTGGAGGTTCTCAGCGGATCGCCTGCAACGATCCTGCCGCGTGCTTCCCAGCCGCCTCCGGAGCCGGCTACAGGCCTGAGGCCTAAAATTATAGCCACACCCTCTCCCCCTTCCCCCGGCCTGGGTGGGAATCCTGACTTTTCCATCCGCCCCCATCCCCCCGGCCCCTTACAATAAAACCCCGATCTTTCTTAGAAAAAGGGAAACGGGTGTCCCTAGTTCCCAGGGACATCTTGGTTCCCAGTCACTTGATCAGTCACCTCCGGGGGAGCAGCCTAGAGGGGACGAGTGATGAGGCCACGTGTGGGGCCAAGTTTGCAGTACCTTGTAAATTATGCAGACAGTGGGTTAAAGACTGCTAGGGTGTGAGGTCTTCAACAAACCGGCAAATAAGATCCAAACCCGGACAGGTCACCATGTCACATGGACGCTGAAGAGAAAATCGCAGCTCCCACCCCCAAATACCTATTTAGTTCAATGTTAATAATACATTCTGTGCCTATCTGAAAAATCATGTGTGAGTTTACATTTTAGTGGGCTTCCCTTGTGGCTCGGTTGGTAAAGAATCCGCCTGCAACGCGGGAGACCTGGATTCGATCCCTGGGTTGGGAAGATCCCCTGGAGAAGAGAAAAGCTACCCACACCAGTATTCTGGCCTGGAGAACTCCATGGACTGTGTAATCGATAGGGTCGCAAAGAGGCGGACGGGACCGAGAGACTCTCATTTCACTTCACTTACATTTTAGTGCGGTGGTAAAGATAATATGCAAAAGAAATAAGCAAAATATAAGCTATGTTTCATGCTGGGACACGCTGTGGGGGAAAAATCTGGCATACCAGGGATGGCTTTAAGGGATGGCCTGTTTTAGAGTGCCCAGTCAAGGAGACAGGAACGTGCCATTTAAATAAATACCTAAAGGGAGTGGAGGCGGAGAGAACACGCCTTTGGACCTCTCTCGGGTGGAGTGGAGAGATGATTTCTGCATAACTGTACATAGATAAGTCCTAGGCGGTCAAGAAAGCCCAATGCAGTCTCCTTGGACTGATTCTAAAATGCAAAAGCCCCAAAGGAGTCATTACCTTGCATTTTTCAGTAATGGATCAATAGATGTAGTTTCCACAGAAATTTTGGTGAGATTTCAACTTAAATACTTTTCAAACACTCTAGGGACAAAGATACAAAAATGAGCAAAACAGATGAAACCTCCATCCTCAAGAAGCTCAGTCTAGCAGGAGAGCTGGATTGTAAACCACCTCGGTATAATGTATAAATAATCCAAGAAGTATTGATAGAGGCATGGCTGTGCTTGAGCTAATGGTGGGGGGAGAGTGGTGGATGTTAATTTAGCAAGAGTACCTTGGAATCTTTTTTTAATTGAATAAAACTGCTTTATTATATTATATAATGAAGTATAATATACTGGACATTATGTTTGAAATCTTTTTATCTATGAAGACAACTCCGCTAAATATTGGAGTAAGGCTATGGATTTCAGTGATTCTCTGACTTCTGTAAATTTTTAAGGTGAGAGTCTGAAAATGATATTAAGTTAAACCATATAAAATAGTTAATATTTGGCAATTTTCATGTTTCCTGTAGAGTTAATATGAGGATTTTGCTATGTAATACATATAGTAAGTGTTCAATAAATAATGATTATTATGATCATTTGATAATAGTGCTTTTGAAAAAAAAAATGCTTTAAAAGTCAGTGTTTCATAACAGCTTCCAATACCATGAAGTAAAGTGGGCATGCAGGTTCAAATTTTCCATATACTGGTTTGATCTAGCTGTGAATTTCCATGACCTAATCAGGGTATGCTGTAAAAGACACTAAATGCTAGTTTCACAGCAGGCCAAGAAATTCAGAATAAGGAACAGCTTGATTTTGAAGCCAAAAACTGAAAATTCTCCAGAACAGAATAAATTGTCAAGTTGCTTCAGGGAGAAAAATTCATGTAAATCAATTTTTCATTCCCACTCACAGCTTCAATTTAGCAATTTGCACAAGAGTCAGCTTTCTCTCTTCCTTCTCATTTCCCCATTAAAAGATCTGATTTCCTTTGAAAAGGTAAATAAAGCTTCCACTATCTCCGAGGAAGGAGAGTAGAAGTTTGAAACATGGCAGAACACTTACTGATTCCGCAAACACTTACTAAGCACTTATTATACACCAACAGTGCAAGGTACTGGAAACACACACATAGATGTCCAAAGAACTTCTTTTGTTCATAGGTGTTCCTGTGTGTAGAATAATCCCCCAGTTCACCCACACCTCATCTACACATGCTTTCTCATCTAAGCTAAAACAACATTCTCTAGAAAAGCTTCCTCTGACTCCAGCTCTTTGCCCATAAAATTGTCTTTCTAACATTCATGAAACTTGCAATTACTCATTTAGTACCTGTATCCTGTATCATTTAGTACCAGGGAAGCCCTTGTTAGACTGCAAGTTCCTTGCAATTTGGAGTTCTATCATCCTATTCACTGGGCTTCTCTGGTGGCTGGCTCAGTGGTAAAGAATCTGCCTGCAATGCAGGAGACACAGGTTCTATCCCTGAGTCAGGAAGATGCCCTGGAGAAGGGAATGTCAGCCCACTCCAATATTCTTGCCTGGGAGATCCCATGGACGGGGGAGCCTGGTGGGCTACAGTCCATGGGGCCGCAAGGAGTCGGACACGACTTAAAGCGACTAAACACACACACACACACATCTTATTCACTACAATATCCTCGGTGCCTTAGGGAAGCTCAGTAAGTTTTTATTGAACGGATGAGAGCGCCACAGCCTAGCACATTTGGAAAGAAGAGACAAACATAAATAAAAATTCTACTTGTAAATTTGTGGGCCAACAAGCCACTGGCCATGAAAGAGATCTGTTAAGAGTTAAACCTGAGGAAACTGTCTGTGCTGCCTCTCTCCTGGGGCTGGGCACTACTTTCAGTAGGTGGAGCGCTATGGCCCCTGGACCAGTGTCTCTCACACTTTAATGTGCCCAGGAATCACTTAGAGGTCTTATTAAAATTCAGACTCTAGATCGGCAGGTCTGAGGTGGGGTGTAGAATCTGTATTTCCAACAAATTTCCAACTGCTTCATCAGACGCTACACTCTGAGTGACAAAGTCTTTCCTGATCCCTTTCTGCCACTTGCAAAGATCCATAGTTGTCTAGACTTTTGCAGTTGCAGATATGACTTTTTTTTTTAACACGCTGTTTTCACATCTAATCCATCCAGTGACAAAAGAAATAACTCTTAAGAGAACATCAAGGCCTTGTCTTCCAGAGACAGTCCTATTATAAGCCCTTTAGTCACATTAAAAGGGCAGAGTGGAATCAAAGCCCTGGAATTTCTTTAGTGAGGGACCCAACTTTCTCCTTATTACATTTCTGGAATGACTTGGTTTGTTCAGTGGGAAGATTTCACAGTCATCATTAGTAAAAGTAACCTCTTCTTAATATCAAACCCAAAATTATTTTTAGGATAAAATTTCACTTGTCCTAAAAACATAGAGTATATATGAGGTATAAGAAATAATGATAATATGATCCAGCAGTCCCACTCCTGGGCATATATCTGGATAGAACTATAACTCAAAAAGATACATGCACCTCTACGTTCATAGCGGCACTATTTACAATAACCAAGACATGGAAACAAACTAAATGTCCATCAGCAGAAGAATGGATAAAGAAAATGCGGTACCTGTCTACAATGGAATATTAATCAGCCAAAAAAAAAAAACAACGAAATAATACCATTTGCAGTAACATGGGTGGACCTATTAAGTGAAGTGAGAGAAAAACAAATATCATGTGACATCACTTATATGTGGAATCTAAAATACGACACAAATGAACTTATCTATGCAAAAGAAATAGATTCACAGCTATAGAGAACAGACTTGTGGTTTCTATGGGGAATGGGGTAGGGGAGGGATGCAGTGGGAGGTTGGGATTAGCAGATGCAAACTATTATATCTGCTAACTAATAGAGAGAGGTATATTTATACACTGGCTCCTGTCCCCATTGTTTACACATTATCATATGGTAGCAACTCTCTAGCATTCCAGACTTAACCAGGGGTGAAAAATGACAGAATGAGTTTAAATGAGTATTCCAAGCTGGGAGGCAGAGAAATCCCAGCTCAGAAAACCAGAGATATGGTAAAGTGAGATGTTTTCATGTTACACTTGGGTAGCAGATTGCTACAACTGGAATAAAAATGTGGCCTAAGAGGATGTGGAATGGGGCAAGAGGTGACCAATAATGATATAAATAATTGAATAATAAATGGAGAATAGGCAACAGCTTTCCCTTGTAGAATTTCCAACAGTAGAATTCCAATGAATTAAATGTAAAGAAATAATGAAGTGGAAATAGAAAATTCCCAATAATAGGCAAATAGTACAAGAATCATTGTTGCAGAGAAGCAGCATCCATGGATGTTAAAACTAGTAAGTGAAACTGTGATGGGAAACAGAAAATTTACATGGTCTAAAAGTATCTCTTCACAAGATTCTTTAAAAAATATTTATTTATTTATTTATTTATTTATTTGACTGTGATGGGTCTTAGTAGTGGCGTGAGAACTTTCAGTTGCAGCATGTGGGATCTAGTTCCCTGATCAGGAATTGAACCCAGGCCCCCTGCAATGGGAGCATGAAGTCTTAGCACTAGACCACCAGGGAAGTCCCTCCTAACAAGACTCTTAACTGCAAAGGAGAAAATAGTAAACTTATGATGGAAAAACCTGGCAGTCATCCTCTTCACCAAAGGATCAAGGTTAACAACAATAACAAGACATACTGATGTCTTCCTGATAGGATGCACTGAGGCCATGGACATCACTTCTGCAGGATTCTAACAAAAATTCAGAACCTTAACCTAATCAGAAAAAAATATCAGGCCAACCTAAATGGAGGGCCATCTTATAAAATAACTACCAGTGTTCTTAAAAAATGTGAAGTTCATGAAAGAAAGACTAGGTGGTCACAGACTGCAGGAGATTAAGAAGACATGAAAATTAAATGAAACGTGGGATCCTGGATTGAATCCTGGGCCAGAACAAGGACAATAGTTTGGAAACCAACAAAATTCAGGTAAGGTTTGTAGATTACTTTATACTACCGTATCAATGTGAATTTCCCATTTTGAGCAATTACAGTTATGTAAGATGTAAATTAGGAGAAGCTGGGGGACGGAACTCTGTGTACTATTAATACTTTTAGAACTTTCCTGTAAGTCTACAACTATTTCAAAATAAAAGTTAGAAAACCAAATACTAGAAATCAACTATACTTCAATTTTTTTTAAAAAATTCTAAATACTAGGGAATTTTAGATTTTAAACAGATTCTGTTCCAGTAGATCTGGAGTGAGGCCTGCAATGCAGTTTTTGTGAAAAGCACTCTGGTGACCCAGAGGCTGCTGATCTCAATAGCATATCAGAGTAGCAAGACTTTTCCCCTTCTGCTGTATTAAGGTGAAACTGACATGCAATAAACTATGCATCAAGTCAGTAGTCTGATGATCTTAGACATGTGTATCCACTGAACCCACCTGGTTTGCCCTTCCTTTCTCTGTCAATCCTAAAGGAAATCAACCCTGAATATTCCCTGGAAGGACTGATGCAGAAGCCGAAGCTCTAGTACTTTGGCCACCTTATGCGAAGAGGTGGCCACTCATTGGAAAAGACCTGATGTTGGGAAAGTTTGAAGGCAAAACGGGAAGGGGGCAACAGAGGAAGAGATGGTTAGATAGCATCACAGACTGAATGGACATGAATTTGAGCAAACTCTGAGAGATAGTGAAGGATGGAGGAGACTGGCATGCTGCAATCAAAGAGTCAGACACAACTTAGTGACTGAACAACAACAACCTAGGTGGCACAGTGGTAAAGAATCCGCCTGCCAATTCGGGAGATGCAGGTTCGACCCCTGGGTCAGGAAGATCCCCTGGAGGAGAAAAATGGCAACTTGCTCCAGTACTCTTCCTGGGAAAATCCATGTACAGAGGAGCCTGGTGGGCTACAGTCCATGGGGTCCAAAAGAGTCAGACACTAATGAGCAACTCTCTAACACACACACATGATAATTGCCTTATATTTTCCACCTCTTAATGGGTTGTTTCTAAATAGAAAAAAAACTCACTATTACTCCCTATCATTTTCATTAAATTTTTCCTACAATTTCTTTTACAATCACATTCTTTAAAAATAATTTTATATTATTCAGTGTAATTTATAGTCACATGAATTTCAGAAAAGTCAGCTCCACGTATCTCCCCCTTCCTTGTCCTCTTTATCAAACTAATATGACTTGAATAACAAAAAACAAACCCCTTCCTTTCTTCTAATAACTGAATGTTTATCATCCTTCAAAGTTCCTACTGCAGAATGAACCATGGCTCCACTTCCATCAGGGAATAGAATCTAGATTTGTCTGATGAATCCTCTACCACCATCATCGGGATATCAGTATTTATGTGTACATATGTGAAGCAACAGAGAAACATTAAATAAAAATGGCTTTAATACACAATATGTTCAGATCATCACTCACTGTTTTATTGTAACTTTTGGAATAATCTTAAAATTTTCACAATGGATTTTTAAGAGCTGCTAGGTTAATCCCATCATATTAGCCTTTGAAATTATTTCCTCCAGTTATTTAAAAACTTCCTAAACATTTAGGTATACAGTATATTTTCACAAGAGACTGTATCATCTTTTTCCCACTACAAAAAAATTACGTCTCTTCTCTAGCAATTTCCTTTGTGCAAGAAAGCAGAATATAGAGTAAGTCTAAACAGTATCTAAAGATACTGAGTTACAGAAAACCTTTCTTCTTTAACCATATTAAGCCCCATTTTTTTCTTCTAGTTAAAAGGAAAACACGAGCCCAAACTTACCTTGAGTCACAACTGAAGTTAACACATGCTTATTCTTCTGTGACATACTTAATGTTCAGAAACCAAAACAGGAAATAATATTAAATAAGAATTTCCAGGTAAAATTTTTAAATGAATCCAAAGTTAAAAACAGACAAAAAGTTAAGGGGAAAATTCACATATATATGAAAAAGATTCCTTTTATTCTGCATTCTCAATTTCATCTATAGATCTTAACAATGATTTGTGAGGTTTTCAATGACTATTTAATAAAACTATGAAGTTCATAAAGAACATCAGAAAAATAAAATGATAAATTTACTGATGCAGATGAATTGGGATATTACAATAACTGTCTTGCACAAATAGGAAAGTTCTAATTAATTTTCCACAAAATCATTCTGAAACATTTACACAAGTCAGCTTATTTAAAATAAAGACTATTTTAGCATTATGATAGCTATGTTCAAGACATGTATTTGTATACTTAACATTCTAACTGAAGGTATCTTTAAAACTATTTTACTATTATACAGTATTAGTATCACATTGTATAATGAGTATGAAAAGAATATGAAAGTTCTTCTGCTCGGTACATTACAAAATCCTGTTCAAATACTATGTACATTTTTGCCCAGGAGAATTTGAAAATGCTACTTAGTGACTTCTTAAGTCGCTGGACTGATTTTTTGTTTTTTTAGTTTTTAAAAAAGATATTCCTTTAAAGATATGGCTCATTTAGCAAACAACCCAATTAGCAAACAGACAAGAAATGGACAGACATTTCACTGGCAGATAAACAGATGGCAAAAGAGCACATAAAAAAATATTCAATATTATTATTAATTAGGGAAATGCAAATTCAATCCACACTGAGTAAACCACATCCTCATCAAAGTGGCTAAAGTAAAAAATGGTGACAACATCAAATGCTGGTGAGTAGAGAAGTTGATCACTCATACATTTCTGGTGGGAGTATAAAATGGTACAGCTACTCTGGAAAAGAGTTTGGCAGTTTCTTGTAAAGATATGGCTCATTTAAATTGGAAATCTTATCATGTATTTCCTTAACAATAGAGATATCTGTATAGACACAGCCATTTTAATAAACCAAATGTAAAGTGGGGAGTGAAAATAGAATAATAGCAAATTTTAGAAACATCTTATTTGGCAGGTTCCTGACTCTATCATTTCCATTCCCATGATCATCCTGCATCCCTCTAGGGGTAAGTGTCCCATGGGAGTATGGTGACAAAATGGCTAGCGACTCACAATAGATGCTGGTGCCAAACTACAGCTATGAGGATCCACAACTTTAAAAAACAACATGATTCTCGATGGCCTGTTTGGCTTCTTTGAGGCTATCCCCTTAGGTTGGTTTCAACCAGATGACCTGGGTATGCAGGATGAGGACTATGGGACCAAATAGGTCCAGGGTATGTTTCAGGCTTTTAATTCTAATTGAGAAACATGATATAAATTTCCCAAAGGGATTTGGAATCCTCCAGGGTAGATTCAAGCCTTCTAAGCTATCTCTGAGATTACTTAAAATCACTTAAAGTTAAAAAAAAAAAAAAATCACTTAAAGTTGAGGAACCCCAGGGTTCTGGTATGGCCCCCCTCAAAGAGCTTTAAAATTACTGCCAAACTCCTGGACTAAATTATTTTTAATTAAGGACTGGTCCTCAGTATAAATGCCTGGCAAAAGGGACTATTTCTGAAGTTTCTTCCCTCTAACATGAGAGTGTTTGGCATTCCTCAGATTTTGTGCGTTAGTCATCTGCAGTTAAATACACAAAACCTGTAAATAGAAAGACTTCAGTTAAAAAAAAAAAAGGCTTCAGTTGTACCTTAGAAAGTTAATGTGTATTTATGGATGTGTATCCCTACACAAATAGATATGCAAAAGTATAAACATAAGAAGAATTTTAAAATAAACAGTATGAAGATTCTAGTAATAGCTCTCATAATAAAGTAGTCCTTCTGAATTCAAAAAAACATAGTTTACTGTAACAAACAGAAGTTGCTCCCTGTCAATACACATATGTAACATAAAGGATAAAATGTATAGGTAAAAAAAAGTTGCACTTATAAACACAAAGTAAAAATTCACCCCAGGAATAGGAAGGCACAGAGTTAAGTTCTGTGGAAGCAGACATGGGTTCTGCTTGCAGGGATCTTCTAGTTTGGTAGAGGCTTGCACAAAGGCAGCTAAAAGAGAATTCATCCCCTTTGTTCAGAGATGAAAAGGAAACAAAAAGGCAGATCAAATCAAAGATGATCTGGCGACTATATTAATTCTATACTGAAGTCATCAACACACTCATTAAGACCACGGAGAATACAGACATGGGGGTGACGGGGGTCCTGCTGCTGCTAAGCTGCTTCAATTGTGTCTGACTCTGTGCAACCCCACAGACGGCAGCCCACCAGGGTCCCCCGTCCCTGGGATTCTCCAGGCAAGAACACTGGAGTGGGTTGCCATGTCCTTCTCCAATGCATGAAAGTGAAAAGTGAAAGTGAAGTTGCTCAGTCGTGTCCAACTCCCAGCAGCTCCATGGACTGCAGCCTACCAGGCCCCTCTGTCCATGGGATTTTCCAGGCAAGAGTACTGGAGTGGGGCGCCATTGCCTTCTCCGGGGGGTGAGGGTAGCTGGGTAAAAACAGCAGAAAACGACTACAACATGACATTTTTCCCCACCTTATTAACCAGCAAAGAAGAACCACTATTTATTTTAAAATAGTATCACTTCTTTTTGCTAACTGTTTCCTAAGGTAACAATGAAGCAGAGAGAAAAGGAGTAGGACAGACACTTTGAATTCACTGAGTCTTCAATTTTCTTCCAACAGCCTACCTCGGAGCTTCTCAGCTGGGGTCATTTGTCTCCCAGGCACATTTGGCAATGCTGGAGACATTTTGCCACAGTAAGTAGAGAGATGCTAGAGGGTGAAGCTCAGGGATCTGCTACTAAACATCATATAATACACAGCACCCCAAAACAAAGAATTATCTGCCCTCAAATGTCAATGATGCTGAGGCTGAGAAGCCAAGGTGTGGTTGGATATTAAAAAATTTAAAAATCAGTAAGTCTAGAGTATAAAAGCATTTAGAACCACTTTAAGAAGGACTGTACAGTAAGATTCTCCTCCTTGACAAGATAGCTAGATCCTCCTTGACTAGATCCAAGATATAGTAGATCCATAGTGAGGAAATAAAACATGCTGAGAAATATTAACACAGAAATAGTTTTAACTTCAATTATCAGCATACACATGAAAAATAAACTAGAAAGATAGGACAATATTTTTGCTCAATTGATTTTGATAATCAACAGTTTCTACAACCACAGAAACCAATGTGGTCACGTTTGTGATTTAGATCAAATCTGACAAAAAATTAAATAACTCCGTTCCTAAGAAAAAAGCCAGAGATACTAAAAATGAAAGATTATCTCCTAAATTAACAGAAGAAAAAACTTAGTGATTTTTGAGGAGATGCTCAACTCCAGTCAAAGATATTCAAAATTATTTTCCTGTACCCATTATTAAAATATATTTCTCCTTTATTTTGTGGTTTTATGATAAGGAAGAATAATGTGGAAAATGAATAAACTAACAAACACTTAGGTGTTAATAATATTACAATGCATTATATCCTAATACAAAAAGAATGATTTCCTATGGAAATCATACCCTCTGAGAAGCAGTCAATAAGGAATAGGAAAACAACAGAGCAGCTTTCAAATGACTTCTATAAGAAAGCTTATAATTGGTCACTAAGTTTGTAAAAAAAAAAAAAAAAAAGGGTGTGAGAAACTGAAAGAATGAAAATATTATCTACATAAGGGAGCTGATTTATTATTGTAAACAAAACACCTTCGTTTAACAAAAATATTTCCAAATCCAATATCTGTGATCTTATCTGTCTCTGACTCTGACTATTTTGGGCTTCCCTCATGGCTCAGCTGCAAAAGAATCCTCCTACGATGCAGGACACCTGGGTTTGATCCCTGAATTGGGAAGTTTCCCTGGAGAAGGGAAAAGCTACCCACTGCAGTATTCTGGCCTGGAGAATTCCATGGACTGTACAGTCCATGGAGTTGCAAAGAGTCGGACACGACCGAGTGACTTTCACTTCACTATCTGTCTCTGAGATGGACATATGTGATAGCAACAGCAAAATTCTCTAAGAAAGTCACTTCTTCACTACCATATGGAAAACAAACAGCCAATGGGAATTTGCTGCACAATTTGGAACTCAAACTGGGGCTCTGTATCAACCTAGAGGGGTGGGATGGGGAGGGAGGTGGGAGGGGGCAATGTACACCTATGGTTGATCCATGTTGATGTCTGGCAGAAACCAACACAATTCTGTAAAGCAATTATGCTTTAATTAAAAAATAAATGAATTTAAAATTTTAAAAAGAAAGAAAAATAGTCACTTCTTTGATTACATTATCTAGCAGCTAGCTCTGTAACTGTAGGACTTTATGGGATAAAGTCTGACTAAGAGGGAAATACATTATTACTACAAATCTAAAAGGAACTCGGGATGGGGTGAGAAAGGAGGGAGGTCAAAGAGGAAGGGGATATATGTATATATGTATACAGACAGCTGATTCACTTCATTGTACAGCAGAAACTAACAACATTGTAAATCAATCATACGCCAATTAAAAAAAAAAAGGAACCCAGTCCACAAGTAGGGAGGGGCAAATAACAGGAGAAGATGCTGGAAGGTGATCAACTTGTCTTAGGATGACTTTACACCCGGCCTGAAGCTTCTCACAACACTCACCTCTCTACCCTGTTTCCATAAAGAGAGTCTGACAATGGAGACCTCTCCCTGGCTCCTCCCTGTGACCTCTGGCTCAGTGTGTGAGGGTCAGTCACTAGCACAACTGCATTCCCATCCCCTGTCAGCAGCGATCTTGGTGAGATGAGTAGACTGGGCTAAAATAAGACACCAACACACAACTAAAATACCCCAGTGAAGGCAATTCTTGAGTCGCCAATCAATTAGGGCACTGTCTTCAAAGGAAGCTCTGTCAACCAGGCACTTAATAAAAACAAAAGATGTTTACACTAGCATCTCAACAAATAAGGAACAGGAGAAGAAAGGCAAGATTTGTATCTACTACCTGCATTTTATAAAAAATGAGATGTTATACTTCAGGCAGAAGTTTTTGAAAGAAATGCTATCTGAGAAGTATTGGGTTGGCCAAAAAGTTCATTCAGGTTTTTCCATAAAATGTTATGGAAACTTTTGGCCAACCTAGTACTTTCTTGTTCCTTATGAATCGATAACCTTTTTGGTTGTATTAACTAAAATTATTTTTTTCAGAGTTTCGCAATATATAAAAAAAGCTCAGATTTTAGTTAAACAAGGGAAAATTAAGGCAGTGCCTTTAAGCTCAATAAAGGAAACAACTGGCCATCAAGTAAGCCTATCTGAGAGAGACATATTGAGTTAATATTGGATACAACATTGAACAATTATGGCTTTCAACAAAAAATATTGATGTTTCAAAATTCCCTGTTTCCTCAGTCATTTTCTTTCTTTCTATCTATATGGACTTTGAGTACCTCACTCAATTTTAAAGAATTAAGGGAACACTTTCCACATCATTTTGGAACAAACCTGGAATCATGAACTCAGACAATAAACAATTACTTTCATTGTAATTAAAAGGAGGCCCAGTACAAAAAGGAGGCCCAGTACAAAAAGGAGGAGGGCCCGTGAGAGTCAAAACATAGTTGGAAATGGCTAATGTCCTTTGGAATTTGGTACAAAACGAAGATTTAGAAATTCTGAGGTATTGTTGCCTTACAATCTCTCACCAAGGTTTAGATTTTTTTTTTTAATGGGTATTTTGTTTTGTTTTACAAAAAGCAGGGCTTTTTCTCTGGGGTTGCAAAGCTCAGTTTAAGCCTCCTCTCGGTCACGGTCGGTCTCGTTGTTATTCCCGAGTTTTGGCTCAGCTGCACATCACGACGATCAGCCCTCCGTGGTTTCAGCCATTCCACCAGTGTTACGTCTTATACCAATTCATGGAGCGTTTCACGGCTTTGACCCAGTTCCCCATATTCATTTCATATTCTTGCCATTTCTTCTGGGGCTTGAAAACCATTTCACTTTGCCTCAGTTTCTTTAGCTCCTCCTTGTCACTCCAAAACCCTATAGATGAAAAAATTTATTCTCAAGTTTGAAGGCAAATAATGAGCCCAAAAAGTTTACCTACAAACCTATGTGAACTGGTGCAAAGGTAAACAGTCACTACTTTAAAACACAGTTCAAAATTTTTGTTGCTTTGAACTTTGTTAGACTGACTATCCCTGGGAATAATATACACTAGGATTTAATAAAAATCTTTTGGTTTCTAACTAGCAGAGTAATTTCTGTATAGAAAGGCACCAAATCATTTCTAGAACAACCATATCTTGCCATCATTTAATTTCATGACTAGCTATTAAGAAAGAAAAAAAAACCCAAGTAAGAAATAGTATACTTTCTTTTTATACAATTCTTAAAAAAAGATAAATTAAGATTTTTTTCGGCCATGCTGCGCAACTTGCACAGGACCTTAATTCCTTGACCAGGGATTGAATCCGGGCCCATGGCAATGAAAGCACTGAATACTAACCTCTCGACCACCAGGGAATTCCCTAAATTAAGATTTCTATCATATATCTTGGAAGTAAGAAGCAATTCCCTAGGATAAGCACAAAATTCAAAATTGGGAATTAATATAATAAATAATTTCTTTTTAAAACTATCACATTTCATGCAAGGCTTTTAAATTTCAGTTCAAGGAAACCTTGTAGTTCTGGCATATGCTGTTCTTTACAAAGAGGGACATG
Organism: Cervus canadensis; assembly: GCF_019320065.1. Taxonomy (NCBI): domain Eukaryota; kingdom Metazoa; phylum Chordata; class Mammalia; order Artiodactyla; family Cervidae; genus Cervus; species Cervus canadensis. The sequence goes on along the minus strand of NC_057392.1, from coordinate 4,574,119 downwards.
TGATTTATAATAAAAAACGCATGCCTATGATCATTCCTAGTCTTAAAAGGTAGGGATCTCTTGTTAATAAACTTGATACATCTCACCTACTCTGAAGTATTAACATAGTTGACAAGTCTCCAAAAGTATATTTTTCTTTTACCAATAAAGCTGACATATAAAATTCTTTCTTCCAACGTTTTCTGTCAGGTCACATTCTTCCTATACAAAGTCAGCATTTTAGATTGTATTTAAAGATATTAATTTATAGAAGTTATTAGAAGACTAGAAATAGTTTTTATTAGTATACTACACAATTGGATAAATATAGTCATGGAAATAAATATGTTCTTAAAATTCTTATTTTCAGAATTTATTATTTACACTTAAAGGCATATATATTTTTAAGAGTTATTTTATTAAATATGTATTGAACACACCCGGTTTCTGGATGAATTTTGAAAATACAGAGAATCTACATAGCCTTCATGTCTCAATTTTCTGAGAGAGAAATAATCTAATCAGAAATTTCAGATTTTCTAGGACTTATCTGGTGGTCCAGTGGCTAACACTCTGCCCTCCCAATGCAGCGGGCCTGCATTCGATCCCTGGTCAGGGGACTAGATCCTGTATGCAGCAACTAAGAGTTCACATGTCACAATTAAGACCTGACACAGCCAAATAAATATAAAATAATCATTATTTAAAAAAAAAGAAATTTCAGATTTTCCAAGAAGGTAAAACTGCTCCTTATAGCTAGTAAAGTATCTTTGTTTTGAAATTAAATACAGATGAAGTAAATACAATTCAAGCCACTATGTTATGTGTGAAAATAATTTGCCTGTGTTTTTTATTTAGTGGTAGTGTGTGCTCAGTTATGTCCAACTCTTTGCTATACCACAGATTGTAGCCTGCTTCAAGAGAGTCTGACATACTTAGTTCCATATGGTGATAAGTGTAGAACAATTTGATTAACCTTATAAACAATACTGGAATGCTTATGAGCATTAGAGAATCTGACATACTTAGTTCCATATGGTGATAAGTGTAGAACAATTTGATTAACCTTATAAACAATACTGGAATGCTTATGAGCATTTGACCTACGGTAATGATAAGCTTAATTTATCCAATTTTCAAGAGTTGTTTACCTACTTAGGACATTTTTCTTATTATAGTTCTACGTTTGCTCAGTTAGGCATGTGAAATTATTAAAAGCAACATCAACTATATTAAACTTAAGAGTTGAAATATACAGAGGAACTTAAATTTTTGAATGAGAATGACAATTTAAGGGAAAGTTATTTTCTTCAACTTGAATTAGTCAAACATCAATGAGCAAATGAAAGTGACTATTTCAATTTTATTCCAAGATAAGAGATTTTTAGTAGAATAAAGATTAAGATGAACTTAATTTGATTTGATGCTTTTTGGGTCCATAACTTTAATTAATAAATAGCCTAAACTTTTAAGTGTACAATATCTTGTTTTGTACAAACACTCCTCCCTTCCATATAGGAACACACAAAAAAACACTCCTAGAGTCTCAAGCATCATCCTGCTCTCTACGGAACCCTCTAATTGGCCTCCCAACTAATTAGTGAAAACACTAATTGCCAAAGCGATCTGTTCAAATGTAGATCTATCCATATCCTTCTGCTTAAAATTCTTCAGTGGCTCGCCTATGCATTCAAGATCAATTCCAAACTCCTCTTTATGAAGAGGCACCATGCCTGGACATATCTAACCTCCCCAGAGTCCCCTCCGGCTCTCGTTCTATCAGCACCAGAATGGGCCAGGACCTTTGCACCAGCTGCCTTCATTACTGGACCTTCACCCTCTGTTCTCTCCTCACCTGGCTGTCTGCTAACCCCTTCAAAACTGAACTATACATTGTCTCCTCTGGGAAGACCTGCACCTATTGCCTCATCCTATGGCTGTTCACTGGCTTTATCACATAATGATGGGTTGGTTTGCCTGAGTGCTCCCAATGGAGACTCCCATAACTGGGACTATGTAATTTAAACTTTAGTCCCAGCAGTGACTGTGGTAGCAGGAACTAGACAAATGTTCAACAAGTAGAAGAATAAAGTGGTTTCTAATACCAAAGATGGCTTCCCTGGTGGCTCAGTGGTAAAGAACCTGCCTGCTAATGCAGGAGACCCAAGTTTAATCCCTGTGTCAGGAAGACCCCCTTGAGAAGGAAACGGCAACCCACTCCAGTATTCTTGCTGGGGAAATTCCACGGATAGAGGAGCTGGCAGGCTACAGTCCATGGGGTTGTAAAAGAGTTGGATAGGACTTAGCAGCTAAACATTATCTAATCAGAAAGTTTACCCAGAGAGACTCCCATGCTAAAGACCAGAGCAGCTGAGAATTAATTTTCCTGGCCTCATACTTCTCACTGAGAGCAGCAGGAATGGAAGAGGTGCAGCTAGACCCACCAGAGAAGAGTATGGGTCACAGGGGTATTTTATGAGTGAAGGGCATGCATGTATGGAGTATATGGCCGCCAAGGCTTTCCAGATCTTTGGTGTAATCTTGTGCTTTGAGAGAAGAAATGCTATCTGCAAGAAATGGTTTTGCAAGACAGTTCTCATTTTCATAAAACCCACACATACCAACAGCAAGGCCAGCTAGAGAAGCTGCGCCTAAGCATGACATATCAATGTGGACGGGTCTGTCTATAGTCTCATTGATCAGGTCTGAAGTCATCTGCATCACAAAACTGTTCTTACAAACTCCTCCATCTGCCCTGTGGGGAGCAAGATATTGGAGATAAATTACTGTAACAAAAGCATAAAAACATTATTCCTTTTTAAAAAGATCCACACATTTTTGTTTAGATCCTTGATTTTATTTTTAAAGTTTAACTTTTTAATTCCAAAATTATATCACTTAGCATTGACCTGAAGATCACAATTTTTAAACACTTTCCTTGTCCCTACCATCAGTTTTCCCACCTGCCTGGCTTGACCTGGGACTAGTGGCCAAGTGAATTAAGCTAACATAAAAATTCATTTGGACATTCCGGCAAAAAATACATGAAGCTTCCGTGATAAAAGGATACCCACACACTCAAAAAAGAAACATTAAAGATTTTTATAAAATACATATAGGTGCTAAGAGCCTCTCAAATTCCATATTGGTCTATATTTTCCTTAAATACAAAATTAGCTTTCCATCCTCTCCAATTCCTATGACCAAGAATTTCATTGCAAAGAAGGTAAGCATAAGTTCTTTTTGAAATCCTAAATAACCATAATGATGAATATACCAATAGCAGCTAGCACTGATTTCTAATTTCTAATGAAATCTCTTAGAAACAAAGTGTACATACCGAATTTTTCTTACAGGAATATGGATCTCTTTCTGCATCATCTCATATAACTGTTTGTTTCTAGTTAAAAAACAAAGAAACTACTTAGAGGCAATTCATATCATAATAATTTTCTATTTTTTCCAATCTAGAATAGTAGAAACTGTGGTTTTATTTACATGATATTTATAAAATATGCAAAAGAAAACATTATATTATGCTAACTGGACATCAAGAACGGATGCTCAATTAAGCAAGAGATTCAGGGCCTTCTGTTTTTCACTCTGATACAAGAGAACATACTTTTTCTTTCAGAACTGAATTTAATCTATTACCATTCTTGCAAATACAAATGTAAAGCAAGTATCCATTTAATAGGTATGGATGACACACCATAAATGGCATTTTTAAAAAATCATGAAATGTAAAAAATAATGATTTTATAATCAGAGAAACTGTAAACATTATAAGTGTTCCATTAGATCCATTCAAGACAGTTGCATTCTTAATTTTAATAAGCTACACCTGACCCATAACAAAAAGACCAAAGGGAATATACAGAAAGAAGAGTCAATCTTTGAGTATCACAGCAGCATTATTAGAATTCTCCTTCATGAATGAGAAAACAAAAACTTTTCAAAGTTCAAATTTTGAATTTTTTATTCATAATAAATTTTATTTTTAAAAATCATTCAATTTTCAGATATCAAATCTAAAGTGGTACTGGTACTATTAATTGTGGGAAAAAAGAGATGCAAAAAAATAGCAAATAGCAATAAGAACAGATTATATCATATAGTATGAACTAAGAGTCTCATGCTCTAATGACTGAGCTAGCTGGGCCATACAGAGTATGAATGAAAACTAAAGGTATAAAGAGTTAAAATTAAGAAAAAAAATTTAATTTAGTTTAGTAGAAATTAATAAAAGGAAACAGCAGTACTGTATGAGGAGGGGGTAGTTTAGGGCAGGCTCCGGTACCTGAAAGCTATAGACTCCAAGATTGCTCGGACAAGGTGGTATTTATTGGTGGAAGGCTTCAAACCCATGAAAGAGGCACATGCACAGGGGTCATTTAATGGAGCCTAAGGTAAGAGACAATAAAAGTATGTAATTATTGCTCTAAATTATATCTATAGACTTGAAAGCATATTATAGTAAAATAATAAAAATATAGCCATTTTAGGAAAAAAAGAATGCTTATTTAGAGACAGTTTTAACATAAATGACAGCCCCCAAATTATGCCAATTATTCAAATAACTTTTTGATAGGACTTAAGCAAGGTTGAGTCACAGATATTAGATTTGTGAGTCAGATCTTCTGTTTGTGCCTGTACAAAGAAAAGGGTTTGAAGCCCAGAGTAATAAATTATGAAATGCTTAGCTAGATACATGAGGAAAATGAAAAGCAATGCTAGTATTTCCCCTTTTCTCCAACTGCAAAGTGTTTATACTGAAATTGTCTACTAAGTAGAAAGGCTTTTTGAAGATACTAAGTTAAGACTTCAAGAAAACTACAAGGCAAAAAATGTGTTTTTCAGTGTCATAATTTCTATCCAATATAGTGTCAGGCTTTCAAACTAAACTCTATTTGTTAGTTTACATAGTATGACTGACTAACATCGGAAATGACTCAACCTAACATGTGCCTTGAAAAGGCCATAATCTTGAGCTGGAATTATGCATTCATCAGATGAAGTTTGTATTCATCTTTGCATCGCCAGAAATGCAAGACGATTCTGAGACAGGAAACTGAAACAGAAAGTTCTCAGTCAGAGCTTGCCATCTCTGAAGGAAACAGGCAGAACAGTTCCAACACACCTACACAAGGTCATGATGGAGGGATAGGCTGAGGCTGTCAGGAAATAATGGTGCCCAGAAGCACCTTCTAACTTCAGGGCCTGACACACCTTTACCTGGAAAACTTTCTACCACACCTTCTACTAGTTAATCCTACTCCCCTTCCATAATTTGGCTCGGCTTTCTCTGGGAAAACTTCTCATCTCAGAGACTAGATCAGGTCCCCCACTATCCATTTTTTATGGGATCCTGTAACTCATCATATCACGTGCCACAGTTTGTCATCACATGTATCTGTGTTTGTTGAAACTGCATCTTCCCCGCTACACTGTTAGCATCACAGGCAGAAACTCATCTGATGTGTTCACGTGTATCTCTGGGGCCTGGTACTGCACCTGGCCCCCAACAAGGGATCAATACACATCTGCTGAATCCACGAACAAACAATACTTCTCCTAATGTCTCAATTGAAGAAATTCTGCTTTACATCTTATCTTTACCATGACCTAGCTGTTCTTCCTCCTGTGATTTTATTTTGATAATTTTCCACAATGATTAATACCTGTTGGTGATTTACACAGTAAAAGCTGACATACAGTAAAGCTGGTCTATATACCAAATGACAGGATACAGTAAAACAAAGATGGGTCAGACTCAACCAGTTCAATTAGTCCCTAGTAGTATGCTAGGGCTTTCCTGGTGGCTCAGATGGTAAAAAAAATCCGCCTTCAATGTGGGAGACCTGGGTTCGATCCCCGGGTTGGGAAGACCCCCTAGAGGAGGACACGGCAACCCACTCCAGTATTCTTGCCTGGAGAATCCCCATGGACAGAAGAGCCTGGTGGGCTACAGTCCATGAGGTCGCAAAGAGTTGGACATGACTGAGCGACCAAGTACAGCACAGTATGCTATTTTTTTGTTTTTATTTTTTGGGCACACCACGTGGCTTGTGGGATTTCAGCTCCTCCACCAGGGATTGAACCTACCCCCTGACAGTGAAATTTCCCTGGACTGTAAGGAAATTCCTTTGCTATGGTTTTTTTCCTGCATAAAAATGACTTCTTCCAATATACCACATAAAATCTTGATAGAACTGGCCTGAAATCACTTTTGTACAAATAGCTATGAACATATTTTACCATTAGTAATAAGCCAACTTGAGGGGTTATAAATTCCATAGAAACCTAAAAATTTCTTTATAGGTTACAATGTCCCTGCATTTGTTAATCCAAGTAAATCTCTCTTTGGGAGGATAAAACAGGAAAAACAATGTCCTTTTAAAAGGCCTGGCCACATCTTGCTAGGGCAGACAGCCTCCAGCCACACCTTCAATCTATCACTGCCAAGCCCATCAAGGGAGCTCTCCAGAACCATCAACAGACCAGAAACAACAGGACTCAGCAAATTTCTGTGTGGTTCCCTGAGCAAAACCAACAGACTCCTGCCTGGGGCACAGACTACCTGCCCCAGCAGGCCCTTGTCCCCAGCGGAACTTCAGCCTAATTTCCTGGGGGCTTGCAGGATGGTTCATGCCACCATGGCTCTTGCCCTTGTCAATCTAGACCATAAAAGTAAGTTCCTCTGGCTCTAGTTGTCTTAGCATTGTAAGAATATTTTATGCCACACCAGGAGACAGCCTGGCAGAGTGGTTAAAACCTGGACTTCAGAGTCCTAAAAGCTAGCTGTGTCACTCACTGGCTGTGAGAGGCTGCCGGTCTGGGGCTTGAAACACGGCTGCTTTCGACAAAGATTCTTGTCCAAAGAATCTTTGTCTGCCAAGTGACAGAACGGCTCCAAATCTCAGTTTCCCCAGTTTCAGAATGGAATGATGCAAGTATTTTCTACCTTATTGAGTTACTGAGCATTAAATAAGACAACACATGTGAAGAATTTATGACAGTGCCCGAGACACAGTACATATTCCCAGGTTAGCTGCCACTACAATTTTGTTTAAGATTTTTTTTTTGATGAGGACCATTTTTAAAGTCTTTATTGATGTGTTACAATATTGCTTCTAATATTTATGTCTTGGTTTTTTCTGGCCAGTGAGGCATGTAGCATCTTAGTTCCCTGACCAGGGTTCAAACCCACACACTCTGCACAGGAAAGGTGAAGTCCAAATCCCTGGAGCACCAGGGAAGTCCTCTCACAATTTGAATTTTAGTTGTCATTTCTCATTCAAACCCTTCCCACTACTACTCAATTTCTTCATAACTCTTTCATTATGCTTTCTCAAGATTTCCTTCCATTGTAAATCAACTCCCCTAACCCTTAAGTAACTCTGAGATGTGTCTTCCACTGATTTTGTGGTTGGTTGCTCTAACAAGCCTGGCTCTGGGCTGGACAAATGGCATTCAATGGCAGGTCCTCAGGCTTCCACACTCCAGGACCAGGAGGACACTGTTCTAGTCTCCCATGACCACCATCAGCCACTGTACCTCTGCGTCAGGGTTTGCTAAGGTCTGTATCAACATCATGCTTTATCTCCCTTTACCTTTCCGTGGCTCAGACATCCCAGTCATCACAGAACTAGAGGGGGAGTTCACAGCCTCTGCTGGCCACAGGGAGAGGAGGTCTCAGCAAACCACCTGAATCCTTGTCTAAAGCAGCCGTGTTTCAAGCCCCAATCCCACTGCCGGCACCACAACGGCAGGGCGTGAAGACAACTGACTCAACGTATACCAAGGCTTGAAAACACAAGCTAGCCCAGCCAGAGTCCTCCCCTGGAAATGTGAATGAGGAAACTCTTCAGAGGACGCTGATGGGGAAAGGATGCACAAGGCGGAAGAAGGCTGTATTTATTTCCAAGCTGTGAAAAGGCAGAAAGTTGAAGGATATGAATGACAATAAACAGAAGCTATGAGGAAGAAATGGTACAGAGCAAAGCTGGTAAGGAGAAGAAAAAAGCAGAACCACAGACAGGCAGAAACCACAGAGAAGAACACTGAGAATTACCAAGTTAGCTGCTAACTCCTCTCCATTCCCAATGCTCAGGAGTGTGTGGATAGACAGCTCCTCTTGGGGGCGTGGAGGTAAGCAAGCCTGTTCCTTGCAAATCTAAGAACCCTCACTGGAGCGTGCCTACTCATCTGTTGAAGACTGGCACTTAGCTCAAGGTCCTGCCCACCCTGCTATGTATGGCCAATGTCACAGTAACTTCAGCATCAAGTAGATGATGACTGATGCTTGCCTCTGATACCTGTGAGGGGTGCTCTAGTTTAGCATGCCCCTCCCTAGACAAAGCCACAGTGGCTGCACCAATCGATGCCATCCAGTGTACAACCCCAAGCTCTAGCCCTCCTGGCCCATTCCCTACCGTGGCTGTCCCACAAGTTCATCTGTCCGCGAAGTTCCTCTAATGCCCCTTTCTCAGCTGACACCCCTGAGGTTATTAGGAGCCTTTAATATCCTGCCTTCCACTATCTGCAGCTGTAACAGTTTTCTAAAATCAAAGGCAGTATCACAGATACATGACCCTTCCTTCCTTCCATTCTCCTAGCCCGCATTTTCTCTAGTTGTTGATGCTGGCAGCTTATAAGTCATCTCCCCGCTATTTTCTGAACAGCCTAGTATCAACGCACTATTGTTGCTTGAATTACCTTTCAGTTTCCAATTGAGAGTTTCATTTTACATTAGGAAATAACTGTCCTGTGGTCCTCCCCCACCCCACCTCAACACATGGCCAGGTTACACGCATGGCAGGACAGGGATACTCTGTGAGCAACACAAAATTAAAAACCATATGAGTGATAGTGTCGTCTAATCTTTAGGACTCTAGCGTTACCTTGGGGTTTTTAATTATATATTTCATATTATTTTTACAGGGATATGAGTTGGTAGAGAAGTTAAAGACAGAGCTACCAAGACAGAGTCACAGCGAGGTCCCACAGCACGTTTTTCAAAAAGGGAAGGATCCACAGTCAAGTAATTAAACCCTCCCTTGGAGAAGGCAATGGCAACCCACTCCAGTACTCTTGCCTGGAAAATCCCATGGACGGAGGAGCCTGGTAGGCTGCAGTCCATGGGGTTGCTACGAGTCGGACACGACTGAGCGACTTCAATTTGCTGATGACAACTCTTCATCTAATCTTCCCCCTCAAACCTCAATCAGACAAATATTCTGCGTTCCCTTCCTAGCATAGATGATCGTCAGGTGCCTCGCATTTGCTCTGAAGAAGATGCAATGCAGTCTCTATATGTAGTCTATAACCTCTTAGTGTTTTAGGATAAAGTATACAGAAGGAAATTATCATAGATATTAAAATAATGCTTGTTTAAAACTATAGTTTGAAAATATGGTATTTTTAGGGATTTAAAACTACCCTGACCTAATTCTATCTAATTCTTTTTCACGAGGTTCTACATTATATTATCCAAACTTTTATTTTGTTTTTGTTATGTTTTCCGGGCTATGATGCATGGTATGCAGGATATTAGTTTCCCAGTCAGGGATTGAACCTATGCCCCTCATGTTGAAAGTGGGGAGTCTTAACCACTGGACTGCCAAGGGAGTCCCCATCCAAACTCTTAAATTTGGGGTTTCTTGTAAGTGATTGTTTGAGTATAGAATAGACTAGAAGGAGAAGAAATTTTTATTTTTAGAAAGAGGAAATATTTAGTGGAGAGATTTTGAGGAGTATTAACAGAACTAACTCCACCTCCCCACCCCCAAAAGGAATTTTGTTTATATAATACTACACCTGGAAACAGTTTTTAAAAGTCTTTGTAACAATATGCTAAAATTAGAGACAGTATCACAGATCTTTCAATTAAATACAAAATTAAATGTTATAAAATCATGCCTTTCACTGAGTTCACTTTTTAGTTAGGCAAAGTAAACACCATCCCACACTACAATTAACCAAAAGAAATTCTGATTTTTTTTTTAAAGTTAATGAAACTTATAAACAACTGAAAAATATTGGTGTAGTATATACCTTAACATTACTTTTCTAATTCTCAGTGGTATACCTCATCTAAGTAAAGAATGCCAATTTACTGATCTATTTTCCCTCACTGAGAAATGGCTATTTTTAGTCATGATAAAGTAACCATGGGTCTTACGTAAAATTCTATAATAAACCTGCCAACTTTTAGTTTCCACAGAGATGGAGTTCTGAGCAGAAGCCAGGAGAATTTGCTCTTCCCTCTTGTGGAATTCATGCCAGATCAAAACACAACTTCTGGGATTTCCTTGATGGTCCAGTGCAGGGGGCACAGGTTCAACCCTGGCTGGGCAACTAAGATCCTGCATGCAACATGGTGCAACCAAAAATAAAAATGAAATAAAACACTGTTTAAAAAAAAAAAAAACACACACACACTGTAACAAACTTAAAGCTTGATAATCATTAAAGAAAAAACACAACTTCTCAGCCTGAGAAAGTACCCTTTCCCCCTTAGTTCTGTTCAGTGCTCACAGTTTCAGATAAGGGAATAGCAGTTATATAATATTAAGTGTGATTAAGAAGAGGGAAGGGGCTTCCCAGGTGGCTCAGCAATAAAGAATATGCCTGCAATGCAGGAAACATTGATACATGAGTTCAATCCCCGGGGTGGGAAGATCCCATGGGGGAGGAAATGGCAACCCACTCTAGTATTCTTGCCAAGATAATCCCATGGACTGAGGAGCCTAATGGGCTACAGTCCATGGGCTACAAAAGGGTCAGACATGAATGAGCAACTAGACAGCAAAACAACAAGAAAAGGGAAATGTTTGTAATTGCAATTAACTTTAAAAAAAAAATACCTGCAATCCACTAAAAGATGGAACAAAATAAACTCCTTCAGAATCTTCCAAGCTTTTGGCCATTTTTTCAGTTTCAGCAGCATCTGTGAACAGATCTGCAAAAACAAAAACAAACAACAACCAAAAAAAAAAACCCTAAAACAAAACGAAGAGGTTGGGGAGGGACAAACAGAATTATACTACATGACTAGTATTCACCTGCATCAACATTCATTACAAATATTATGTGAAAGGTTGCTCACTTAGAAGGGTCAACAAAAAGGCAAGCGGCTCTAGTGTTATGTGGGTTCTCCCGCTGCAAAGGTTTACAGCCCATGGAAGGAGTAAGAGGAACAGAGAACCCTCATAGATGGGCTTGGTATGAGCAGGCCTTAGTTTTTCATTTAAATATATTTGGGCTGATCAAAAATCAAATCTATGTGTTTTTTGGCATTAAAAAAAAATTCTCCTAAAGATGACACTCATTCTAGTTTTCTGATGAAAAGGTCAGCTACTATACCAACTAGAACAGTCAACCATATTAACCTACAACAACTAAGAGAGTCAACTGAAAAACTATTCTAATGAGTTCTCTAAAGGGCTGGTAATACACATACTAAAAGTCAATCTTTATAAAACAAACAAAAATAAATCAAGATCCAATTTAGTATATTTTTTTTTACTGAAGTATATAATATAGGAAGATGAACACAGGAAGACAAACAGGTTCTAAGTATAAAGCTGGAAGAATTTTCAGTGTGGATACACTCAGGAAGCCAACACCAAGATCAAGATACTAACTGCTTTTGTTCAACAACACGCTTTTGAGCTTCCTTCATTTTGTTACAAGCAGCTGTACTTCACTCATTCTCATAGCTATATCATATTCCATTCTCACCAAACACAATTCATTCAACTGTTCTACAGCTGATATATATGTAGGTAGTTTCCAGTTTTTGGCTAATATAAACAGGCCACTTTAAATACACATGTATTTTCCTTTTGGTAAGTATATGTACATATTTCTGGTTGTTACATACCAAAGGATGGAATTGCGAGTCCTAGGATTTTCACATTTACACTAGCTTTAGCAGACATTGCCAAATCATTTTCTAAAGTGGGTTTTTTTTTTTTTTTAACCAATTTAAGGCTCCTGTCAGCCATATGAGAGTTCCAGTTACTCTATATTCTTACTAACAATTGATACTGTCTATGGTTTTCATTTTCACCATTAGTTGGAATTGCACAATAACTTGATTTCTTACTTCTCTGTTAACTAACAAAATTGACATATTTTTCACTGGCCATTCAGATGCATTTGTTTGTGAAGTGACTCCTGAATAAGCATGTGAGAATGACAGCAGAGATCATGTGACAAGGATCAACACTTGGTCATAATAAATATTGTTGGCCTTACACTGTAATAATGAAAGATTTATTAAAGACAAGAAGATTATGGAACATTTATGATAAAACTACAATGCAGGAGATGCCAGAGATGTGTGTTCAATCCCTGGGTTGAGAAGATCCCCGGAGAAGGAAATGGCAACCCACTCCAGTATTTTTGACTAGGAAAACCCATGCACAGAGGACCCTGGTGGGCTATGGTGCTTGGGGCTGCAAAGAGTTGGACATGACTGAGCATTCATGCATGTGTGATAAAACTAACATTAATATGGACTTCTCAATAATTATTGCAAATTTTACTCAAAATGACAGTTATTTAGACCCATAAGTTACATTCATTTGTTCAAAATGTCCAGATAACACTTCAAAAACTAACATATTAAGAAGAAAATACTGCTCTTAAAATCTATATATTTAAGAAATCATGTCCAAATGTCTAACTTTTAAAATCAAGATGTGGAAACTATACTAAATGGCAGGTTTGAGGAAAGATTTTGGTAACAGACAAGGAAACAGGGGGGAAGAAATCTAGTTTGTTCACATTCTTTACTGGTTATTCTGTTCTTGCTTGAGGAATTTCTCTAAATAATCTTCTACTTAAACTGTTCTCATATGAGCTTCTTGACAGCAAGTCTTTAGGAGTAAACAGACTTCACTCAGTCTCTCCCACTGAATGCAGCTAAGAAGCCTGGATGGAATCCTGGATGGATTACAGCAGAGCTATCTAAGGACACAAAAGAATAAGCAGGCAGTCCAGCCAGGGAACTGTGACTACCACCGAACCGGCAGTGAATTTCCTCTTCTTTATTTTCTCTGATATCTCCTGTCCTAGAACCAGGGACAGTGTGAAACCTGAAACTGGGGTCTGCACACTGGGAGTAATCATGAAGAACTTCTGAGGAAGCCCTTTCTTTCTGATTTGAGGAGAAGGAGGAGTCAGGGTCTCCTACAGAACAGAGAGTGGGGAAATAATCCCCTTGTTCTTGATTTTTGAATGATTTTTCATTCTACCTGAATAAGAGAGAAAAAACATTGTATTTTCATGTTTTTGCAAAAACAAAGAGGAGAGATAAACCAAAAACCAATGAAGTGACTCTCTACAAGGGGAAGGAAGACAGGATGAAGGGATAGGAGAGGGAGTCAACTGTTCCTTTTACGAATTTTACTTAGAAATCATATTAAAATTCCACACTAAAAAAAAGGTGCTCAAAAAGGATGCAGCAGGGAAAACTAAAAATGAATGATAACAAAAACAAATAAACCCAACTCTTTTCAAATTAATAAACTCAGTGAAGGGAGAAGAAAAAGAATTAATCTAAGTAAATTTGAATAGCATGGTTTGACCATATACGCTTACTATAAAGAAAAAAGAAAAAACTCTGCAAACAATCTTTAATGCTGTTTGTTGCAGTGGTATAGGTCTAGTAATTCAAATTCTTTGGTGTATATTTAAAGATTGAGCAAATGAGTATATAATATTGTGTTGGGAGCTAGGGTTCTCAGTGTGGAAAGAGGGAGATAAAAATATAAAACAGGGACCCTTCTCTCGTACACACACACACATTTCTACATTTCTAGCTCTAGTCATTGTTCTTATATATTTAAAATTTTTTTTAATTTATGAAATTGTATACTTTATTTATTTATTTTGGGGGGCTGCACCCCATGGCATGTGGGATCTTAGTTTCCCAACCATGGATTGAACCCAGGTCCTCCCAGTAAAAGTGTGTCCTAACCACCGGACCACTAGAGAATTCCCTCAGTCATTGGTTTTAAATACCATTTCCCCCTAAAAGGAGGCAGGGTTCACTGGAAAACTTAATGGCAGGTACGAAAAACACAAGATGAATTTATCATGTTGTGCCAGAAATTAAGCAAATGCTAAAAAAAAGAATACAGATAGACATTTCTAAGACATGGAAGCCAGTCTAAGGAGATTTTCACCGACCAAATCTGGGACTATTGAGAATTAAAACACAAAAGTAAGAACCAGAACTTATAACCTGCTGAATAAAATAAGAAACCATTAGTTTATATCAACAATAACAGAGGAAATGGAGGGCTCTTCCTAATATAACAACAGAATGTTAACTAATAAACAGAATGGAAAAATGGAACCAGAAAATACCATTTTTTGAGCCATCCCAGTAAAGACTGATTCAGGTATGAAATATCAATGAAACCTGAATTTAGGGGGTGGGGGAAGTTTGGTGAAAAAAGGGATATCACCTAATTGCAAATTATCTACCAACATATTACTTATGACAAAAAAATAGTACTTATACAACAGAGAAATCAGAAAATATCTTATGCATGTGAACAAAATTAACAGAACCAAAACAGGAATAAGGAACATTCTGCATCTCCAGGTATGTATTCTGAGAAAGACACATTATCACTTATTTATCATTTCAACCCAAATACATTACCTAGATCTAGACATGAAAGGGCTTTCCAGGTGGCATTAGGGGTAAAGAATCTGCCAGCCAATGCAGGAGACATAAGAGACATGGGTTTCAGGAGACGGGGTCAGGAAGATCCCCTGGAGGAAGGCATGGCAACCCACTCCAGTATTCTTACCTGGAGAGTCCCCATGGACAAACAAGCCTGGCGGGCTACAGTCCATGGGGTCGTAGACACATGAAAAACCCAAACTGAGAGACATTCTAGAAAATAACTGACATTCATCAAAAATATCAGTGGCATGAAAAACAAAGCAAAGCTGAGGAAACTATTCTAGATTATAGGAACTTATAAGCAATCATGGGCTTCCCTGGTGGCTCAGACACTAAAGAATCTGCCTGCAGTGCAGGAGATGCATGTTCGATCCCTGGGTCAGGAAGAGCCCCTGGGGAATGGAATGGCTACCCATTCCACTATTCTTGCCTGGAAAATCTCATAGACAAAGGAGCCTGGAGGGCTACAGTCCATGGAGTCACAAAGAATCAGACACAACTGAGTGACTAACACACACACATGCATAAGCAATGCTGGACTGGATTCTGTAGTGGAAAAAAATTGCCATGAACGACAGGATTGGGACATATGACAAAGTTGGAATGTAGACTGTAAATCTGATGAAAGTACTGGACCCAATGTTAAATTTTCTGAAGTTAATAATCTCACTTGAGGGATTCTTGTTCTTAGGAAGATGATATTCCTAAGAATATTAGGAAGAGGAGAATATTAGTAAGAGGATATTCTTGTTCTTAGGAAATAACACAGTGAAACACTACAGGAAAAGGAGTAAGATACATGCAATCTATTACCAAAGAGCTGAGAAAATTATATAGATATTTATCTATTTTATGGCATATTGGGGGTTTTGCTGGTTGCTCAGTGGTAAAAAATGCGCCTGCCAATACTGGGTATGATGATTTGATCCCTGGGTCAGAAAAGCCCCTGGAGAAGGAAATGGAAACCCACTCCATTATTCTTGCCTGGAGAATTTCAAGGACAAAGGAGCATGGCGGACTACAGTCCATGGAGTCACAAAGACTCAGACATGACTGAGCAACTAAACAACAGCAAGAGCATACTGGATGGAAAGATGAACGGGGGGATAACAGACAGACAGAGTAGTCACGGCAAGATGCTGGAACATGGCAAATCTGGGATAAAGGGTATATAAGAACTTTTGCACTATTTTTACCATTTTGAAATTATTTCAAAACAGAAAGTTGAAACAGTTCTCATTGTCTCTTCCTTTCCTGTCTCTCCATATCCATATTTATACCCTGGGTAACTTCAGTTCAGTTCAGTCGCTCAGTCATGTCTGACTCTTTGCGACCCCATGAATTGCAGCACACCAGGACTCCCTGTCCATCACCAACTCCCGGAGTTTACTCAAACTCATGCCCATCGAGTCGGTGATGCCATCCAGCCATCTCATCCTCTGTCGTCCCCTTCTCCTCCTGCCCCCAATCCCTCCCAGCAGCAGGGTCTTTTCCAACGAGTCAACTCTTCGCATGAGGTAGCCAAAGTATTGGAGTTTCAGCTTCATCATCAGTCCTTCCAATGAACACCCAGGACTGATCTCCTTTAGGATGGACTGGTTGGATCTCCTTGCAGTCCAAGGGACTCTCAAGAGTCTTCTCCAATACCACAGTTCAAAAGCATCAATTTTTCGGCGCTCAGCTTTCTTCACAGTCCAACTCTCACATCCATACATGACCACTGGAAAAACCACAGCCTTGACTAGACGGACCTTTGTTGGCAAAGTAATGTCTCTGCTTTTTAATATGCTATCTAGGTTGGTCATAACTTTCCTTCCAAGGAGTAAGCGTCTTTTAATTTCATGGCTGCAATCACCATCTACAGTGATTTTGGAGCCCCAAAAAATAAAAGTCTGACACTGTTTCCATTGTCTCCCCATCTATTTCCCATGAGGTGATGGGACCAGATGCCATGATCTTAGTTTTCCGAATGTTAAGCTTTAAGCCAACTTTTTCCCTCTCCTCTTTCACTTTCATCAAGAGGCTTTTTAGTTCCTCTTCACTTTCTGCCATAAGGGTGGTGTCATCTGCATATCTGAGGTTATTGATATTTCTCCCGGCAATTTTGATTCCTGCTTGTGCTTCCTCCAGCCCAGCATTTCTCATGATGTACTCTGCATATAAGTTAAACAAGCATGGTGACAATATACAGCCTTGACGGACTCCTTTTCCTATTTGCAATCAGTCTGTTGTTCCATGTCCAGTTCTACTTGTTGCTTCCTGACCTGCATACAGGTTTCTCAAGAGGCAGGTCAGGTGGTCTGGTATTCCCATCTCTTTCAGAATTTTCCTCAGTTTATTGTGATCCACATAGTCAAAGGCTTTGGCATAGTCAATAAAGCAGAAATAGATGTTTTTCTGGAACTCTCTTGCTTTTTAGATGATCCAGCGGATATTGGCAATTTAATCTCTGGTTCCTCGGCCTTTCCTAAAACCAGCTTGAACATCTGGAAGTTCTCGGTTCACATATTGCTGAAACCTGGCTTGGAGAATTTTGAGCATTACTTTACTAGCGTGTGAGATGAGTGCAATTGTGCAGTAGTTTGAGCATTCTTTGGGATTGCCTTTCTTTGGAATTGGAATGAAAACTGACCTTTTCCAGTCCTGTGGCCACTGCTGAGTTTTCCAAATTTGCTGGCATACTGAGTGCAGCACTTTCACAGCATCATCTTTCAAGATTTGAAATACCTCAACTGGAATTCCATCACATCCACTAGCTTTGTTCGTAGCGATGCTTTCTAAGGCCCACTTGACTTCACATTCCAGGATGTCTGGCTCTAGGTGAGTGATCACACCACTGTGATTATCTGGGTCGTGAAGATCTTTTTTGTACAGTTCTTCTGTGTATTCTTGCCACCTCTTCTTAATATCTTCTGCTTCTGTTAGGTCCATACCATTTCTGTCCTTTACTGAGCCCATTTTTGCATGAAATATTCCCTTGGTATCTCTAATTTTCTTGAAGAGATCTCTAGTCTTTCCCATTCTGTTGTTTTCCTCTATTTCTTTGCATTGATCACTGAGGAAGGCTTTCTTATCTCTCCTGGCTATTCTTTGGGACTCTGCATTCAAATGGGAATATCTTTCCTTTTCTCCTTTGCTTTTTGCTTCTCTTCTTTCACAGCTATTTGTAAGGCTTCCTCAGACAACCATTTTGCCTTTTTGCATTTCTTTTCCATGGGGATGGTCTTGCTTCCTGTCTCCTGTACAGTGTCACGAACCTCCGTCCATAGTTCATCAGGCTCTCTGTCTATCAGATCTAGTCTTGTAAATCTATTTCTCACTTCCACTGTATAGTCATAAGGGATTTGATTTAGGTCATACCTGAATGGTCTAGCTTAGAGATGTTTAAAAGAAAAAATAAAATAAAAGAGATCAGTTTACCAATTTACTTTTTATTATTCTCTCTCAATTTCATGATTTGCATAGCTTTGTCATTTTTGGCTTAGAAATTTAAAATGCTTCTCTTTATTTGCTTCTTAATAAGCACTCATCATTTTCCTCCAAGTATCATTTTTAATTTTCTTTTTTATAGAATTACAGTCATTTTCTTTAGTTTCTACTATTAAATTGTTTTTCCAATGCTTTCCTTGGCCCTATGCTACCTTAGAAAAGATATTTTCAAATTTCCAAGTGGCTAAGTACCATTTAAATACTGTTTTTACTGTTCATTTTACTATTCTAACTGTATCACATAATACTGTATTCTAACTGTATTCTAACTGTATTACTTAACAAGCTGCAATGTTCCACTCTTGCTTTTCCAAGTATGGCCCTGAGAAAAGGTTTTGGTGGTGGTGGTTGTTGTGTGTGTCTGTGTGTGTGTGTGAGAGAGAAAAGGGATTTACACAGACTTGAAACAAAAATATAAATGAAACAGAAAGAAGAACGAAAAACAGAAAACATGTACACTGTGTTGTCTATACTTGATCAACAATTTGCCCCACAAATGACACATCACAGAATTAAAAGCATTCATCAGTTCAGTTCAGTTCAGTCGCTCAGTCGTGTCCAACTCTGTGACCCCATGAACTGCAGCACACCAGGCCTCCCTGTCCATCACCAACTCCCAGAGTCCACCCAAACCCATGTCCATCGAGTCAGTGATGCCATCCAACCATCTCATCCTCTGTTGTCCCCTTCTCCTCCTGCCCTCAATCTTTCCCAGCAACAGGGTCTTTTCAAATGAGTCAGCTCTTCACATGGGAAGGAAGAAAAAAAGAATACCATTTTGAAGCATCCAACAAAAATACTACTTTCTTTTGTAGACCAAGCATGAACACACATGAAATCTTAAAGCCTAGCTTAATTACAGGCTCTTGGTATTAAGATCAATTCAGTCTCCTAAAAGGATATCCAAATGTTCTTAATGTTCTTAATGTATGCAAACAATGTGTTTACATTACAGTAAGAAAACTTAAGTCAGTTTGGTATAAGAGCAGCTCAAATAAAATAGAACAAAGAGAAGTCTGGCCTGCTACCAGGAAAAAATATATTTTTATTTGGAATCACTTTATTTGCATCCTTTGCTTTCTCCATTTTGAGATTTTCTGTTCTAGTTCTTTTGAGTAATTTCTTCAGACAGAACTACTACAAGGCCAAGACATGTGCCTTCTGTACTCAATCTGAATGTCTTAGTCAGACCCTGGAAAACTGGCTAACTATTTTTTTCTCTGTAACGTGTAGATGTAGTTCCACTTTCCAAACTTTACAACTAACTTACATGCTGATCTGAGTCTCTCCTCTTTATAAACAAACTATTCTATCTTGACTCTTTTCTTTATTCTTGAGATTCAGACAATTCATCTACCTATGACTGTCTTAGTTTGTACCCTTTTAAACTTGGTAAAGCCATTTCACTCTGAAAACTTAGGTCTTTTTTCAGCTCAGGAAAGTTTATTTTCAATTCTCTCTTCAATTTTTACATTTTCCTAATTCTATTTCCATAATTCCATTTTCATACTCCAGAAAAGAGACTATTGTTGGTCACATATTTTTTTCCCCTGATCTTTCCTCTATCAATATGTATCTCACATTTAGTTTGTTGTAGTTTATTGAACTTGGTCACCCTCCTTCAAGGGGCTGTGTATCCTCGAATATTTTGTGCTCTCTTTCAGGTCAGGCTTATTGGGGCTAGCAGGCAGTGAAAGGTAAGGGAATGAACACCCTTGGCTCTGGGGTTTCTCAAACTATGAGAAAGGTGAGACCTCTCCCTTCAGCCTGGAGGAGATATAATCAGACAAATAAGTACTGGTGTCCATCTCTGTCAGGCTCTCCTAGGGTGATCAGGCCCAGCTCTTGCTTCTCTACAGCTGAGGGGATCTGCTCTTGACTCGGCTGGCTCAATCCATGGTGAACATCTATAGCATCCTCAACAGCCTCTAGTATATTCACCAGTAACATTCTGTTGGTGTCCTCTACGGGCCCTTTGTCTGCCGAGTCTCCTTGATAGCTCAAGGCTTCATTTATGGCTGGGCAGGCTCCACTCCAGCTGCAACCATATTTATCTTACTGTTTGTCATCCCAGCAGGAAGCAAGAGGGATGCAAGACCATGAACAAAGACACTAGTCACTAGGAATAACATACAACCATTCACCACCACCTAATTAGTTCCTAGAGGACAGAATGTTTATCTCATCTTCTCTAATGAGAGAGGCTATTATCTCTCTTGGGAAGATACCCAGAGAGAAGAAATCAGTTTTACTTTATTTCTAGTAAACAAGAGTCCTGGGTAACTTTCAATGTATGCTCAGAGTCTGATGGGGATTTCCTGGAGCATGCAGATGTGACATGTAGCAATTAAAAATGAAACTGCTAGGGAAAAGATGTCTCCTGACCCACATCACTGGAGGACAACAGAGATGGGAACTGTCTCAGTTGTAGAAAAGAAATAGTGCATTCTTTCAGTTCCTTAAATGGCCCATGCTCCTCTCTCCTCAGGGCCTTCTTCACTGGTCTTCTCTGCTTGGGCTGCTCCTTGACCAGCTGCCTCCCTCATCTGTCCAATCACTCCTGTTCCTCCTTCAGGGCTCAGCTGAAATATCACTTCTTTAAAGAAGCCTTCTGAGTCCCCATACCAGGCAAAGCCCTCCGTTTAGAAAAGGATCATTGATTCTATTTATACTTCTCCTTCCTGGTATTTTTTTTTTCTCTGACACATTGTCTTATTTTATTCAAATAGCAGTCTGCTCACACATGGTCCAAGAACACTTGAATAATAAAGCAAATATAATCACATGTTAAAAATTGGTCTTCAAACATCATAGCCAATGATGCCACACTTGCCTATGATCTCACCAAAATAAAACCACATCCACACCTCAGTGGCCACCAAACCATTCAGTTAGAGCGTCCTTAACAGTGGGCTGTTTGAAGCTACCGGTTTTAGCACTGTTGATAATTTTTTTCAAGCTCTGAATTGCTGTAGGGATCTCAGCAGGGGTTGGAGGAACCAGCTCAACCTTGGCTTAGTACCAAAACATGGCCAATCGAGGCTTCGAGTAAGTCACAGCAGCGTTGACCAGCACTGGGGCCTTCTCCGCGAGGTTACGGACAAACTGGGCCATGGTCCTAGGACGGAGAGCCCGTTGCCCCGACTGGCCGGCTGAATGTCACCCGCCCGGAAGGTATACTTCTCCTTCCTGGTATTGAACACTATTTTTTTGGTTGTTTTTTCCCCAAATTATTCATTTAATATACATCTTTCCTAGACTACACCTTTCCTAGACTTTCCTAGACTATGACCTTCATGAAGGCAAGAAGTATCTGTCTTACTCCTAGGTGTCTCCTAGCATGGAGTTCTGGGCTTGTACTTAGCACTCAATTACTTGTTAAGTGAATAAAAGCAGGAAGACATAAACATATTTCTAAGATTGATATACCAAAATAGAACAAAGAGTGATGGGGAGCAGAGATGGACCAGAGGAGAAGGAAAAAGAGATGATCCCACAGACTCAAATGGGGCAGTGAACAAAAGGAGTAAGGGGGGAAAGTGAGAGAGAACTGGCCTGTGTAAAAAGATTAAGAAAATAAATCTAAAAAATGAAGATAGAACTGGCTTAGAAGAGCTTTTACACCTAAGCCTGAGTGTTCAACCCAGAAAAGGGGTAGAAGGAAGCCACCATTCAGAGTGGAACAAATCCAGAACATCACACAGAGACATAAAGGCTCAGAATACACATCTCCAAGGAAATGACCAGGTTATTTAGGCTCTGATACACTGCATTTCTCCTGAACATAATTCAGTTATTTTTTTTAATGTTACAGTGAATTCTCAGAATAGAAAGAGATACATTAAAATAAAGGTCAACTTTTTGCATGAATTTCAGACAGGTATATACCAGTAATTTAATAAATACCACTGAGTAGCTCTGTCAATGATAAAACTTTTAAAGTAAATAATTCAACTCTGAATTCTCTCTCTCTTCAATCAGACCAAAGGTTTCTTGTTTCCTGCCAGAGATGGGACTGGCCTTTGGGGGGCTCCTTATGCCTCTACTGGAAACACATCACTTTTCTAGGAAACACATTTTGCTCCATCTCCCAGAAAATAGTCTTCATCATTTGAGAGTCACAGTGACTGAGCCTCAAGCCAGCAAAGCAGCAGAAATGATTTCCACTGGCAACGTGTACATGCTGTCATAAGAAACTAGGGAATGATTTTTTTAAAATGAGGAATGTGAAGTTATTCTGCTTTTCCATTGCATCTTTTAGGAAGGAGCAAAATTAATAAAAGGAACAACTAAAAAAGAAAAAATATTGATATGTAACCTATACTTTCTATTTATTTTTTCCTTGTTTTTTGTTTGGTCGCACTGTGCAGCTTGTGAGATCTTAGTTCTCTAACCAAGAAGTGAACCCTAACCCTTGGCAGTGCAAGTGCAGAGGCTTACCTACTGGACCTCCAGAGAATTTCCCATATTTTCTATTTCTGGTAAGTCTGAGTTGACTTAAAAACACTTAAAATTTGAAAGTAGTACATTTAAAGAAGAGATTTTAAGTGATAAAAACTTTTCAAGTAAACATTTGTTTTTTGGTAGCAAATATCTTAAGCTTGTAACACAGTTTCAGGTTTATAGAGAAAGAGAAAGAAAGAAAGGAAGAAGCAGAGATTGGTATTTTCTTCCAGATTGTTTGTTTTCTGCCAACAGAACTACTTTTGTCTTTAAACAAAATCAGCTTAGTTCAAATCAACAAAGTAAAAAGCCAGACCCTCTCAAAATCTAATTTTTAAAATTTTATAAAATTTAATATAATAAAATGTAATATACAGGCTGTTCATGGTTCACAATAGCCAAAAAGTAGAAACAACCCAGATGCCCATCAACTGATGAGTGGATAAACTGTGGCACATGCATATAATGGAAAATTAATCAGCAATAAAAAGAAATGAAGTAATGATACATGCTAAAATATGGGTGAGTAAAAGATGCCAGTTATAACAGACCACATATTGTTTGATTCCATCCATATGAAATTTCCAGAATACACAAATCTATTGAGACAGAAAGTAGATTAACAGTAGCTTAGGGCTGGGGGGTAGGGTGTGAAATGGGGAATCACCACCAATGGGTATGGGGGTTTCTTTCAGGGAGAACAAAGAAGTTCTAAATTTAGATTGTGGTGCAGATATAAAGATCAGACTTGTGGTTGCCAAGAGGGAGCAGGGGAAAAGAGAGAGAGGGCTGGGAATTTGGAGTTGGTAGATGTAAACTATGACATTTAGAATGGATAAACAACAAAGTCCTACTGTATAGCACAGGGAACTATCTCCAGTCTCCTGAGATAAATCATAATGGAAAAGAATGTTAAAAGAAAGAATGATGTACATATGTGTAAAAAGAAGTCACTTTGCTGTGCTAGCCCAGAGACTGGCACAACAATGTAAATCACTATACTTCAATCCCACCAGGCTCCTCTGTCCATGGAATTATCCAGGTAAGAATACTGGAATAGGTTGCCATTTCAATCTTCTCCAGGGGATTTTTCCAACCCAGGGATCGAACCTACATCTCCTGCATTGGCAGGGGGGTTCTTTACCACTGAATCACCTGTATACTCCAATATAAAGTAAAAATTAAAACAAACAAAAAAACAAGAGGCAGGAGAAGAAAAAAAAAAAAACAAGAGGCTGATGGAACCAGGGCCATATTCTTATCCATGACACTGCATAGCTCCTCCACAGTAGGTCATGACACTATTCACAACACTGAGAATATTATAAAGGCAACTTAAACTATTCTAAACAAAGAAATCAAAGACTTCTGAGCAGCCAGGGAAAAACAGGAGCATATTTTAAGTGGATAGAAGGAGAATAAAAGGAGGGCTCTCCAGGGAAAGCCAGGACAGGTCACAACTAGAAGGGAGAGGAGGTTTCTAGAGATCACTGAAATCCAACTTTGCAGACTCAGAATTTTGATTAGACACAGTCACAGACTAACTAGACGGTGAAGAACAAAGATGACAGATAACAAATGCATCACAAAATAGTGGCTCTATCCATGGAATTCTCCAGGCAAGAATATCACAGTGGGTAGCCATTTCCTTCTCCAGGGGATCTTCCCAACCCCGGGATCAAACCCGGGTCTCCTGCATTTACCATTTGAGCCATCAGGGAGGCCCATATTTTCTTCTAGCATGTGTAATTTTATTTTGAGTTTCGTTCAAACAATCCATTCATTCCCTGCTGATTAGATCATGCGGTTGTCTTGAGTGAGGACTGGCCTATCTATGAAAGCCATTTAGAAGACAACTTACCTAACTGCTGAGCCCACGCTATGGCAGTGCCTGTGTCCCCCGCGTTGCCTTCAGCTAAGCACACCACTTCTTGTCCGATCTTCCACCCAATTAATGGATAAAAGCCTTGAGAACAAATAAACAATATATGTCACATAATGAAGAGTGAATTCATCACAGAGGTGTCTGCAGTGGAGCAACCTGATTATCTCAAAAACTAGCACCATGCCTGTGGAGACAGACTGCCTGAGTTCAAATCCCAGCCCTGTCTCATTTTCTAGGCGTGGTTTTACAAGTTTCTAACTTCCTAGCTTCAGTTTCCTTGACTATAAAACAGCCTACCTCAGAGAGCTCCTGTGAGAATAAACGGAGTTAATACAGAAAAAGAATTAGTGCCTGGCATAGAATATGAACAATAAATATTAGCTTTTATTAGCTACAAGCATATCTATGTCTCTAGAAACACAGAAACATTTTAATTGAGAAAGTAATGGTTATTACAAGATTTGTTTGTTAGAGAACTAACCATGTTATTGCATTTATCTGCAGTTTCTAAATAGAAACAATGATCATTTTCCTTTTTTATTTCACTTAATTTTTATAAAGATTATTTTTCTAGCTTTCATTTTCCCAATTAAGGGAAAATGAAGAACAGTAGGGAGGATGAAAGACAGGAAAAAGATTTTAAAATTCACCTCTAAGTAACCATCTTAGAGGACCAGGGCTCAGACTAAAAGCCCCAAGTGCTCCCAAGTGTAGTTACACAACCTATATTTCTTGGATTCTGCATTCCAGGATTTCTTCGATTAGGGAGAACAAATTCTTAGCAGTTGTTATTAAAATCCTAAATATACAGGAGTTTCCACTCCTGTATTCTTGTCTAAAGAATTCCATGGACAGAAGAGCCTAGCAGGCTACAGTCCATATAGTCACAAAGAGTAGGACATGACTGAGTGACTAACACACTCCCTGGTAGTTCAGTGGTTAAGACTCCATGCTTTCACCACAGGGGCTAGGGGGTTCCATCCCTGGTCAGGGAACTATTAATAAGATCCCGCATGCCACACAGTGAGCCAAAAAACAGATTAGAATGAAACCCTGAATACACATGCATCACTAGTTGAGAAGTACCGACCCCAAAAATATTCACGAAAAGAATAAATCCCAACACATGAAAGAAACTTTAGAGACCTAGAAAGATGATTTAAATAAATATAAAAAGTGTTAAAGGTAAATCTTTGAAAAACTGACCAAAATATCCTAATCTTTCTGAATTTTTCCATAAAATCCTCGTTATTTTTTAGTGCTTTTAATTAATAGAAAAAAAGCAAATTTGGTATTGACTATCTCGAAGAAGAATAATGAAAAATATCAGAGAATATCCTTAATATAAAATAGGAAAGTAGTGTCACAAAAGTTGAGTGGAAAAAAAGTGATATTTCATTAACAAATAAGATAAATTCTAACTCCTTACCTCCAACACTCTGTTGAGGCTTATTTCCAGTATTAATATCCAAAAATGTCCCAGTCCCCATGGTTAACTTCACATCTCCCGTCTGAAAGCAACATTCTCCAAACATGGCTGATTGCTGGTCAGCGACCTGCCAAAGACAAACAAATATAAGATCTTTTTGCCTTTAGCAGTGTTCCATTTCACTGTATCCTACTGTCTTACTCACTACAGTCTCATGGTTCAATATTTTCTTTCCTTTTTTTCTTTTTCCTTTAAACAAACTCCCTGGTGAGAACATAGCAACAACTATATAACAGGAGTCTCCCTAGGACTATAACATTATGTGCAAGACTAGCATGTCTCGGGAATTTTTAGTGGGCAATCTACTTGACCACTCTGAAGGATCATAAGAATAATCTTAATAACAAAAGTCAGAATAAAATATGTGCAGAAAAAACAGCTAAGGTTGGTCATTTGCAACTTGCAAGCACCTTCATTCATTAGTCAAAATAACAGACCACACAAATTTCCCTTTTAAGAAGTAGCATAGATGAATAAGTAGATGTAGGTTAAAACCATATATTTCCCAACCATACATTTTTGTTAAAAAGAAAAATTATAACTTTTTTTTTTTGGTCACAACACACGGCTTGTGGGATCTCAGTCCCCTCATCAGGAATTGAACCCCAGCCATGACAGTGAAAGTGTCAAACCCTAAGTACCAGGTCACCAGGGAACTCCCTATAACATTTTGCTAATGTAACTACATGCAGATATATTTAATATATGTACACAGCAATATTTTCAGAACCAAAACTCACATGAAGAATGCTTTCTCACTAATCAATAAGTTTTCTAGCCATACCTTAATCTAAACCTGAGCCTACTCCGAGTTAAATAAGACTGATCTTCTCCAAGGAACTTGTAATTTGAGAATTAAATTCCCCTCCCCTCACTTGACTCCTCCACCTACTGGAGTGATTGTCTATCTAGGGTCAGATGTTCTATACCTCCTTCTTAAACTGCTACAGGAAATTAAAAGCAAGGCCTGAGTCTCTATAGTCAAGAAAGAAACCTCAGGGACTTTATTGGTGGTCCAGTGGCTATGACTATGCTCGCAATGCAGTGGGCCTGGGTTTGATCCCTAATCAGGAAACTAGATCCCACATGTTACAACTAAGAGTTCACATGCCACAACTAAAGATCCCGCATGTATCAGCTAAGATCTGGCACAGCCAGATTAATTAATTAATTGCTAAAAAGAAACAAAGAAACCTCAAAAACCAGAAACAGCTAATTTTTCACTCATCCACAGATTCTTTACTGTCTCAGTAGACGAAGGGTTTTATAAAATGTAAATACACTTTAAAAAATAATAAAAAATAAAATGCAAATATTTGTCTTCTTTATTTTAATTGCCCTCTCACAGTTTCTCATTATATTGAATATAAATTAAGCATTGGCCCTATCACTGCTTTCTATCTCAGAATATCAAATATAAACCACATATTACTCAGAATACATTTTCTAAAAATTTAACATAGTACTTTTCTGAAAAATGACATATATAGAAGTCAGGAAAAGTTATAAAGAATTTCCATGATAGAACACTAGCCCATCGGTCCCCTTTGCAGAAAACAGAATCCTTCTGATTATATTCAGGGCCCTTTAACTTAAAAAGAAAAAAGACACTCTATTATGCAAGGATGTTTGTGTTTCTTAAACTAAACCCAACTATTCACAGATATTCATTTAGTTTATACTATACAAGGAAAAACCTCAAGTTTTCTACTTACCAAGGCCACTATTGGTATAGGCACACCAAATATCTCTTCATCTACTGATCCAAAATTGTGGCTTCAAATAAAATAGATTAAAAAGTAAGTTACAGCTCTAGAAATATTAATTCTAAAATTAAGCATAGCCCAAAAGTTACATAATGAACGTACAAGCACCTTGGAGGTGTAATAATGATAAAATGCTTTTCCCCACAAAGGCAAGGTGAATTCAGGGACAATTTTGCTGGTTTCTATATCTGATTTTCATTATTACCTCGTATCCTTCACAGGAGGCAGGAGAGACAGCGGGATTGAAAGCAGGGAGGTAATGATCTTGCTCCAACACATCTGGGCATAAAAATATGTCATCAGAATTCTAGCTAAATTACACAAAAATTGGTGATTCAAAAAGAAGGGGAAAAAATTTCACCTCATATGGATCAAAAAGTCCAGTTGTGCTGGCATTTGAAAAATCCGTGGCAAATTCAGAACCTAAATTTACATTGGAAATGATCTATTTATTATCAGGTAATGTCAATCTACACCCATATCCTTAGCAGTCTCAACCTTGCCTGCTCTCAAATTCATTTCAAATGCGCATTTCCAGTGCAAAGTCTCCAAAGTAACTTCCTGTTTAACGCCTTTAGGCACATTGTCAGATCATGATTCCTAGTTTAAAGATGAGGAAAGGGGCTCAGAGAAGCAATGCGATTACCTACAGCTATACATACTCTAGGTATAGTTGCAAAGAAGCAGATTCGGTATTGAACTCAAGTCTTACCAGGGTTCTCAGTCTTACGTTTGAGGTGTCATCACAATTTAAAAATCACTTTTCTCTTAGAAAATAGCTGAAATTAATCTAGCTTTACTGTAACAGGAAGTTACTAGGGTCCCAAAAGAAAACAGGATGTCTGGGATATGGGGGAAAAAGTTTAAAACTTTCACTTAAGATGAATGATTTCTATCGGTCAAATTCCAGTTTCTTGAGCAGATCTATCAAATCACCTTTACCTTTTGTGAGCTTATGTAACAGCCAGGTATCAACAGTCCCAAAGCAGCAATTTTCTTCTTCCACTGCCTTTCGCACCTTGAAAACACAACAGCACATGATCAGTTCTGTTAGGTAGTTAGAATAGGAAACAGGGGTCCAAAATGGCGGTGCCTAAAAGACAAGGAAGGGAAAAGCCTGCGAAAATAGAACAGAGGAAGGTCAAAGGAAGGTCGGAGGACCGGAGTGAGGACTTCAGGTAGACCAAACAGCACTCCTGGGTAGCCCAATTTGCATAGGGTAGGCCCAGGGGGAGGGAAAAACTTATAAAGAGAGGAACCAAAGGGCTCTCCCCCCGCCCCCCACCATATGCGTGCGCTCTCTCTCTTTCTCTCTCTCTCTCTCCCACGTGCTGGCACACTCCCCCACTCTCTTCTCCTAGTGTCTTTGGGTTGGCATGCCCTCACGCTTCGAGGATGGATTCTCCCGCTATCTTCTAAATAAAATAGAGCTGTAACTGATTTGTCTAAGAGCTATAACACAGTTTGTCCAAGACCCAAGAGCTGTGATGCACCCAGGACTTTAATGTCCATTGCTCCAAATCTTTGTTGTGACAAGACAGAACCGAGGAGCATACACTCACCTGACAGTTCAAAAAGGATAAATTATTAAGTGCATGATCAAGTGCCAATCACTAAACACAGTATCATCCCATTTTTTATAAAAATTAATATATAGAGAAATAATTTCTAGAATTGACCCTCAACAATTCTAAGCAATTACTATAGAGTACAAAAGGCTTTAGTTTTACACTAAGTATGCTTACTTTTGTGATGAAGGAAAAGTGTATCTATTTTTTAGTTTACATATACAAATATGTCTAAATATAGAAAGTCTAAAATGGGATATAGCACAATAAAGCTCACATGTCAAATCAAACCAGTTGCCTGTTTCTGTATCACAAGTTAAGAATGCTTTTATAATTTTATAATGGTTAAAAAAAACAAAAAGAATACTTTGTGACACATAAAACATGAAATTCAACTTTTCATTTCCTTAAAGTTTTACCAGACACAGAACACAGCCACACTCCTTTCTTTATATATTATTTATGACTACTTTCATGCTAGAGTGGTGGACTCGTTGTGAGGGAATCCTCATGATCTCTGAAAGTCTAAAATATTACTTACTTGGCACATCACAGAAGAAATCTGCCAAAGCAAAAAAAAGAATCAAAACCTCCTTAAACTAGCTAACAGAGAAACTGCCATGCTTGTAAAGATATCGTTAACTTACTGGAAAACAATTCCCCGAATCCTACTTGATTATCTCTGCAACTCTTATTTGTCCTTTAGGACAAGCATTTCCTGGATGTGCCCAACCCAGCATTCAAGGACATCTTCCATACAGTCATTATCTCACAACACCATCCATTCCCTAAGCTCCTTAAGAGCAGGAACTAGGTTACATTTATAACTCCAACACCTAGGAACATCCCTTTCAAATAACAGATGTTAAAAAAAAAAAAAAAAACTTGCTAAATAAATGAGGTAAAAAAACAACAAATGAACACATTTAAGAATGAATTGTACTTTAATAGTAGAAGGGATCAATAAAAGAAGATGAATGGCATAAGTTTTAAAAAGAGAAGCCATCTGTAGATTCCTTATAACAAGTATTTTGAAGAGTCAGGTATAATACCACTTAAATATGGAGTGTGTACATGCATGCTAGGCTGCTTCAGTGGTGTCCAACTCTTCGCAACCCCTTAGGCTGTAGCCCCCCGGGTTCTTCTGTCCATGGGATTCTCCAGGCAAGAACATGGAGTGGGTTGCCATGCCCTCCCCCAGGGGATCTTCCAGACTCAGTGACTGAACCTGTATCTCCTGTGACTCCTACCCTGCAGGCGGATTCTCTACCGCTGAGCCACCTGGGAAACCCTAAATATGGAGTACTTAAAGTAAAATAATGATATTTCAAACTTTAAATCTAGAAATTGTGATTCTACAATTTGTTTCGAATTAGATGAAGGTTCACCTGCATCTTTCTTTTTTGCCATGCCATGTGTCATGATCCTAGTTCCCTGACCAGGGACTGAATCTGTGCCCCTGGCACTGGGAGTGCAGTCCTAACCACTAGACCAACAGGCAAGTCTCCAAAGGTTAGTCTGCATTTCAGCGAGTAGCAACAATGCCCACCAGGTAGTAAACTCACTTGTTCATTTAAAAACTACTTCAGGGCCAGCCCCTCTGATAGGCAGTAGGTCCTCATGAGGTTACCGAGGGACAGAGTGGTATCAGGGCTTCCTAAAGCAGGAGGACCAAGAGCAATCCTCTTTACATTGGGTTAAGACTCCAAATGACTCTACTCTAGGAGTAGGGGTAAACTAAAAGCTTCTTACAGGAACTCCATCTCAGCTTTGAATCATTTCAATCAAGCTGGATTTAGAAAAGGTGAGGAACCAGAGATCAAATTGCCAACATCCTCTGGATCACAGAAAAAGCAAGAGAATTCCAGAAAAATATCTACTTACGCTTCATTGACTACGCTAAAGCCTTTGACTGTGTGGATCGCAACAAACTGTGGAAAATTCTTAAAGCGATAAGAATACCAGACCATCATATCTACCTCCTGAGAAACCTGTGTGCAGGTCAAGAAGCAACAGTTAGAACCAGACGTGAAACAATGGAGAAAGGAGTACGTCAAGGCTGTATATTGTCACCCTGCAATCAAACCAGTCAATCCTAAAGGAAATCAACCCTGATATTCATTAGAAGGACTGATGCTGAAGCTAAAGCTCCAATACTTTGGCCACCTGATGCGAAGAGCTGATTCATTGGAAAAGACCCTGATGCTGGGAAAGACTGAAAGCAGGAGGAAAAGGGGCAACAGAGGCTGAGATAGTTGGACAGCATCACCTACTCAGTGGACATGAGTTTGAGCAAATCTGGGAGATGGTGAAGGACAGGGAAGCCTGGTGTACTGCAGCCCACGGCATCACAAGGAGTCAGACATGACTTAGTGACTGAATAATAACAAAGTAATCAGGCATATGAGGAAACAGTAGAACATTACGGCAGGGGTAGCTGGTGAGGGTGGGAAGGAGAAAGAAACAAACCATAGGAGTTACAGATACTAGCCATGGACTTTTAAAATACCATGCTGATTTGGGGCATGAGGGTGGAAAGAAATCCTAAAACTAAAAAACTAAGAACTTAAGGGTTGGGTTTTAATAATAGTGTATTAGAAACAAAGAAATAATAAAAGAGTTGGAAGACAGGTTAGATGAAAATACTCAAAATAAGGCCCATAGAGACCAAAGAATGGAAAATATATAATAAAGAGGAGGAGTCAAAAAGGATTTAGTCAAAAGATCTAACATACATGTAAGCAGACTTTTAGAAGGAGAATGGAGCAGAAATTTACACTTGAAGATAACAGTTGATAAGTTTTCCAAATCAACAAGATATCAAGCAATGAATTTAAAACATCCTACAAGGCCCAAGCTTCCCAGGTGGTACTAGTGGTAAAGGACCCGCCTGCCAATGCAGGCGATGTAAGAGACATGAGTTCCAGCCCTGGGTTGGGAAGATCCTCTGGAGAAGAGAATGGTAACCCACTTCAGTATTCTTGCCTGGAGAATCCCATGAACAGAGGAGCCTGGTGGGCTATAGTCCATGGGGTCAGACATGGTCGAATATGACTGAAGCAACTCAGCACGCATGCACACATGAGGCCCAAGCAGGTTCTGCACTGAGATAAGTGCAGAAAATGTGTTTGATAAAGTCAGCATCCACACATAACAAAACATCTTAGCAAACAGGAAAAGGAGAGTATTTCCTTAGATTTGATAAAAAATATCTAAAGAAAACCTATCATAGATTCATACTAAATGGTGAAATGTTGAAAGCTTTTGTTTCAAGATCAGGATGAGAAAAGGATCTTTGCAGTCATCCTTTCTAGTCAATATATCCTGCAGGTCCGTATCAACATAAAGAATAAGAAATAAAAGTAGAGTCATATTTCTGTATCACATGTTACCAGGAAATTGTAAATTAAACCAATGAGATACTACTTCACAACTATTATGTGTTAGTCACTCAGTCATGTCCAACTCTTTGCAACCCCATGAACTGTGAAAGCGAAAGTGAATCCCTCAGTCGTGTCTGACTCTTTGACTCTTTGCTACCCCACGGACTGTAGCCTACCAGGCTCCTCCATTCATGGAATTCTCCAGGAAAGAGTACTGGAGTGGGTTGCCATTTCCTTCTCCAGAGGATCTTTCCAACCCAGGGATTGAACCCAGGTCTCCCGCTTTGCAGGCAGACGCTTTACCATCTGAGCCACCAGGGAAGCCCATGGACTGTAGCCCACCAGATTCCTCTGTCATGGGATTCTCCAGGCAAGAATAGTGGAGTGGGTTGCCATTTCCTTCTCCACTTCACAAACTCACAACTATTAGAATAGCTAAAATCCAAAGTACTGACATCAAACGTAGCAAGGATATGAAGCAACTCCCATTCACCATAGGGATGAATGCAAAATGGTAGAACCACTTTGGAAGACAATTTGGCAGTTTCTTAACAAATTTAAAACATACTCTTACCTTATCATCCAGCAATTGCATACCTAGGTATTTACCCAAATGAGGTGAAAATTTATGTTCATATAAAATCTGCACAGTGAAACCACTGTGAATGATACTGTAATTGTAGATATATCACAATAATACTTTATAATAATGTGTCACTATTAATTAATCAATTGTAACATGCAGCATAATGAATGCAAAATGTTAATAATAGGAAAACTGTATTGGGGGAATATAGAAACTCTGTACTTTCTGCTCAAGGTTTCTGTAAACCTAAAACTCCTCTGAAATTAAAATGTATTAATTTCTTAAAGGACAAATGATTTATTCAGCTTGCATATATCTTCTTGAATCAGTCTGAGTAGTTTGTGCATTTTAAGAAATTTCCCCTTTTATTCAAGTTATCTAATTTGCTGGCATACACTTGTTCATAGTATTGTCTAATGCTTTTCACTTCAGTGAAGCTGGAATTAATATTAACTTTTTCATTCATAATTTTAGTTATCTGGATCTTCTTTTTTTTTTTTTCTTTTTCTTTGTCAGTCTAGCTAATCTTTTCAAACCAACTTTTGATTCTGTTGATTTTTTACAACTGTTTTTCTATTCTTTATTTGAACAGTTTTCACTCTAGTCTTTATATTACTTTCCTTCTGCTTGTTTGAGTTTAGTTTGCTCATTTTTTTTTCAGTGTCTTAAGATAGAATATTAGATTTGTTTTAATGTAGTCTCTCTATGTAATATAGTCTTAATCAATATTTCCCTGTAAACACTATTCTTGCTACATCACATTTTGGTATACTATGTTTTCATTCATTTTCATTCATCTCAAAATATTTTCTAATTTTTCTTGGGATTTCTTTTTTTAACCGATTATTTAAATTGCTTTGTTTAATTTCCACATAGTTTTGAACTTCCCAACTTCCTATTATTTATTTCAAATTTCATTCCTTTGTAGTCATAGAAATACTTTGTATAATTTCTGTACTGAGACTGTATTATGGTGTAGAATATAGTCTATCCTAGAGAAGCTTCCATACACACGTAAGAAGAATGTATATCCTGTTATTATTAGTTTTCTATAAAAGTCTATTAGGTCTAGTTAGTTTATGCTATTGTTCAAGTTTTCTGTTTCTTTATTAATCTTCTCTCCAGCTGTTCTACCAATTATTGAAGTGGGGTACTGACATCTCCAACTACCACTGATGGGAATTGTTTATTTTCCCTTTTGGTTCTGCCAGTTTTTGTTCCTGTATTTTAGAACACTGTTATTAGGTGCATACAAGTTTGTAACTGTTGTATATTTCCGATGGATTGACTTATTATTATAAAATGCTCTTCTTTATCTTTAGTAAAATTTTTGTTTGTTTTTAAAGTCTGTTTTATCTAATATTAGCATAGTCACTTAGCTTATGGCTGCTGTTTACATGGACATCTTTTCTATCCATTGACTTTTTAAAAAAATACTTCACTGAGGTATAGCTGATTCACATTGTTGTATAAATTTCTGCTATATAGCAGAATGATTCAATTATATATATATATACTTTTTCATATTTTTTCCATTATAGTTTATCACAGAATATTGATTGTAGCTCTGTGTGCTACAGAGTAAGTCCTTGTCATCCTATATATTCATCAGCTAATCTCAGACTCTCAATTTGCATCAGCTAATCTCAGACTCAATCTTTCCCTCAACAACTCCCTCTGGCCCTTGGTAATCATGTCTGTCTTCTATATGTCTGTGAGTCTGTTCTGCATAGTAGATTCCATCCATTTACTCTTTTATTTAAGCATCATTTTGACTCATTTATTAGACTTTTGCATTTTCTTTTTTTGGGAGGGGCATGCTGATCAGGGACTGAATCTGGACCCCAGAAGTGAAAGCCTAGAACTCTAACGCACTCTAGACCACAAGGGAACTCCCCATTTAATCTTAACTGATCTGTTTTTTTGGTCTGAAGTATGTCTCCTGTAACATAGCACACAGTTTGATTTCATTTTTTTAATCTAGTCTAAAGCCACAATGAAATATCACCACCCCACCCACCAAAATGGCTAAAATTAAAGACTGATAATATCAATTATGATGGTAAATGAAATTATAAACTCTCTTATTCACTGCTCAGGGGTGTGTAAACTGACAAAAAGTGGAAAAACGTTTGATATTATCCACTAAAGGTGAAAATATATATACACCTTTATGCCCTAAAAAATTCCATTCCCATGTATAGATGCAATAGAAATACATTTACAGCAATAGAAATACACAGCATTATTCATAATGGCCCCAGACTGGAAATAACACAAATGTAGGTGAACAGAATGGATACATACACCATGGTAAAATCATATGCTGAACACTAAACAGAAATGAGAATATAAGAAAATTAATTTACACACAATGTGGGTATATTTCACAAATATAACGCTAAGCAAAAGGAGTCAGACACAAAAGAATAAACACTGTATGAATCCATTTACAAAGTTCGAAAATATCCCAGCAAAGAAAGCTAAGTGTAGTGCCGAGGAATAAACACGTAAGTTACAAAAATGGAAAGAAAATGTAACACACAGTGCCACAGTGTTCTATTTCTTGATTCAAGTAGTATTAAACAGATGTTTGCTCCACAAAATATCACTGAGTGGTAGGTACATTTTAGTTCATTTACTTTTCTATATGTGACATGATTCACCATAAAAATGGTTTAAAGAAATATTGAGTAAAGATTCCTTGTCTTCCAACCCAATGTGGTAGACACAATTTTCCCTCAAATAATCAAATTAATATCCTTATTCTTTCCATTTTTTTCATCCCTCAAACACACACACACACACAATCTTTCCTTACCTCAGTCAGGTTCTGCAAAATCCAGGCCAATCTCAAAGAAACATGCTGAGTTGTGAAAGTGAACAAACTGGCTGCTAGAAATTGTTTACTTCTAGTGAAAAAGTGCAGTATTCGGCAGGAACTGTGTATGAGCTATTTTTTTAAAAAAAGATATTTTAGAAAAATGTGTTTAGTGGCGTTTGATGTTTCTATATCAATTCTATATACATGCAAACAAACTCAACAGCAAACAACTTCTTTAACTCTTTCTATAGTGTCCTCAGCACATAGGAAATCAAGCAAAGCACCCTGAGAGGACAATTTGCAGTCTAAAATATGAAACGTGACACACCATGAATATCTTTAAAACATTAGAGGCTCAAGTACTTACAAAAACCTTTTAAAAAATAGTTTAAAAAATAGTTATTTTTTACCTCTTTACCTATTTTTTAACTATGGAAGTAAAGCAAGAGAGTCAAGGGAAAAGGCTATTTTTCTATTAGAAATATATTTTTCATCAACTTAGTATTAACCCAGAAGGGACGTTTCCCTACACACTGTGTTTAAAATTTGGGATGAATTTTTTTATTTAAATATACTATTTATATTTCTCTAATGATTGAAGATGAAATATACAGTTTTACGTTTACTTCTTAGTATGCAAAATCTTTAATTGGAAAAAAAAAAAGCCTTATACAAAAAACTAGCATCGAGTTTTAAGGTTTGTAAGACATACTAAAAAACCCCCCAAAACAACAAAATAAACACGTATCCTGCTACCTAACGACAAGGATGCAGATGGACAACTCAACTTCTGAAACTGATGTTTTGCAAAAAATTCAATTATAGAGAATTTATCTACTTGCATATTTTCCTCTGTTATTCCTACTCCTCCCCAAAAGACATTGAAAGATTTTGGTTTATTTAAAATAGAAATACAAATTTATTTTTCTTTCATTTTTAACATAAGACATCAATCAATAAACATGTAGACTCAGTTCTCTCATTACAGTTTTGTTCTTCCTTTTTTTTGAACAAGTAGACTTCAATTTTTTTCACCTTTTCTTGCTTTTTGATGAGAGCATTTAAGTTCTACTCCCTTAGCAAATTTCAGTTATACAATATAGAATTATTAACTATAGTCATCACATTACACGTTAGATTCCCAGACCTTATTCATCTTTTTTTTTTTTTTTTTTGAGTTTGAAAATTGTAATTTATTGATGAAAGTGAAGTCGCTCAGTTCTGACTCTTTGAGATACCCCATGGACACCAGGCTCCTCCGTCCATGGGATTTTCTAGGCAAGGGTACTGGAGTGGGTTGCCGTTTCCTTCTCCAGGTTATTCATCTTATAACTAGAAGTTGTACCCTCCTTTTCACCCTGTTCAGTACTCCAACCTTCCGCACTCTGACCTTCTGCGCTTTACATTACTTATTAAATATAAGAGTTTTTTTAAAAGTATTTAATAATCCTCTTTCTGATGTGTTATATGTTAAGAAATGCTTCAAATTGAAGTAAGTTCTTCCTCTACAAGCAACTAGATTTTTCTCTATAAAAACTTAGATTTGGGATCCTTCAAGGATCTTCTGTTAAAATGTAGATACTTTGGTGGGGGCACACCAAAAATATTAAGACTTCTAACACCTGCACTTTTAATCAACATACAAACAATGAACACTTTTGTTCATATGAAAGTGAAAGTGAAGTTGCTCCGTCCTGTCCGACTCTTTCCGATCCCATGGACTGTAGCCTACCAGGCTCCTCCATCCATGGGATTTTCCAGGCAAGAGTACTGGAGTGGGTTGCCATTTCCTTTGTTCATATACTTAACAACTATTTATTGAGTGCCTTCCAAGTCCCAAGAACAGTGCTAAGGCCCTGAGAAAATAGACCAAACAACAGGCAGAATCCCCGTCTTCTTGAAATTTACATTCTAGCAGGAAGAGACAGGTAAAGAAGTAATCAAATCAATAAATGAGATCATCCAAGAATACAATGGTTCTATAATAAGCCCCTATTTAATGTACTACTAAATAAGAAAAAATGCTGTAAGTTACATTATGACATAATGCTAAGATATAATTCACGGTTAAAATGACAAAAAAAATCCCTGATGATTAAAAACGCATCCTGTTTAAAAATCATCAGGCTTCCCTGATAGCTCAGTTGGTAAAGAATCCGCCTGCAATTCAGGAGACCCCGGTTCAATTCCTGGGTTGGGAAGATCCCCTGAAGAAGGGATAGGCTACCCACTCCAGTATTCTTGGGCTTCCCTTGAGGTTCAGCTGGTAAAGAATCCACCCGCAATGTGGGAGACCTGGATTTGATCCCTGGGTTGGGAAGATCCCCTGGAGAAGGGAAAGGCTACCCACTCCAGTATTCTGGTCTGGAGAATTTCATGGACTGTATAGTCCGTGGGGTAGCAAAGAGTCAGACACGACTGGGCAACTTTCATTTTAAAAGTCATTCTTTTCAAAATTAGAAAGAATACACATCTTACAACTCATACACTGCTGGTGGAAATGTAAATGGTACAACCACTCTGAAAAAAAAGTACAGCACTTATTTTCTTATAAACAAAACACACAATTACCCTATATTCTAGCAGTCATCCCCTTGGGGTACTTATCTCAGAGAAACGAAAACTTATGCTCGCAGAAAACCCCATAAGCAAATGTTCATAACAGCTTTATCGGACAGCCCCAAACTGAATCTAGCACAGATGTCCCTCAACAGGTGGCACATGAATAAATCTCGGCAATAAAGAGAGAGGAGCTACTGATACATGTAACAACTTGTGTTCTCCAGGGAATCATACTAAGCGAAAAATGACCCAGATTCAAAAAGGTTATGAGGCATGATGCCACATGTCTCACATTTTTGAAACGAGAAAAATTTGTAATGAAGGACAGGTTAGTGGTTGCAATGAGCTAGGGACAGGAGAGGGTGGGGAGGAACGCAAGAGGGAGGCAGATGTGGTTATAAAAAAGCAGCATGAGAGATCCTTGTAGTGATGGAAGTATTCAGTGCCTTGACTGTGGTGTCAGGTAAATGAAGGTACAGTAAAAACTATGGAAATTAAAACACATACACCTATAAACAGAAATGAGCACAAGTAAAACTGGGGAAATCTGAATAAGATCTATGGAATATATTAATGTCAACATTCTGGTTTAATATTATGCTATAGTTTTGTGAAATGTTACCACTTAAGAGACACTGTGAAACATATAAGGGATCTCTGTATTATTTCTTACAACTGCACGTGAATCTACAATTGTCTCAATTAAGACTTCAGTTAAGAAATGTGTGTTAGATCTTTGAAGTTTGATGACTACTGTGAAAGAAACTACAGTAATCAACACTGGACTGGAGGCGGGGGATGCTGCCATAAATAAGATGGCAGAGAAGGGCTCCCACAGAGGAGGGGACGGTGAGCCGAGCCCTGAAGGATGAGAAGAGCCCAGCCATGATGGAGGAGGGAGCCCCTTGCAGGTAAGAGGGCTTTAGGGTGAGAAAGGGCTCGAGGGCTGGCAAAGCTGGAGCCTAACCCTTAGCAGCTTCAGGGAGAGCGGGGTCTGGAAAGAGGTCAGGGTCAAACTATGGTAAGAAGTGAGGATTTTATGCTAAAAGCAAAGAAAAGCCTTAGCAGCCATGAGGCAAGAATCAGGACCACAGTGAGAAGAAGCGTGGGTGTCTGGAGGAAAATGGCCAGGAGATGGCCACCATGCCTCAGTGACTTCATCACTTTGCCTGGGGGCAGTGGTGGCTAATGGCCTTGGTGCCAGCTCTGGCATATTCTCCCTAAACGTTTCCAAGAACTTCCATCTCTGTTGTCACCAGAAGCATCTGGAAAAGGACAATCACAGGGTAGGGTTCCTTCAGCAGGACCAGCTCTGCAATTTTGTGTGCTAAACTCTTAAGAATCTGTTTGTGTGCATTTCTCTGCTAGGAGAGGCCGAAAGTTACATCATAGACATGTTCAGTATCAAGTGGCTAAAGTCCTTTAAATGTTCAGCTTTGTGCTTGATGCCAATTTTATGTCACGACTTGAGATTTGGGGCTTATTCTACAGAAATAAAAGTTTTCACAATTTATTTTCAAAGGCATAAACATTTTAAACACTTCAGTGACCAACTTAAGGAATGTCTAATGAATTTACTGATTAAAAACTAAAATTATATGTTAAAGTATAACACTGCACATTATAAACAGTACAATTTTAAATTATACCAAAGTTCACAACATTTTCTTCTAACCACTTCCAACACCCTTGCTCTGTCTTTCTGTAAACAGCATCTCTGATATTCAGCTTCACAAGCTATTAAGGGCAAATATATTTTTATATATTAAACAAAAAAAAAATCAGTGTGGGTGAGATTACGGCAGATATGCTTCATTCTTGTATTACTGCCATATTTATAATATGTTGGGTTGGCCAAAAAGTTGGTTTGGTTTTCCCACATGATGTTATGAAAAAGCCAAACAAACTTTTTGGCCAACCCAATATTTGGACTTGCTTTTCATATAAAATTAATGTCTTCAAACACCTATCAAGGAAACCTGATGTTCCGGACACTCCCCTATACGTCACCTGGTAAGGGCAGCCTAGCTGAGAAAGCATTTAACTGTGTGGTATTAGAAGCATTAAAATAATCTATATTGCATAGTTAGTCTTATAATTAATATTTGGTATAATATAATATAATAATATTTGGTCTTGGTTATAAGACCAAATATTGCAGGTATCACCACATTTGAGGAGCTGGAAATCTGCCTTCCTCTTTAACTCAGAAACCTCACACTTCTGAGGGATATATCGCAACTCCTGCCACGGTCATTACCAGCGTTGTCCCTGCCTTACCACATGCCAGGCATCATGCTGAAAGGTTGCAGCAGTCAGGCAGTCAGCTAGTTATCTACCTCAATATCCATTCTCCACTTTTATAACTATGTCCAGATGATAAAATCTGGACATGGTCTGTACCTATTTCTGGACACAGTCTGTATTTTTTCTATTTCTCCAGGAATAAAAATGAATTCTCAATAACTTGTGAACCTCTGGCCCACCCCAGCCTCCTCAGGACTTCATGAAGAGCAGCTGTTAAGCACTTCAACCCACCACACGTACTTCTGGGCAACTTCTATTAAATTTCACTAGTATGGGAGTGTGCATGTGTGTATTCTCTTCTTAATGTCCTAAAACATCATCAGTAGATTATATAATTCAGCATACAGCTAAAGAATATATACAGGAAAAACAGTAACATCCAAATCGCAGAACATAAGGAAAAGATTACCTTCATTAAAAGAGAATTATTCCAAGATTTTACAAGTTCAATAGCTCTTAGGTCTTGCCAACTAATGAAGTTGTGGAAATGCTTTCCTGTTTTCCTAAGAAAGATGGAAACAGTATTTTGAGACTCATTATAAATCAGTGACTACATTATATAAAAGATCTGCCGCCATAAGAGAAAACAAATTTAGAGGCCAAACTGTAATTTCAACATATGATTTAACTAGGTGGGGCTCTCTGAATGTCTCTTCTTTTTGATTTGACAAATTGAGCACACTTTGTAACAATTATGTGATATATAGCAAAAAATTTTCAATCAGATTCTATCCAAAAAGCTTTCCTTTTTGAAGCACGACAATGTGGGCACTTCCAAAAACAAAGCAAAACTGATGAAACATCTTTAAAGATGCTGATACAACTTTAAAAACAAGAAAAAGAAGCCAATGCTTTTTCCTTTCATTGTACTTATCTTGATGTACACAATCAGATAAAAACTGTACCTACAGGAGATCAGTCCTGGGTGTTCATTGGAAGGACTGATGGTGAAGCTGAAACTCCAATATTTTGACCACCTGATGCGAAGAGCTGACTCATTTGAAAGACCCTGATGCTGGGAAAGACTGAGAGCAGGAGGAGAAGGGGACGACAGAGGATGAGATGGTTGGATGGCATCACCGACTCAATGGACACGGGTTTGGGTGGACTCTGGGGGTTGGTGATGGACAGAGAGGCCTGGCGTGCTGCAGTTCATGGGGTCACAAAGAGTCGGACACGACTGAGTGACTGAACTGAACTGAACAGGAGTGCTGAAATGTAGCTTTATCCTACTTTACGCCTCTCAACTTTAGGACTGGTTAGTCACTGGCAACCTACCAGGCTTCCCAAAATTTGTCCAAAAAAAAAAATAAATCCAACAAACTGGGTCAACACTACAATAAAAGTATAGCTCTAAGAAATATAGTAGAAATAAATACTTTTTCCTTTGAGGCTCCTGCAAATCAATCACTGTCATCCACTCAGCTCCAGCACCCAGCCCTGGCTGGCTTACTGCCTTTCCTCCAGGAGGAAACATTACCCCTGCGTGACCATGAAAGTGAAAAAAGTCAGTGTTAGTCCCTCAGGGAAGTCCAACTCTTTGTGACCCCGTGGACTGTAGCCCATCAGGCTCCTCTGTCCATCGAATTCTCGAGGAGGTTACCATTTGCTTCTCCAGGGGATCTTCCTGACCCAGGGACTGAACCCAGGTCTCCCACACTGCAGGCAGACTCTTTGCCGTCTGGGCCACCAGACCACGTTCAATTCCCAAGACTGTCATTTCCAACGCTTCTTTAGCAGTCCTCACCCAGGGTCACATCCTCAACTTTACCACCTGGAAACATTCTACCACTGGTATTCTATCACTTTGTTGTAAACCTGAAACATTGTAAATCAAGTATACTTCAAATGAAAATACAAAGTAGCTTAATGAGAGGAAAATTCTCACAGTATAATATTAAAGGGAAAAAATCAGGATTAAAAACTTTACATACATTGCAATTCCAACTTGTTAAAAAAAAAAAAAAAAAAGGTAAATTAACAACAACAACAAAAAAAAAACCTCAAAACTTAACTTTGTAATGTATCAGTAGGCACGTCTTGCTACTGGATTGGCCACAATGTTTGTTTGGGTTTTTCTGTACCACTTTATGGAAAAACCTGAATGAACTTTTTGGCCAACTCAATATTATTTCAGTTCTCTTAATCTTACCCCCTACATACCTTCCGTTCCTTTAATCCCTCAAACATTCCCTTTTCTTCCTGAGAACCCCACCTAGGTTTACTTTCCTACTAGGCTTATTTACATGTTCTTCCACTTTAATGGGGGCTTCCCAGGTGACTCAGTGGTAAAGAAACCAGCTGCCAATGCAGGAGACACAGGAGATGCAGTTCGATCCCTGGGTCAGGAAGATCCCTAGAGGAGGAAGTGACGACCCACTCCAGTACTCTTGCCTGGAAAATTC
Organism: Cervus canadensis; assembly: GCF_019320065.1. Classification (NCBI taxonomy): domain Eukaryota; kingdom Metazoa; phylum Chordata; class Mammalia; order Artiodactyla; family Cervidae; genus Cervus; species Cervus canadensis. The sequence continues at coordinate 4,530,723 of NC_057392.1, read as the reverse complement.
CATGGACAGAGGAGCCTGGTGGCTACAGTCCATAGGGTCACAGAGAGTTGGAAAGAAAAGAGTTAGACACAACTTAGCTGCTGAACAACAACAAATCACTTTAACAACTTGCCTTCACATGCTCTCTATCCATTCTTTTTTTAATTGTGGTAAAATATACATAACATAAAGTTTACCATTTTAACCATTTTTAAGTGCACAATACAGTGGCATTAATGTTGTGTTAACATAGCCACTATCTCCAAACACTTGGGCTGTTTCCACCTTCTTGCTACTGTGAATAATGCTGCTATAAACACTGCTGTAAAGTATCTGTTTGAGTCCCTGTTTTCAATTCCTTTGTGTATATATCAAGGATTAGAATTGCTGGGTCATATGGTAATTCTATGTTTACTTTCTGAGGAACTGCCGGACAGTTTTCCACAGTGGCTGCACCATTTGACATTTCAACAACCAGTATATAAGAGTTCCAATTTTTCCATAGTCTTACCAACACTTGTTATTTTACATTTAAAAACTTAAAGTCATCCTGGGAGGTGTGAAGTGGTACCTCATTGTGGTTTTGATTTGCATTTCCCCAACAAGAATTTTTCATGTGCTTATTGACCATTTGAATATTATTCAAGCCTTTGACCATTCATAAATTCATAACTGGGTCTAGGTTTTGGTGGTATGGTTGAGCTATAGGAGTTATTTATATATTCTTGATATTAATCCTTTATCAAATGTACAATTTGCAATATTTTCTACCACTTTGTGAGTTTTCACTCAAAGTGTTCTTTTTTTTTTTTTTTTCTGGTTTTCACTTTTATTAATGGATCACAGCATTCACCTGCATCATGAAGAGAGTACTTCTTTTTCCTTGAATGATCACCATTATTAATGGGGATCACCAGAGATGGTCACCATTATTACTACTACCAATTAGAGAAGTGATTCTCCGTTTGTTTTAGTCCTCAGTCTTAAATGAAATTAGAAGCCAAACACAGCAAGACACACATCTTCCATATTACATGCTTCAGTCAGTTTTCAGAAATCAAATTTAAGATATCAATGGCCATAAACTTTTTCAGACACATTTTTAAATTGCAAATTATAATTATGCCAAAATAATTTAAACACAACTTTATTTCTTATTATTTTTGGATTAAATTAGGGTAATTCTGTTTCTATTTTGGAGAATTCTAATAGTTAAGAAAATTTTTTTAAATTACTCATCATAAATAGATAAAAACATATTAATAGCATTCTTTGATGCACAAAAGTTTTTAATTTTCATGAAGTTCAACTTATCTACTTTTTTCATTTGTTAGCTGCACTTTGGATGTCATTTCAGAAATCATAATAAATCCACAGTGGTGAAGATTTCCTCTACATTTTCTTGTAAGAGTTTTCTAGATTTGTATTTTAAATTTATTCGTTGATCCATTTTTAGTTACCTTTTCTTTAATAAATTTTTATCTTTTAAAATTTTTTGGCTGCATGGCATGCGGGATTCCAGTTCCCAACCACAGACTGAATTTGTGCCCCCCAGAGTGGGAGTGCAAAGTCCCAACCACAGGACCACCAGGGAAGTCCCCTGACTTAATTTTTATATTTGGTATATGGTAAGGGTCTTACTTCATTCTTTTGCATGTCGATGTCCAGTTTTCTCAGTATCCTTTGTTAAAAAGACTCTTCCTTCCCCACTGCCTAGTCATGGCTCCCTAGTTTCTACGGATTGCCATAACAAAGTATCACAAACTGGGTGGCTAAAAGAACAGCAATTTATTGTCTCCCAGTTCTGGAGGCTAGAAGTCCAAAATTATGGTGTTGGGTAGGGTCATGCTCCCTCTGGAACCGTAAGAGAATCTGCCCTCATCTATCCCTAGTTTCGTAGTGTGTATTAGTCACTTGGTCATGGTCGACTCTTTCCAACCCCATGGACTGTAGACCACCAGGATCCTCTGTGCATGGAATTTTCCAGGTCAGAATACTGGAGTGGGTAGCCATTCCCTTCTCCAGGGGACCTTCCCAACCCAGGGATCTGGGGGTGTGCAGCAATCTCTGGCATCCCTTGGCTTATAGACACATCACTCCTATCCTCCTTCTTCAGATGGTGTTGTCCCTGTGTCTGTCTTCTCATGAGAAAATCAGTCATATTTGATGAAGAGTTCACCCCACTGCATTATGACCTCATCCTAATTAAAAAACTACATTTGCAATGACCCTATTTCCAAAAGTGACTGCCAAGGCACTACTGTTGCTTTTATTGGGCTATTCCCCCAAACCTCCCCCACTTTTAAGTGTGAGATTACTGAATCAAAGAGTAAGACAATTTTCCAGCTCCTTAAATGTGGCAAAACTTGCTATATTTGATCTTGTAATCAGTTCTGCATAATGACTGTTCTAATGCCACACAGTCAAATGCCTTTTCAGTTAGGGTGTCCCTACCAGGTGGTACATGGAGAAGTGTGGAACATCAGCTTTCCTTGATAAGTGTTTGGAGGTGTCAATTTGTTATAAAGTAAGCATGAATATATTATAGAATATGACAGCAATGCGTGAGTGAAACAAATTTGCCATATAATCTCACCCACACTGATTTTTTTGTTAGTTTAATATATAAAAACACATCTTGCTTTAATAACTTGTGAGGCTGAATACAGAGGGGCTGTTTACAGGAAAGGCAGGGCAATTAAGGGAGTTGAAAGTGGTTTTAAGAAAAGGCATGAATTCTGAACTGTATGGTTTTATACTGTTTGTAATGTGTAATTTTATACCTTCATATATAATTTCAGTTTGTAAAAGATAAATCTATCAAACATTCCTTACATCAACTAGTTTTTAACTCAGGTCAGTGAGATTCTTCTCTTTTTATATTTTTTTGAGTTTATTTATTTACATACGTATGTATATGGCTATGTTGGTCTTAGTTGCAGCGTGAGGGGTCTTCACTGCATCATGCAGATCTTTCCTTGCAGCACGTGGGCTCAGTAGTTGTGGCACTCGGGCTTAGCTGCCCCGAGGCATGTGGGATCTTAATTCCCCAACTAGAGCCAGAATCCACATCCCCTGCATTGGCAGGCGGATTCTTAACTACCGGACGACCAGGGAGGTCCCTCAGTGAGATACTGTAAATTTTCCTTCTTTTGAAAATAAATGTGGTAGCTCTGGAAATCTGTTCTTCCCACTCCTCGGTTATTGCCAATTCCTTTCTGAGAGCTGCAGCTATCAGTTTCTGACTTTTCCAAACTGGTTTTGCATCCTGTGTATTCCTTGTTACGTGTGGCCACTGATGTTTCTGAAGCTTGTTATCTTTCCTATGTGATCAGCTAGTGATCTGACACACATTTTCTAAAACGTGCGACCCCCAAATCCCCAAAAAGGGTACTGGCCCTTTAAATCTTCCAAGAGATGTGCCAAGGGAAGCCACTGTAGCTGAGAGGGCCAGAGCCTAGGCAAGCATCTGTGCCAGTTCTGCAGGGCACTGCAAAATCCACCAGAGTATACAGGCCCAATTTTTTTAAGTTCAGTTTTAACTGGAGGATAACTGCTTTACGTTGTGTTGGTTTCTGCTGTACAATGTGAATGAGCTGTAAGTATACATGTATCTCCCCTCTCTTGAGCCTCCCCCCCACCGAGCCCCCCATCCCACCCCTCTAGGTTGTCACAAAGCACTGATCTGAGCTCTCTGAGCTACACAGCAGCTTCCCACTAGCTATTTCACACGTGGTAGTATACATACTGGAGAAGGAAATTCTCCAGTGTTCTCGCCTAGAGAATCCCAGGGCCAGAGGCGCCTGGCGGGCTGCCGTCTATGGGGTCACACAGAGTCGGACACGACCGAAGCGACTTAGCAGCCGCAGTATACATGTACGCCAATGCTACTCTCTCAATTTGTCCCACCTTCTCCTTCCCCCACTGTGTCCACATGTCTGTTCTCTACATCTGCGTCTCTATTCCTGCCCTGCAAATAGGTTCATCAGTACCATTTTTCTAGATTCCATATGTAGGCATTAATATATTTGTTGTTCTCTTTCTGACTTACTTCACTCTGTTCAATAGGTTCTGCATGTGTGCATGCAAAGTCTCTTCAGTCATGTCCGACTCTTTGTGACCCTATGGACTGTAGCCCACCAGGCTACTCTGTCCATGGGATTTTCCAGCAAGAATACTGGAGTGGGTTGCCAAGCCCTCCTCCAGGGGATCTTCCTGACCCAGGGACTGAACCTGTGTCTCTTATGTCTGCTGCATTGGCAGGCAGGTTCTTTACCACTAGAGCCACTAGGGGCCCCAAATCTTTGTGGGACAAGATTCCCATGACCTGTCCTGGCACCTGCCCTCAGTCCTGGAAGGTGGGCTCCCTTCCCCAAATATGCAGTAGGGCTGAAGAATGGAGCTGGTGACACATGCTGTCTCTTCCCCAAGGAGAGGGGTCTCTACCTTCATCCAGCAGTCCATGAGTTAATATCAGGACAGGTCAGGTTCCAGAGTTTTGAAAGAGCTTGCTCCAATCTTTCCCAATCAGCAGTTGCTGTGGTGGAGGAACCAATCTCTACAGCTTCCCACTCCACTATTGTGGTGATGTCACTCTCTACCCCTAGACTTTCAAGTTACCTACCTACCTTTTCAATGCCTAACCTGGGATCACTCTTTCCTCTGGGTTCACTTTCAATGTCAGAACCACTGAGAGAAGCTGGAAGAAAGTCATATAGCCTTGTTAATTGGTAGCAGCCCCTACTTATGAGATATAAGCTCATCTCCTCCCTCAGAGTCACTAAAACTGATGAATGTCTTTCTCCTATCACTAATCAGTTTCCTCTCCATTCCCCACCAAGGGCTCATCTAAGTGTTCATCAGATTTCTCCAGACCTAGGCCACCACTGGCTTCTTGTTTCTCAAAGGAAGTCAGGACACAGGGAATGACCTTCTTCCACTCACCACTCCTCCACCAGCTACACCTTCAGCCATTGTGGGTCTCTCTCTTGGTCCAGAGGAGAAGCTTTCTTTCTCCAAGTCTAAGGCTGGCACGTCCACTTGGACTCTCGGTATCCATGCCTTCCTCTCTTCTACTACTTTATTTCACAAACACTACTTCAGCTGTCTTCTGTAAATATGCTTAAGTCTCCCCATCTTTGACCAAAACCAAAATTCCTGATACACCCAGCTAAGCCCTCTCAGTGTTTCCTCATCACCTCCCACCATCTCAACTACATACAATTCGAATGCAGTGTAGATTCCCAATCATTCATGAAATTTATATTCACCATGGCCACCAATATATTCCTTTCTATTTTTCTGGCAGCATGGCTTGTGGGATCTTAGTTCCCCAACCAGGGATTAAACCCACACCCTTGGCAGTGAAAGTACAGAGTCCTAATCACTGGACCGCCAGGAAATTAACCCTAATGTATTTCTAATTCACTCCACCACAGTTCACTCAGTAACTGACTCATTGAAAGTAAAGCATTGTGCTGACTCCTGAATTGAACATAAAAATGAATCAGAACAGCAGCACTCTAGGAATTTATATTCTGGTGATACAAGTATTGCAATTGCTCTGTGTTCCTCCAGTACCGCATACATCTTTTATTGTGGCACTTGCTACTTATGTTAATGGCTCTCACTAATTATTTATGATACAAAATATATTTAGAGCCACAGAATGGTATACTGTGTTAGAGAGGTCTCGGGCAATTCGTTTACAATATTGCCTTTTCTGCTTTCCCTCCTTTTCTCCACAGATAGAGTGAAAGCAAACCTAAGTCACTGCTAAGTGAATGTCGAAACATGAGGCTGTTCCACTACAGGAGGCCTGGGTTCGATCCCTGATCCTAGAACTAATATCCTGCATGCCACTCAATGTATCCAAAAATAAATTAAAAAATCAGTTGGGGGGTTGGGAAGGGGGAAGAAACTCATTGTACAAATCCTCAGCCTTGCTGAGGTAGGCACAAGAAGAAATCAGGCATAAAGCACAAGGAAGACTGTTTGAGTGGATTGGTTGCTGCTCACTAAAGTTCTTCCCCGATCTCCAAATATGGAGGTCATGGCTTAGATATGAATGAGAGCCAGATACCCGTGGCTCCACCATGTGAGCCAGTGAATTATGGCTAATTCGGCTGTTTCGGCCACTGGTTGGCTGGATTTTAAACCATAAAACTTGAACATCTCTACAAAAGGAACATTGTGGCTACAAGCCTGAGCTTTAATGGAATATAAGTCCACACAGAAAAGTTGGAAGTAACCAAAACTGAAGTCATCTACCTTCAGTTTAATCTGTGGATTTGTTCAGATACTAAAGATCCTCAGGTCCAGAATTCCAGCATCATTTATTCTTTTAAAATAAATTTTTAAGAACTTGGTCCATTATATCAGTACCTCACAATCAAAGCTGGCAAATGATGGATGAGTGATTCAAGCAGCGTGCCCTTTGAAGCTGAAATCCATCTGAATGGAGCTGAAATGAACGTGAATATGCTGACTATATCCTGGAAGCATTTTTATACCATCTTGAAATTTCAACAAACTGGCTTTTGCCAGTTTATCCAGCTGTCTTTCAAGAATAAAAGTTGGGGTTTGCAAGGAAAAAAAAAAAAAAAATCCTCAGCCGTCTTCTCTTCTATCCATATAATCTCTACCAGAGAACACACGTTAATTCTTCACACTTCATCTACATCAGTGGTTCTCAACTGGGAGTTCTCTGTCTCCCAGGCACATGTGGTATTGTGTGGAGACATTTTTAGTTGTGAAACTTAGGAAGCGGGGTGCTAATGGTATCTAATGGGTAGAGGCCAGGGAGGCTTCTAAACACACTACAATGCCCAGGATGTCCCCCAAGAACAAAGAATTATCTGGCCTAAAATGGCAACAGTGCCACTGGTTAGAAACACTGAGCCCCACAGAAGACTTTAATTCACTTACTCCTTCATCTGACTGATGTACTACTTTGTGTCCAAGACACTAGGTGGAGAGTCGGGGTGAGGAGGAGGTTATGGGGCAAATGCAGGTGCAGGCATCAACCTGTAATTCAGATTATGCTCTTAAAGAAAGAGTATCTATCTGGAGGAAATGAACCACCTATCTGGGGAAAATTCACATCCCAAATCAAACACTTTATCGTGTTTCCTTCCACTCACCCTCATCACCACCTAACTCATTCCTTCTCTTATATTCTCTATAATTTCTATCATGTCCTCCCAAAGATCAGAAACAGTAATACTGGGAAATTTTTAAAATTAAACAATTTTTTCCTGAAGTATATGTGACTTGCAATATTGTATTAGTTTCAGGTGGATAACACATTAATTCAATATTTTTATAGAATAAAATCCATAGAAAGATATTATCAAATATGGTCTCTATACCCTGTGCTGCACATAACATCCTTGTAACTTGGTATTTTTTAACTGGCACTTTGTAACTTAATCGCCTTCACCTATTTTTGACTGAACCCTCACACCTCTCCCCTCTGGTAACCACTCGTTTATTCTCTGTATTGGCGAGCCTGTGCCTGTCTTGTTACATTTGTTCATTTGTTTGCATATTTGATTGATTTGTTCTGCATATTAAGTGAAAACACAATACTTGTCTTTCTCTAACTTTATTTCACCAAGCATAATACATAATATTGTATAATTTTATGCAAACAGTTCTCTATGTATATTTGCTGATGTTCAGTCACTAAGCTGTGTCCACCTCTTTGCGACCCCATGGAGTGCAGCATGCCAGGCTCCTCTGTCCTCCACTCTCTCCTGGAGTTTGCTCAAATTCATGTTTATTGAGTCAGCATTATCTAGCCATCTCATCCTCTGCCGCCCCCTTCTCCTTTTGCCTTTAATCTTTCTCAGCATCAGAATCTTTTCCAATGAGGCAGCATTTCACAGCAAATGACCAAAGTACTGGCGCTTCAACTCTTGAATTAGTCCTTCCAATAAATATTAAAAGTTGATTTATATATTATAACTTATTTATCCTTAAATCTGTTAACGGACATTTAGGGTGCTTCCATGTCTTGGCCACTGTAAATAATGCTGCCATAAGCACTGAGGTGACTATCTTTTCAAATCAGTGTTTTCATTAGATAAATAAATACCCAGAAGTGGGACTGCTGAACCATATTCATTGCTGTTGTTGTTCCATTGCTAAGTTGTGTCCAACTCTCTGTGACCCCATGGACTGTCGCCCACCAGGCTTCTCCATCCATGGGAAATCCTAAGCAAGAATATATTGGTGACTTCAGACTCTACTACAAAGCCACAGTCATCAAGACAGTATGGTACTGGCACAAAGACAGAAATATAGATCAATGGAACAGAATAGAAAGCCCCGAGATAAGTCCACGAACCTATGGACACCTTATCTTTGACAAAGGAGGCAAGGATATACAATGGAAAAAAGACAACCTCTTTAACAAGTGGTGCTGGGAAAACTGGTCAACCACTTGTAAAAGAATGAAACTAGAACACTTTCTAACACCATACACAAAAATAAACTCAAAATGGATTAAAGATCTAAATGTAAGACCAGAAACTATAAAACTCCTAGAGGAGAACATAGGCAAAACACTCTCCGACATAAATCACAGCAAGATCCTCTATGACCCACCTCCCAGAATATTGGAAATAAAAGCAAAAATAAACAAATGGGACCTAATGAAACTTAAAAGCTTTTGCACAACAAAGGAAACTATAAAAGGTGAAAAGACAGCCCTCAGATTGGGAGAAAATAATAGCAAATGAAGCAACAGACAAAGGATTAATCTCAAAAATATACAAGCAACTCCTGCAGCTCAATTCCAGAAAAATAAATGACCCAATCAAAAAATGGGCCAAAGAACTAAACAGACATTTCTCCAAAGAAGACATACAGATGGCTAACAAACACATGAAAAGATGCTCAACATCACTCATTATCAGAGAAATGCAAATCAAAACCACAATGAGGTACCATTACACGCCAGTCAGGATGGCTGCTATCCAAAAGTCTACAAGCAATAAATGCTGGAGAGGGTGTGGAGAAAAGGGAACCCTCTTACACTGTTGGTGGGAATGCAAACTAGTACAGCCGCTATGGAGAACAGTGTGGAGATTCCTTAAAAAACTGGAAATAGAACTGCCATATGACCCAGCAATCCCACTTCTGGGCATACACACCAAGGAAACCAGATCTGAAAGAGACACGTGTACCCCAATGTTCATCGCAGCACTGTTTATAATAGCCAGGACATGGAAGCAACCTAGATGCCCATCAGCAGATGAATGGATAAGGAAGCTGTGGTACATATACACCATGGAATATTACTCAGCCATTAAAAAGAATTCATTTGAACCAGTCCTAATGAGATGGATGAAGCTGGAACCCATTATACAGAGTGAAGTAAGCCAGAAAGATAAAGAACATTACAGCATACTAACACATATATATGGAATTTAGAAAGATGGTAATGATAACCCTATATGCAAAACAGAAAAAGAGACACAGATGTATAGAACAGACTTTTGGACTCTGTGGGAGAAGGCGAGGGTGGGATGTTTCGCGAGAACAGCATCGAAACATGTATATTATTTAAGGTGAAACAGATCACCAGCCCAGGTTGGATGCATGAAACAAGTGCTTGGGCCTGGTGCACTGGGAAGACCCAGAGGGATCGGGTAGAGAGGGAGGTGGGAGGGGGGATCGGGATGAGGAATACATGTAAATCCATGGCTGATTCATGTCAATGTATGGCAAAAACCACTACAATATTGTAAAGTAATTAGCCTCCAACTAATAAAGATAAATGAAAAAAAAAAAAAAAAGAATATATTGGAAGTGGTTGCCATTTCCTTCTCCAGGGGATATTCCCTGGCGGATTCTTTACCACTGTACTATCTGGGAAGTCCGCTGAATCATATGGTAGTTCTTAATTTTTTTTAGTTCTTAATTTTTAAAGAACTTCCATACTGATTTTCATAGTGGCTACACCAATTTACATTCTCACCAACAGTACACAAGGGTTCCCTTTTCTCCACATCATTGCCAACAATTGTTACTTTTTATCTTTTTGATAACAATCATTCTAATACATGTGAAGTGACATCTTGTGATTCTGAATTGCATTTCCCTGATAAGTGATGTTGAGCATCTTTTCACATGTATGTTGGACATGTCTTCTTTAAAAAAATGTCTGTTAAGATTTTCTGCCCATTTTTAAATTGGATTGGCTATTTTTTTCATATTTTGGTGTACGAAGTGAAATGAAAACTACTCAGTCGTGTCAGACTCTTTGCGACCCTATGGACATAGAATTCCCCAGGCAAGAATATACTGGAGTGGGTAGCCATACCTTCTCCAGGGGATCCTCCCAAGCCAGGGATCAAACCCACATCTCCCACATTGCAGGTGGATTCTTTACCGTCTGAACCACCAGCAAATATATTGTGTTGTATGAGTCCTTTTTACATTTTGGATATTAAACCCTTACCAGACTATCATTTTCAACTATCTTCTCCCATTTGGTGGGTTCCTTGTTTCGTGATGGTTTCCTTCACTGTGCAGAAGCTTTTGAGTTTGATTAGCTCCCATTTATTTTTCCTTTTTTTTTCCCCTTGCCTGAAGAAACAGAACCAAAGAAACAAAGCCTTAGCCAGTGTCAAAGAGTGAACTGCCTGTGTTTTCTTCCAGTTTTATGATTTTAGGCCTTTCATTTAGGTCTTTAATTCATTTTGAGTTAATTTTTGTAAATGAGGTGAGAAAATGTTCTAATTTCATTCTTTTATGTGTATCTGTCTAGTTTTCCCAATAGCACTTATTGAAGAGTCTTTTTTAAAAAAATTATATATTTTTGCCTCCTTTACTATAGATTAATTAAGCATGTGTGCATGGGTTTATTTCTGGGCTCTTTATTCTATGTGTCTGTTTTTGGCTGGTACCACATTGCTTTGATTACTTTAGCCTTGTAGTATAGTCTGAGGTCAGAGACCATGACCCGCAACTTTGTTCTTTATGCTGAAGACTGCTTTACTATTCAGGGTCTTTTTGGTTTCAGACAAATTTTAGGATTATTTGTTTTAGTTCTGTGAAAAATGTCATAAGTATTTTGATAGGGACTGCATTAGATCTGTAGACTGTTTTGGGTAGTATGGGTATTTTAATAGTATTAATTCTTCTAACTCAGAAACATGAGATATTTTTCCATTTATTTATATTGTCTTCAATTTCCTTCATCAATGTCTTATAGGTTTCAGAATACAGGTCTTTCACTTCCTTCATTAAATTTATTCCTAGATATTTTATTCTTTTTGATTTGATTATAAATTGAATTGTTTTCTTATTAGTGTATAGAAATGCAACAAATTTCTGTACATTAATCTGGTATTCTGAAACTTTACTGAATTCATTTATTAGTCAAACAGGTTTTTTTTGGTGGAGTCCAAGATTTTCCTTTATATAGTATTATATCATCTGCAAACAGTGGTAGTTTTACTTCTTTCCTTCCAATCTAAATGCCTTTTCTTTTTCTGGTATGATTGCTGTGGCTAGGACTTCCAATACTATATTAAATAGAAATGGCAAGAGTGGGCATCCTCATCTGTTCCTGATCTTAGAGGAAACACTTCCAGCTTTTCACCATTGAGTATGAGGCCAGGTGTTGATAGGTCATAGGGCCTTTATTATGTTGATGTTTGTTCCTTTTATACCAACTTTGTTCAGAGTTTTTATCATGAATGCACATTGAGTTTTGCCAAATGCTTTTTCTGAATCTATTGAGATAATCACGTGATTTTTTTTTTGATCATGTGATTTTTATCCTTGATTTTGTTAAACATGTTAATTGATCTGCAGATATTAAACCACCTTTGCATTCCTAGAATAAATACTACTTGATCATGATGTATGATTTTTTTAATATATTGCTGATTTGGTTTGCTCATATTTTGTTGTGTATTCTTGCATCTATTTCATCAGAGATATAGGCCTGTAACTTTTTTTACAGTATCTTTATCTGATTTTGGTATCAGGGTAATGCTGGCCTCATAGGATGAGGTGGGAAGTGTTCTCTCCTCATTAATTTTTTAAAACTGTTTGAGAAGGCTATTGATAATAACTCTTCTTAAAATTTTGGTAGAATTGCCCCGTGAAGTCATCTAGTCCCAGACTTTTGTTTGTTGGGAGTCCTTTGATTGAAGATTCAATACTAATAAACAATCTATTCAGATTTTATATTTATTCCTGATGTTGTCTTGGAAAACTGTGTTTCTAGTAATTTATTCACTTACTCTAGGTTATCCAGTTTGTTGGCATATTACTGTTTGCTGTATTCTCTTATGATTGTATTTCTGTGATGTTAGTTCCAATTTCTTTCTCATTTCTTATTTTCTTTACATTTGAGCACTCTTTTGATTTATAAGTCTGACTAAAGTTTATCAATTTTGTTTATCTTTTCAAAAACTACAGCTCTTGGTTTATCTTTTCTATTTTTTTTTTTTTTTTGGTCTCTATTCTATTTCCACTCTGATCTTTATTATCTTCTTCTTCCTACTGATTTTGTGCTGTTCTTTTTTTGTGTGTTGCTTTAGATGGAAAGTTAGGTTATTAATTTGAGATTTTTCTTGTTTCTTGAGGGAGGCTTCTATCACTATAAATTTCCCTCTTAGAATCATTTTTGCTGTGTCCTGTAGATTTTAGAAGGTTGTATTTCTACATTTTTCATTCATCCCAAGGTATTTTTTTAACTTCTTTCTTTATTGACCCAATGGCTTTTGGGTAGCATGTTTTCAGTCCCCACTTGTTTGTGTTTTTGCCAGTTTTATTCATGCAATTGATTTCTAGTTTCTTATTGTTGTGGTCAGAAAAGAGGCTGGACTTAATTTCAATCTTCTTAAATTTACTGAGATTTTTCTTGTGGCCTAGCATGTGATCTATCCTGGAGAATGTTCCATATGCCCTTAAGAAGAATGGGTATTGTGCTGTTTTTGAATGGAATGTTCTATAGATATTTATTAACTCCATCTGGCCTAATATGTCATTTAAGCCCATTGTTTCCTTATTGGTTTTTTGCCTGATCTATTCATTAATGTGACTGGGGTATTCAAGTTCTCTATTATATTTTATTACTGTCAATTTCCCCCTTTATGTCTGATAATATTTACTCTATATATTTAGGTGCTCCTGTGTTGGGTGTATAAATATTAACAAGTCTAATATCCTCCTCTTAGAATGAGGATCCTCCCTTTATCATTATTTAATGCCCTAAATAATATCTTGGTATATATTTTGTTTTAAAGTCTATATGAGTCTGTCTGATATGAGTACTGTTACCCAGGCTTCCCATTTCCACTTGCATGAAATATCTTTTTCTAATCTCTTCACTCTCAGTGTGTGTTTTAAGCTCTGAAGTAAGTCTTGTGTAGGTTGCATATACATGGACCTTGCTTTTCATCCAGTCAGTACCCTATGTCTTTTGATTGGAGTATTTAGTCTATTTACATTAGAAGTGATAATTAATAGGCACATACCTTTTGCCATTTTGTTACATGTCTTCTGGTTGTTTTGTAGTTCTTTGTTCTTATATTCTTTTTCTAATCTCTTCTCTTTTGGTTTGATAATTTTTTAAAATTATGTTTGGGTTCCTTTGTCTTTGTATATCTATTGGAGAACTTTGATCTGCAGTTACTACAAGGTTTATATATATATATCAATCTGTAAATATATCTGCTTATTTTAGAATGACTTCCCTGGTGGCTCAGATGGTAAAGCATTTGCTTACAATGCAGGAGACCCAGGTTCAATCCCTGGGTCGGGAAGATCCACTGGAGAAGGAAATGGCAACCCACTCCAGTACTCTTGCCTGGAAAATCCCATGGACGGAGGAACCTAGTAGGCTACAGTCTATGGGGTCGCAAAGAGTCGGACACAACTGAGTGACTTCACTTTTCACTTTCTTTAGAATGATAGTCATTTAAGTTCAAACACATTCTAAAAGCTCTACTTTTTAAACTAACCAGCCCACAACATTTTATGTTTTGGTGTTATATTTTATATTTTCATGAATATCCATTAACTGTTCCCTGGTGGCTCAGATGGTAAAGAATCGGCCTGCAATGCAGAAGAACTGGGTTTGATCCCTGGGTCAGGAAGATCCCCTGGAGAAGAGAATGGCTACTCACTCCAGTATTCTTACCTGGAGAATTCCATGGACAGAGAAGCCTGGCGGGCTACAGTACATGGGGTCACAAAGAGTTGGACACTGCTGAGTGACTAACATTTTCACATTAACTGTTTATTGCAGTTATAGTTGATTAATAGTTAACTTTGCAATTTTGTTTTTTAACCTTCATTGCTGCTTATTTAAGTGGTTCATCAACTGCCTTTACAGTATATTTACATATGTCAGTGAGATTTTTTTCCCTTCAAATATATTTTCTTATTTCTTGTTATAGGCTTTTCTTTTTCACTTAAAGATCCTTTAACATTTCTTGTAAGGCCAGTTTAGTGGTGATTAACTTAAGTTTTTGCTTGTCCGGGAAACTGTTTTTCCTTCCTTTCTGAACGATAACATTGCTGGGTGGAGTATCTTAGGTTGCAGATTTTTCCCTTTCAGCATTTTAAGTATATCATGCCACTTCATTTTGGCTTACAAAGTTTCTGGTGAAAAAATCAGCAGATAGCTCTATGGGGGTTCCTTTGTATGTGATTTTGCTTTTCTTTTGCTGCCTTTAGAATTCTCTTTAATGTTTGCCATTTCAATTATGATATGTCTTCATGTGAGTCTCTTTGGGTTTATCTTGTTTGGGACTCTCTGTGCTTCCTAGATCTGGGTATCTGTTTCCTTCTTCAAGTTAGGGAAATTTTCAGCCATAATTTCATCAAATATGTGATGAAATATTTTTATCTCTATCTCCTTCCAAGAGCCCTATAACCTGAATGTTAGTATGCTTGATGTTATCTTACAAATCCCTTAAAAATTGTTTTTTCTTTTTGTTGTTTTGATTGGGTGGTTTCCAATATTTTGTCTTCCAAGTAGCTTATGCAATCTTCTATATTACTTAATCTGCTGGAAATTCTTTCTAGTGAAATTTTCATTTCAATTATTGTATTCTTCAGCTCTGACTGGTTTTTATATTTTCCAGTTCTTTGCTGAAGTTCTTACTTGGTTCCTCTATTCTTTTCCTGAGTTTGTGAGCGTTTTTATTATTGTTGTTTTAAACTCTTTATCAAGTAAATTACTATCTCTGTTTCATTAGGGGTACTTTTGTTTGTGGGGAAGTTATTCTTTCATTTGGAATATAGTCATTAGTCTTCTCACTTTTTGTTTCTATTGAGTTATGTGAAACAGTTACCTATCCCAGTCTTAAAGGCATGTCCTTGTGTGGGAGCATCCCTGTGCAATCTGCATGTACCCAGTTTTTGGTTAGAGACCTGGACCTGAAGTAAGCAGTAACTGTGTCTTCATTTGGGGTGCATGGGAAGCTGTCACCTTAGCAGGGCATAGAGTTGGAATAGGAATGGTTAGAAGTGGAGCCAGATGTGAGCTGGGGCCTCTCCCAGGGTTAGGGCAGGCCCACAGGCAGAGGGGTTAGAGCTGTAAATCTGAGCCAGCGCCTCTTCTCTCCAGTGTGATGGTGGTCACTCCTTTGGCCAGAGGCATGGCTGAGGCCCAAGGGGCTGGAACCTTAAATCTGAGCTAACTCAACTTCTCCCTGGTACAGTGGTTATTTGTACTTGGTTGGGAGCAGTGCTGGAGCAGGCAAGGCTGGAGCAGCAACCCAGTGCAGGGTGGGACGTGTGCTGGAGCAGTCCTGGAAAGGCAACCCCAGACCATGAGGTGTTTTCAATCCGCTCCTTCTGCACTGGAACTGGGAGCAGGTGAGTCTGTGGCATGCTCTTCAAGTCTGTAGTCTCAGTTTCTACAGCTCTTTGATAAGCCCTACTGGTTTTCAAACCAAGCAGGCTTGTATTCTTGGTGCTGGACTTCAGGGTTAGGGTGCCCAATATGGGACTAAACGCCTTGTTTCTTAGGGACGATGCACAAGCCTGTATCCCCCTCCTCTTCTGGGTCGCCCACTAGGGGTGTAGATCCTGATTAGATTGCTTATCTTTCCTTCCTCCCAGACTCCACATGGTCCCTCCTTTAATAACCTTGGTTGTAGAAGAGCCTCTCTAATAGTCTTCAGACTGTTCTCAGAAAGTACTCAATAAGTAGTTGTAGTTTTGATATGTTTGTTAGGGAAGTTCAAGGTCTACCTATTTCAACATCTTAATCCCATACAATCAAATATTTAAAAATTTAAACTTCTTTCTCTTTCCCAACACTGACTTAAAGGTAAAGTTCTTGTGAATTCAGCTTGATTATAGTTCTTAGACTTACCCTTACCCCTTACATCCACCACTTTTCAGCCCCACTGCCCCAAGCTCAAGATGCCCTTTGGAGCCTAGAGCTCTGTAACAAAGAAATATTTTATAGTGATTTTGTTATTTTTCTTAAAAAAACAAGAAATACATGTTGAAGGAAATATAGGAGTCGTGGAAAGAGTATATTTTCTGGAACCAAAAAGATAATTTCGAATTTTGGCTTGATTTATTAATGAGTGACTGTGAATAACATAGTTATTTCTCTGAGCTTCAGTTTCTTTCTTTGTAAAATAGATGTAACAACTAACAGGTTTGTTTCTAAGGATACTGAAACCGGAAGAAAATATCACAAGTATTCACTGTATGGTATCCATTATACTATTATAATCATGTTTAATTCATACATACCTCATATGCTGTAAGTATTTAAAATTAAATTTGAAATAGACTAAAATATAAATCATATCATAGTCTTGTGTATCCAAAATTTGTCAGGTTCTCCTGAATCTTTTTAGATATAAGCTAATTTTTTAGAACTTCAATCCACGCTTTATCTGAATTGTATTGAAAGCAATAGTCTTTTTACTACTATTACTTTATATAAGTTAAGCCCAGGTGACATGCAGGGAGCTTGTATAATAAGCCAGAAAGTAGACCCAATTTCTTCTCTCTTAATCAAGCAACACTGTTCTTTCTTCACAAACTTTAAAACTCCCCAAACAGGTTTCAAAGCAATCTGTTCACCATGGCATGAACTTAGCAATAGAGTTCTTATCACACAATGCACTTACTTGTCCCATGTGATAAAAGTTGCTCTCTGTGTTGAAATGCCAAGACCAACAATTTGTTTCATTTCTATTCCTGCAGCTAAAAATGAAGATAGATAAAACACATTTAAAAGCCAAGGAAGTTTTTCTCTATAACAGTATCATATGGAAAAGAAATTATTTAATATAATCTATGAGAAAAGCAACTGGGTTCAGCATTTTAATAACACAATTGGAGCTAATAAATAAAACATTACTAGGATGATTTTGTAGTATTTTTTTTTTTACTTAAAGGGAAAAGAAGTTATAATCTAATAATAATAAAAAGGACTTTTTGCTTGAAAGATTAGAAAGAAAACAAACACTGCTTAAAGTAAGTTAGATGCTATTTTCTTCTTGATAACACTAAAAAATAGGATCTTCATTTAAGCAACAATCAGCAATAACAGAAGCTGGTTGATGGCAACAAAGGAAACCCTCATGGAAAGTAGCATAAATACTGAAGCACAGATCTTATTTACTACACAAACTCATGCTAGGATGCAAATAAAAACATGGATTTTGCAAAGTCCAAATTTCTTGAAATACAGCAGCTCACATGTTTCTGTGACATTCTTTTAAAAAAGCAATTTGTCCCACTGAACAAATTAGGGACAGCTTCAATTTGAGCTGTGTTCAATTTAAGGATGACATACCACCTCCTGTATAGCACTCCTTCCTAGCCTGAAAATAGGAAATAACCAGACAATCCCCAGATGCACGATAGTCTATTAAACTGATCTGTACTTTGGAAAATTGTCAGTGTCATGAGGCACGTGATCTATACTAAAGGAGACTAGACTGACTACTAAAGGCAATGCCTCATCTTTGCTGGATTCTGGATTGAAAAAAAAAAATTATTCAAGACTGAGATAAGAGGGGAATACTGAGGATCAAGTATTAGAAAATATCACTGGGTTAATGTTAAATTTCCTGTGTGATGATTACATCATGTT